>NW_028135901.1:0-369000 GCF_964662115.1 Mustela nivalis
CCCGAGTAGATTGATCCTCATCTGGGTTTTCTGGAGAGCCCCACAGGGAAACATTTTTCTTCCGTTGGGCAGACACTGGGCTGGGTTTTGGTTCCGGAGATCCTAGTCCGGAGGGCTTGTTTGCCAGGAGTGTGAGGAAGGAATTCTGAAAACACAAGCTAGCGTGAGGTTTGGGACCGAGGGCACGGCAGGCCCATTCTGCAGAGGCTGAATCGAGATCTCCTGCACTGAGGTCATGTCAACTATGAGACGTGCCTCAGGCTAGAGTTTTTGTCCAGCATGGCCACTTCCTGAAGGGTGTGGGGTCTTCATGAGGCCAGAAAGTTTTGCCTACGATGGGATTTGTGAACTGCTCCAAAACTGAAGGTTACCTTCTGCACGACAGTCGAGTCCTATTGGATGGTTCCAAGAGGCCCCATATGGAAAGTCTCGAGAGCAGGTGTCTAAGCATGGTTGCCTGGGAACGCCACTCTTTAGTCAGGACAAGGCAGGCTCAATCTGCGGGCTCCTGGGTGAGCTACTCAGAGGGGAGAGTTGAAATGGTCTCTCCTGAAGATGAGTTCTACTGTGGCTTGGTGGCCTGGGAGACCTTGGAATGTGGAGGTGGCTCAGGGACTCTGCAGGATTCTCCAACATGAGGTGTTTGACACGGCTCCAACAAGGAAACTTCCCATGTCGAGACGAGAGGAGTTCTGTCCCGTGCCTCAGGAAAGCCCCATACCCTGTTCTTCGAACCAAAGCCTCTGAGGAGTGACTCCTGGAAACCAAAGCAAGAGTTGAGACTACGGCCTAAAGGCCTGTCCGGCTCAACCTTCTATCTCTGTTGACATCTGTGTGCATGCATTCATGGATGTAGCTGCTCAGCTTGTGTCCGAATGCCCCTGTGAGTCCAGTGAGGCTCCCAGTAGTGGGATGTCCTCGGAGGCCTTGAGGTTTCTCATATTCTGGAGGTGCGTGGCCAAAGGAATGGACACAGTTTCCCAGGAGAGAGCAGGCACGGTCCTGTGGTATGGCTCCAGAGGACCCAGCCTAGAGGCTGTGTTTGCCAGGGCTGTGGGGACAGATGTCTGAAAAAGCAAACTTGGCTCAGCTAGGGGCCAATGTAATGGCAGGCCTGATCTCTAGTCCGTGAGGGGAGATCCTCTGGAAATCAAAGTAGGGCAAGTGGGAGGCAGTCACTCAGGATTTTGTCTCTGGGTGTTGCGTTTACAGTGTCCGGTCAGGGTAGGGGTTGTCTCAGAGGCCGAGGAAGAGCCTTTCTCTCGGGGGATGGTCCAAGCTCCCAAGTGTTTGTGTTCATTCTGTGGGAATGAAGAGTATTGTTTTCTGCCACAGGGGACCCCCCAGGAGAGGGACTCTAGAGCACAGCAGTGGGTTCCCTCAACTGGAATACACACCATCTAGTTAGTCCTGGGTGCCTATGGGCATGGCAAGCCACATATGCGGGCTCTTGGTCCAGTCACTGAGAGGCGTTATTTGAATAAGGTACTCACGCTGAGGGTCACAATGTGTGTTTGTGCCCAAGGCGGCCCTCATGCTTGGGCGTGGCCTCATGGGCCATGCCGTTATCTCCTACACTGAAGGTTTGACTCACTGCCAGCAGCAAGGTTTCTTGCCATGGGGAAGGAGGGGTTCTGACTTGTGCATCAGGTTCCCCTCTGTGCAGGGATTGGAGATAAGGTCTAGGTTCCGATGACTGAAAACCCAGGTTGGGAATGGATGGTGGCCTAAGGAAGTGGCGGGTCCAATGTGCTGGGTGTGCAGCCAGCTGTGTCGGTGTCTGTTGGAAGGTCTGGGCTCAGGCTATTTTCGACAGAGCATCACTGTTTAAGGTAGCCTATGCAATTGGGGTGTTGCCGAGGGCCAAGCAGTTTGATCCTCATTTGGGGTTTCTGGGCAGCGCCATAGACAATGTATTTCTCCTGGGAGGCAGGCACAGTGCTTCATTGTGACCCCAGAATTCCCAGTAGGGAGGGTTTGTGAGCCAGGAGTGTGAGGACGGAAGTCTGAAAACACAAGCTAGTGTGAGGATTGGAGCCAAGGGCAGAGCAGGCCCACTCTGCAGAGGCTGAATCAAAATCTCCTGCATCTGAAGTCAGGCTGAGGATCAGACGTTGGCTGAGGCTGGAGTATGTGTCCATGATGGCACCTTCATGAAGTGGGGGCCTCATGAGGCCAAGGAAGTTTTCCCACGCTGAGTTTGGAGGTTGCCGCAAACCACAAGGTTTCCTTCTGCGGGACATTCGAGTCCTGTTGCATGGCTCCAGGACATACCATATGGAAGGACTGGAGAGCAGGGTTCGAAGGATGGATCCCTGTACAGCATGCCTCGCATTCCCATTGGCTATTAGCGACAAGATATGTTTGATCTGCTGCCTCTGGAACACGCGACCCAGGGGGCTGAGTTGAAATGGCCTCTCCTGAGGATGCTTCATAATGTGCGTTTGGGTCCATGGAGACCTTGGAATGTGCTGGTTGTTCAGTGGCCCTGCGGAACTCTCCTACCTGAAGTGTTTGATACATCCCAGTAAGAAAGCTGCCCATGTGGAGATGAGAGAGGTTTGGTTTGGTGCCTCAGAAAAGCCTCAGGTGCTGGTCTACGAAAACAGTCCTCTGAGAACGGAAACATGGAAACCAAAGCTAAGTTTCAGATTAGGGCCTGGGGGCCTGTCCATTTCAACCTTCTGTCTCTGGGGACACTGTGTGAGAGCCTAAGTGGAGATAGTTGCTCCGCTGGTGTTAGAGAGCCCCTCTTAGTCCAGGGTGGCCTATACTATTGATGGCCTCAGGGACCTTGGAGCTTTTCCCTAACCTGTAGGGTTGTGGTCAATGGATTGGGCACACTTTCCTTGGAGAGGGCAGGCACAATCTTTCGCTGTTTGGTCCAGAGGCCCTAGCCTGGATGTTGTGTGGGTCCAGGCTGTGGGCACAGACGTCTGAATACACAAACTCAGCTTATGAGTGGCGCCTAGTGTATGGCAGGCCGGATGTACAGCCCGAAAGGGAGCTCCTGGGCCTCTGAAACAAGGGCGAGTGGGAGGCGTTCCTTCAGGCTTTTGTCTCTGGATGTTGTGTTCGGGATAGCCGTGGATTGGAGCGGTGGCCTCAGGTACTGTGGACGAGTATCCCTCTCTAGGGATTTGTCCCAGCTCCCAAGAGTTTGGGGTCATTTTGTGGAAAGGGTGGAGTCGTGTTGTCTGGCTCATGGGTCTCTCCAAGAAAGGGATTCCAAAGCAGAGCTCCAGGTACGGGCCGGGCGACTGGAATATTCAAACCGTGGTGAGGATTGTGTGCATAGGGGCTTGGCAAGCCCCATATGTGGGCTCTTGGTCCAGGCCCTGACTGGCCTTTCTTTGACATGGGGCTCATGCTGAGGGTCACAGTGTGAATTTGTGCCCAAGCAGCTCTCAAGTTTGGGCGTGGCATCAGGGGCCATGAAGGTTTCTCCCACCCTGAAGGTGTGACTCCATGCAGAGCAAGCTTGACAGCCATGGGGAAGGAGGAGTTCTGTTTTGTGCTTGCTATAGCCAGCTGTGTGGAGAATTGATATAATGTCTAGGTTCAGATATCTGAAAACCAAGGTTAGGATGAGGTGACGGCATATGACCATGCCGTGTCCGAAGTACTGGGTGTGCGGCCAGCTGTCTCCTTGTCTGTCTGGACGTCTGGCTTCAGGCTGTGTCAGGCAGAGCATGAGTGCCCAGAGCAGCCTATCCAGTTCGGGTACCATCGAGGCCCGAGCAGATTGATCCTCATCTGGGTTTTCTGGAGACCCCACAGGGAAACGTTTTTCTTCCGTTGGGCAGACACTGGGCTGGGTTTTGGTTCCGGAGTTCCTAATCCGGAGGGCTTGTTTGCCAGGAGTGTGAGGAAGGAAGTCTGAAAACACAAGCTAGCGTGAGGTTTGGGACCGAGGGCACGGCAGGACCACTCTGCAGAGGCTGAATCGAGATCTCCTGCACTGAGGTCATGTCAATTATGAGACGTTCCTCAGTCTAGAGTTGTTGTCCAGCATGGCCTCTTCCTAAAGGGTGTGGGGGCTTCATGAGGCCAGAAAGTTTTGCCTACGATGGGATTTGTGAACTGCTCCAAAACTGAAGGTTACCTTCTGCACGACAGTCGAGTCCTATTGGATGGTTCCAAGAGGCCCCATATGGAAAGACTCGAGAGCAGGTGTCTAAGCATGGATGCCTGGGAACGCCACCTCATATTCCCACTCTTTAGTCAGGACAAGGCAGGCTCAATCTGCGGGCTCCTGGGTGAGCTACCCAGAGGGGATAGTTGAAATGGTCTCTCCTGAAGATGAGTTTTACTGTGGCTTGGTGGCCTGGGAGACCTTAGAATGTGGAGGTGGCTCAGGGACTCTGCAGGATTCTCCAACATGAGGTGTTTGACACGGCTCCAAAAGGAAACTTCCCATGTGGAGACGAGAGGAGTTCTGTTCCGTGCCACAGGAAAGCCCCATACCCTGTTCTTCGAACCAAAGCCTCTGAGGAGTGACACCTGGAAACCAAAGCAAGAGTTGAGACTACGGCCTAAAGGCCTGTCCGGCTCAACCTTCTATCTCTGTTGACATCTGTGTGCATGCATTCATGGATGTAGCTGCTCAGCTTGTGTCCGAATGCCCCTGTGAGTCCAGTGAGGCTCCCAGTAGTGGGATTTCCTCGGAGGCATTGAGGTTTCTCATATTCTGGAGGTGTGTGGCCAAAGGAATGTACACAGTTTCCCAGGAGAGAGCAGGCACGGTCCTGTGGTATGGCTCCAGAGGACCCAGCCTAGAGGCTGTGTTTGCCAGGGCTGTGGGGACAGATGTCTGAAAAAGCAAACTTGGCTCAGCTAGGGGCCAATGTAATGGCAGGCCTGATCTCTAGTCCGTGAGGGGAGATCCTCTGGAAATCAAAGTAGGGCAAGTGGGAGGCAGTCACTCAGGATTTTGTCTCTGGGTGTTGCGTTTACAGTGTCCGGTCAGGGTAGGGGTTGTCTCAGAGGCCGAGGAAGAGCCTTCCTCTCGGGGGATTGTCCAAGCTCCCAAGTGTTTGTGTTCATTCTGTGGGAATGAAGAGTACTGTTTTCTGCCACAGGGGACCCCCCAGGAGAGGGACTCTAGAGCACAGCAGTGGGTTCCCTCAACTGGAATACACACCATCTAGTTAGTCCTGGGTGCCTATGGGCATGGCAAGCCACATATGCGGGCTCTTGGTCCAGTCACTGAGAGGCGTTACTTGAATAAGGTACTCACGCTGAGGGTCACAATGTGTGTTTGTGCCCAAGGCGGCCCTCACGCTTGGGCGTGTCCTCATGGGCCATGCCGTTTTCTCCTACACTGAAGGTTTGACTCACTGCCAGCAGCAAGGTTTCTTGCCATGGGGAAGGAGGGGTTCTGACTTGTGAATCAGGTTCCCCCCAGTGCAGGGATTGGAGATAAGGTCTAGGTTCCGATGACTGAAAACCCAGGTTGGGAATGGATGGTGGCCTAAGGCAGTGGCGGGTCCAATGTGCTGGGTGTCCAGCCAGCTGTGTCGGTGTCTGTTGGAAGGTCTGGGCTCAGGCTATTTGCGACAGAGCATCACTGTTTAAGGTAGCCTATGCAATTGGGGTGTTGCCGAGGGCCAAGCAGTTTGATCCTCATTTGGGGTTTCTGGGCAGCGCCATAGACAAGGTTTTTCTCCTGGGAGGCAGGCACAGTGCTTCATTGTGGCCCTAGAATTCCCAGTAGGGAGGGTTTGTGGGCCAGGAGTGTGAGGACGGAAGTCTGAAAACACAAGTTAGTGTGAGGATTGGAGCCAAGGGCAGAGCAGGCCCATTCTGCAGAGGCTGAATCAAAATCTCCTGCATCTGAAGTCAGGCTGAGGATCAGACGTTGGCTGAGGCTGGAGTATGTGTCCATGATGGCACCTTCATGAAGTGGGGGCCTCATGAGGCCAAGGAAGTTTTCCCACGCTGAGTTTGGAGGTTGCCCCAAACCACAAGGTTTCCTTCTGCGGGACATTCGAGTCCTGTTGCATGGCTCCAGGACATACCATATGGAAGGACTGGAGAGCAGGGTTCGAAGGATGGATCCCTGTACAGCATGCCTCGCATTCCCATTGGCTATTAGCGACAAGATATGTTTGATCTGCTGCCTCTGGAACACGCGACCCAGGGGGCTGAGTTGAAATGGCCTCTCCTGAGGATGCGTCATAATGTGCGTTTGGGTCCATGGAGACCTTGGAATGTGCTGGTTGTTCAGTGGCCCTGCGGAACTCTCCTACCTGAAGTGTTTGATACATCCCAGTAAGAAAGCTGCCCATGTGGAGATGAGAGATGTTTGGTTTGGTGCCTCAGAAAATCCCCATGTGCTGGTCTACGAAAACAGTCCTCTGAGAACGGAAACATGGAAAGCAAAGCTAAGGTTCAGATTAGGGCCTGGGGGCCTGTCCATTTCAACCTTCTGTCTCTGGGGACACTGTGTGAGAGTCTAAGTGGAGATAGTTGCTCCGCTGGTGTCAGAGAGCCCCTCTTAGTCAGGGTGGCCTATACTATTGATGACCTCAGGGACCTTGGAGCTTTTCCCTAACCTGTAGGGTTGTGGTTAATGGATTGGGCACACTTTCCTTGGAGAGGGCAGGCACAATCTTTCGCTGTTTGGTCTTGAGGCCCTAGCCTGGATGTTGTGTGGGTCCAGGCTGTGGGCACAGAAGTCTGAATACACAAACTCAGCTTATGAGTGGCGCCTAGGGTATGGCAAGCCGGATGTACAGCCCGAGAGGGAGCTCCTGGGCCTCTGAAACAAGGGCGAGTGGGAGACGTTCCTTCAGGCTTTTGTCTCTGGATGTTGTGTCCGGGATAGCCGTGGATTGGAGCGGTGGCCTCAGGTACTGTGGACGAGTATCCCTCTCTGGGGATTTGTCCCAGCTCCCAAGAGTTTGGGGTCATTTTGTGGGAAGGGTGGAGTCGTGTTGTCTGGCTCATGGGTCTCTCCAAGAAAGGGATTCCAGAGCAGAGCTCCAGGTACGGGCGGGGCGACTGGAAAATTCAAACCGTGGTGAGGATTGGGTGCATAGGGGCTTGGCAAGCCCCATATGTGGGCTCTTGGTCCAGGCCCTGACAGGCCTTTCTTTGACATGGGGCTCATGCTGAGGGTCACAGTGTGAATTTGTGCCCAAGCAGCACTCAAGTTTGGGCGTGGCATCAGGGGCCATGAAGGTTTCTCTCACCCTGAAGGTGTGACTGCATGCCAAGAGCAAGCTTGACAGCCATGGGGAAGGAGGAGTTCTGTTTTGTGCTTGCTATAACCAGCTGTGTGGAGAATTGATATAATGTCTAGGTTCAGATATCTGAAAACCAAGGTTAGGATGAGGTGACGGCATAAGACCATGGCATGTCCGAAGTGCTGGGTGTGCGGCCAGCTGTCTCCTTGTCTGTCTGGACGTCTGGCTTCAGGCTGTGTCAGGCAGAGCATGAGTGCCCAGAGCAGCCTATCCAGTTCGGTACCGTCGAGGCCCGAGCAGATTGATCCTCATCTGGGTTTTCTGGAGAGCCCCACAGGGAAACGTTTTTCTTCCGTTGGGCAGACACTGGGCTGGGTTTTGGTTCCGGAGTTCCTAGTCCGGAGGGCTTGTTTGCCAGGAGTGTGAGGAAGGAAGTCTGAAAACACAAGCTAGCGTGAGGTTTGGGACCGAGGGCACGGCAGGCCCACTCTGCAGAGGCTGAATCGAGATCTCCTGCACTGAGGTCATGTCAACTATGAGACGTGCCTCAGGCTAGAGTTCTTGTCCAGCATGGCCTCTTCCTGAAGGGTGTGGGGGCTTCATGAGGCCAGAAAGTTTTGCCTACGATGGGATTTGTGAACTGCTCCAAAACTGAAGGTTACCTTCTGCACGACAGTCGAGTCCTAGTGGATGGTACCAAGAGGCCCCATATGGAAAGACTCGAGAGCAGGTGTCAAAGCATGGATGCCTGGGAACGCCACCTCATATTCCCACTCTTTAGTCAGGACAAGGCAGGCTCAATCTGCGGGCTCCTGGGTGAGCTACCCAGAGGGGAGAGTTGAAATGGACTCTCTTGAAGATGAGTCCTACTGTGGCTTGGTGGCCTGGGAGACCTTGGAATGTGGAGGTGGCTCAGGGACTCTGCAGGATTCTCCAACATGAGGTGTTTGACACGGCCAAAAGGAAACTTCCCATGTGGAGACGAGAGGAGTTCTGTTCCGTGCCTCAGGAAAGCCCAATACCCTGTTCTTCGAACCAAAGCCTCTGAGGAGTGACACCTGGAAACCAAAGCAAGAGTTGAGACTACGGCCTAAAGGCCTGTCCGGCTCAACCTTTTATCTCTGTTGACATCTGTGTGCAAGCATTCATGGATGTAGCTGCTCAGCTTGTGTCCGAATGCCCCTGTGAGTCCAGTGAGGCTCCCAGTAGTGGGATGTCCTCGGAGGCCTTGAGGTTTCTCATATTCTGGAGGTGTGTGGCCAAAGGAATGGACACAGTTTCCCAGGAGAGAGCAGGCACGGTCCTGTGGTATGGCTCCAGAGGACCCAGCCTAGAGGCTGTGTTTGCCAGGGCTGTGGGGACAGATGTCTGAAAAAGCAAACTTGGCTCAGCTAGGGGCCAATGTAATGGCAGGCCTGATCTCTAGTCCGTGAGGGGAGATCCTCTGGAAATCAAAGTAGGGCAAGTGGGAGGCAGTCACTCAGGATTTTGTCTCTGGGTGTTGCGTTTACAGTGTCCGGTCAGGGTAGGGGTTGTCTCAGAGGCCGAGGAAGAGCCTTCCTCTCGGGGGATTGTCCAAGCTCCCAAGTGTTTGTGTTCATTCTGTGGGAATGAAGAGTACTGTTTTCTGCCACAGGGGACCCCCCAGGAGAAGGACTCTAGAGCACAGCAGTGGGTTCCCTCAACTGGAATACACACCATCTAGTTAGTCCTGGGTGCCTATGGGCATGGCAAGCCACATATGCGGGCTCTTGGTCCAGTCACTGAGAGGCATTACTTGAATAAGGTACTCATGCTGAGGGTCACAATGTGTGTTTGTGCCCAAGGCGGCCCTCAAGCTTGGGCGTGGCCTCATGGGCCATGCCGTTTTCTCCTACACTGAAGGTTTGACTCACTGCCAGCAGCAAGGTTTCTTGCCATGGGGAAGGAGGGGTTCTGACTTGTGCATCAGGTTCCCCCCTGTGCAGGGATTGGAGATAAGGTCTAGTTTCCGATGACTGAAAACCCAGGTTGGGAATGGATGGTGGCCTAAGGCAGTGGCGGTTCCAATGTGCTGGGTGTGCAGCCAGCTGTGTCGGTGTCTGTTGGAAGGTCTGGGCTCAGGCTATTTGCTACAGAGCATCACTGTTTAAGGTAGCCTATGCAATTGGGGTGTTGCCGAGGGCCAAGCAGTTTGATCCTCATTTGGGGTTTCTGGGCAGCGCCATAGACAATGTTTTTCTCCTGGGAGGCAGGCACAGTGCTTCATTGTGGCCCCAGAATTCCCAGTAGGGAGGGTTTGTGGGCCAGGAGTGTGAGGACGGAAGTCTGAAAACACAAGCTAGTGTGAGGATTGGAGCCAAGGGCAGAGCAGGCCCACTCTGCAGAGGCTGAATCAAAATCTCCTGCATCTGAAGTCAGGCTGAGGATCAGACGTTGGCTGAGGCTGGAGTATATGTCCATGATGGCACCTTCATGAAGTGGGGGCCTCATGAGGCCAAGGAAGTTTTCCCACGCTGAGTTTGGAGGTTGCCCCAAACCACAAGGTTTCCTTCTGCGGGACATTCGAGTCCTGTTGCATGGCTCCAGGACATACCATATGGAAGGACTGGAGAGCAGGGTTCGAAGGATGGAAACCTGTACAGCATGTCTCACATTCCCATTGGCTATTAGCGACAAGATATGTTTGATCTTCTGCCTCTGGAACACGCGACCCAGGGGGCTGAGTTGAAATGGCCTCTCCTGAGGATGCTTCATAATGTGCGTTTGGGTCCATGGAGACCTTGGAATGTGCTGGTTGTTCAGTGGCCCTGCGGAACTCTCCTACCTGAAGTGTTTGATACATCCCAGTAAGAAAGCTGCCCATGTGGAGATGAGAGAGGTTTGTTTTGGTGCCTCAGAAAAGCCCCATGTGCTGGTCTACGAAAACAGTCCTCTGAGAATGGAAACATGGAAACCAAAGCTAAGGTTTAGATTAGGGCCTAGGGGCCTGTCCATTTCAACCTTCTGTCTCTGGGGACACTGTCTGAGAGTCTAAGTGGAGATTGTTGCTCCGCTGGTGTCAGAGAGCCCCTCTTAGTCCAGGGGGGCCTACACTATTGATGGCCTCAGGGGCCTTGGAGCTTTTCCCTAACCTGTAGGGTTGTGGTCAATGGATTGGGCACACTTTCCTTGGAGAGGGCAGGCACAATCTTTCGCTGTGGCCCTAGAGGCCCTAGCCTGGAGGTGTGTGGGTCCAGGCTGTGGGCACAGAAGTCTGAATACACAAACTCAGCTTATGAGTGGCGCCTAGGGTATGGCAGGCCGGTGGTACAGCCCGAGAGGGAACTCCCAGGCCTCTGAAACAAGAGCGAGTGGGAGGCGTTCCAACAGGCTTTTGTCTGGATGTTGTGTCCGGGATAGCCGTGGATTTGAGGGGTGGCCTCAGGGACTGTGGACGACTATCCCTCTCTGGGGATTTGTCCCAGCTCCCAAGATTGGGGTCATTTTGTGGGATGGGTGGAGTCGTGTTGTCTGGCTCATGGGTCTCTCCAAGAAAGGGATTCCAGAGCAGAGCCCCAGGTATGGGCATGGCGACTGGAAAATTCAAAACGTGGTGAGGATTGGGTGCATAGGGGCTTGGCAAGCCCCATATGCGCGCTCTTTGTCCAGGCCCTGAGAGGCCTTTCTTTGACATGGGGCTCATGCTGAGGGTCACAGTGTGAATTTGTTCCCAATCAGCACTCACGTTTGGGCGTGGCATCAGGGGCCATGAAGGTTTCTCCCACCCTGAAGGTGTTAATCCATGCCAAGAGCAAGCTTTACAGCCATGGGGAAGCAGGACTTCTGTTTTGTGCTTGCGATACCCATCTGTGTGGAGAATTGATATGATGTCTAGGTTCAGATATCTGAAAACCAAGGTTAGGAAGAGGTGACGGCATAAGACCATGGCGTGTCCGAAGTGCTGGGTGTGCGGCCAGCTGTCTCCTTTTCTGTCTGGACGTCTGGCTTCAGGCTGTGTCAGACAGAGCATGAGTGCCCAGAGCAGCCTATCCAGTTCGGGTACCGTCGAGGCCCGAGCAGGTTGATCCTCATCTGGGTTTCTGGAGAGTCCCACAGGGAAACGTTTTTCTTCCGTTGGGCAGACACTGGGCTGGGTTTTGGTTCTGGAGTTCCTAGTCCGGAGGGCTTGTTTGCCAGGAGTGTGAGGAAGGAAGTCTGAAAACACAAGCTAGCGTGAGGTTTGGGACCGAGGGCACGGCAGGCCCACTCTGCAGAGGCTGAATCGAGATCTCCTGCACTGAGGTCATGTCAACTATGAGACGTGCCTCAGGCTAGAGTTTTTGTCCAGCATGTCCTCTTCCTGAAGGGTGTGGGGGCTTCATGAAGCCAGGAGGTTTGCCTACGATGGGATTTGTGAACTACTCCAAACCTCAAGATTTCCTTCTTCTCGACAGTCGAGTCCTATTGGATGGTTCCAGGAGGCCCCATACGGAAAGAGTCGAGAGCAGGTGTCAAAGCATGGATGCCTGGGAATGCCACCTCATATTCCCTCTGTTTAGTTAGGACAAGTCAGGCTCAATCTGCAGGCTTCTGTGTGAGCTACCTAGAGGGGAGGGTTGAAATGGACTCTCCTGAAGATGAGTTGTACTGTGGCTTGGTGGCCTGGGAGACCTTGGAATGTGGAGGTGGTTCGGGGACTCTGCAGGCTTTTCCAAACTGAGGCGTTTGTCACAGCCCCAACAAGGAAGCTTCCCATGTGGCGACGAGAGGAGTTCTGTTCAGTGCCTCAGGAAAGCCCCATATCCTGTTCTTCGAACCAAAGCCTCTGAGGAGTAACACCTGGAACCCAAAGCAAGAGTTGAGATTAGGGCCTAAGGGCCTGTCCGGGTCAACCTTCTATCTCTGTTGATATCTGTGTGCATGCCTTCGTGGAGGTAGCTGCTCAGCTTGTGTCCGAATGCCCCTGTGTGTCCAGGGAGGTTCCCAGTAGTGGGATGACCTCGGGGGCCTTGAGGTTTCTCATATTCTGGAGGTGTGTGGCCAAAGGAATGGACACAGTTTCCCAGGAGAGAGCAGGCACAGTCCTGTGGTATGGCTCCAGAGGACCCAGCCTAGAGGCTGTGTTTGCCAGGGCTCTGGGGACTGATGTCTGAAAGAGCAAACATGGCTCAGGTAGGGGCCAAGGTAATGGCAGGCCTGATCTCCAGTCCGTGAGGGGACATCCTCTGGATATCAAAGGAGGGCAAGTGGGAGGCAGTCGCTCAGGTTTTGTCTCTGGGTGTTGCGTTCACAGTGTCCGGTCAGGGTAGGGGTTGCCTCAGGGTCCGAGGAAGAGCCTTCCTCTCGGGGGATTGTCCAAGCTCCCAAGTGTTTGGGTTCATTCTGTGGGAAGTGAAGAGTACTGTTTTCTGCCACAAAGGACCTCCCAGGAGAGGGACTCTAGAGCACAGCAGTGGGTTCCCTCAACTGGAATACACACCATCTAGTTAGTCCTGGGTGACTATGTGCATGGCAAGGACTATATGCAGGACCTTCGTCCCGAACCTGACAGGCCTTTCTTTGTCATGGGGCTCATGCTAGGGTCACAGTGTGAATTTGTGCCCAACAGCACTCATGTTTGGGCATGGCATCAGGGGCCATGAAAGGTTCCCCACGTGAAGGTATGACTCCATGCGAAGAACAAGCATTACAGCCATGTGGAAGGCAGAGTTCTGATTGTGATTCCGATACTCAAACTCAGCTTTCTTTGGGGACATCGGTATGGCAGGCCCAATCTACAAACCATGAGAAGAACTCATGAAGATTTGAATATAGAGTGAGTCTGAGGCGCTTGCTCAGGCATTTGTCTCTGGAATTTGTATCAGCGATCTCCGTGGAATATCGGGGATGCCTCATGGGTCATGGACGAATCTTCCTCTCTGAGGATTTGGCCCGATTCCCAATTGCTTTTCGTCAATCTGTGGAATGGGTGGTCTCCTTTCAGGTTTGTTACCTCAGGTGTCCCACCAAAAGAGGAATTCCAAAGCAAAGCCGTGGGGAAGACTGAAGGGACAACCCGAACTATGGTTAAAAATTGGGGCCTACGGGCATGGCAAGCACAATATGCTATCTCTTCATCCAGCCACTGAGTAGCCTTACTTGAGGACTGGGCTCAGCCTGAGGGTCACAATGTGTGTTTGTGAACAATGTGGCCCGCGAGCATGGGTGGGGCCTCATGGGCCACACTGGTTTCAACTACACTGAACGTTGGACAACATGCCAACCACAAGGTTTCTTGCCATGGGGAAGGAGTTCTGATTTCTGCATCACCTTCAACCCTGGGCAGTGATTGGAGATAAGGTCTAGGTTCTGAATCCTGAAAACTGAGGTTGGGAAGAGATGACGACCTAAGGCCATGGCGGCTCGATGTGCTCAGTGTGCGGACAGCTGTCTGGGAGGGGCCAGAGGGTCCAGGATTAGGCTGTGTCAGAAAGGGCATTAGTGCCCTGGTCAGCCTATGTATTTGGGGTACAGCCAAGGTCGGTGCAGGTTGATCCTCATTTGGGATGACTGGGTAGCCCCAGAGGACAAAGTTTTTCTTCTGGAGGGCTGGCAGAGTGCTGCATTGTAGTTCTGGATTGCCAAACTGGAGGGCTTGTGGGCCAGTAGTCTGACGACAAAAGTCTGAGAACACAAGCTAGGCTTAGGTTTCTGGGTGAGGCCATGGCAGGCACAATCTACAGACCTGAATCGAGATCTCGTGCATCTGAAGTCAGGGCGAGGATCAGACGATCGCTCAGGTAGGAGTTTCTGTCCATGATGGCCCTTTCATAAATGGGGGGTCATCACGAGGCCATGGGGCTTTCCAACGATGGGAGTTGTGAGAAGCTCCAAACTGCAGAGAGTCTTCTGCAGGACAATTGAGACCTGTTGTTTGGCTCCAGGCCAATGATTCTGAGCAGGGTTCTAAGGATGGATGGCTGGGTAGCCCACCTCGCATTCCAATTGTCTCCTAGCAACAAGACAGTTTAGATCTCCAAGATCTGTGGGGAGCAACCGAGGACGCTGAGTTGAAATGGACACCCCTGGGGATGAGTCCTAACGTGCCTTTGTGTCTATGGAGACCTTGGAATGAAGCGGTGGCACTGGGTCCTAAAGGGTTCTCCTAAACAGAGGCTTTGACACAGCTCCAACCTGCAAGTTTCCCATGTGTAGATGAGATGTTTTCTGATGGGTGAGTCACGAAACAGCTAATGCTGCTTTTGAAATCAAGGCCTCTGAGGAGAGATGCCTGGACACCAAAGCAATGGATCTGATTAGTGCCTAGGGGCCTGTTCTTTTCTTTTTACCTCTGGGGACATCTGTCTATGGGTCTGAGTGCAGGTAGGTGCTCAATTGGGCTCAGATTGCCCCTGTTTTTCCTGGGAAGCCACCACTATTGAGATGGATCAGGGATTTTGGAGTTTTATCCTATTAGAAGGGTAGTGGCCATTGGAATGGGCACACACAATTCCCTTGGAGAGGGCAAGTACAGTCCTCAGTTTTGTGTCCAGGGGCCTGAGCCTGTAGGTTGTGTAGGCCAGGGCTGTTTGGTCAGTTCTCTGAAAACACAAACTCGGCTTATGTTTCGGGTCATAGGTATGGCAGGACTGATCTACAGACCATGAGGAGAACTCTTCGGGATTTGAAAGAAGGGCTAGTGTGAGGCTCCTGCTCAAGTTTTTGTCTCTGGATATCATGTCACTCATGGTCGTGGAATTTCTGGGTGACTTCATGGGAAATGGACGAGTCTTACTTTCTGGTGGTTTGGCCCCGTCCAAAGAGTTTGGGGTCATTCTTTGGGCTGGAAGAAGTCTGTTTTTTATTGTTGTTGTTGTTGTTTTTTTTTTTCTTTTTTAACCTCCGGTGTCCCACCAAATGAGGGATTCCAGAGTAGAGCCCTGGGGAGGGGCGACTGGACAATCAGAAATCTGGTTAAAAATTGGGGCCTAGGGACATGTCAAGCCCATTATGACATCTAATGGTCCAGCCACTGAGAGGACTTACTAGACTACAGGACTCAAGCTGAGGGTCACAATGTTTGTGTATGCCCTCGTCGCACTCAAGAATGGGCGGGGCCTCAGGGTGAATGCTGGTTTCTTCTACTCTGAACGTTGGGCAACGTGCCAACCACAAGGGTTCTTGCCATGGGTAAAGAGGAGTTCTGATTTCTACATCACACTCACCCCTGGGCAGTGATTGGAGATAAGGTCTCGGTTCTGAAGCCTGAAAACTGAGGTAAGGAAGAGATGATGACCTAAGGCCATGGCAGGTTTTTTGTGCTCAGTGTGCGGTCAGCTTTCTGGGTGTTGGTCAGGAGTTCCGGGCTCAGGTTGTGTTCGACAGTGCATTAGTGCCCAGGTTAGACTACATAATTTGGGTAAAGTCGAGTGCTGTGTAGGTTTACCCTCATTTAAGGTGCCTGGGCAGCTCATGAGGCAATAATTTTTTTTCTAGAGGGCAGGCAGAGTGCCTCATTGTGGGTCCGGAATTGCCAAACTTGAGGGCTTCGGAACCAGGAGTATGAGGACGGAAGTCTGAGAAGACAAGCTAGACTTGGGTTTCAGGGCAAGGGCACGGATGTACCCCCTGCAGATCTGAAAAAATATCTCATGCATCTGAAGTCAGGGCAAGGATCAGACTTTGGCTCAGGTTGGAGAATCTGAGCATGACGGCCGCTTCTTGAAGGCAGCGGAATCTCGAGGTCATTGAGGTTTTCCCACGTTGGGAGTTGTGGGATGCCCCCTTCAAGGATTCCTTCTGCGAGACAATTAAGACTTGTTGGACAGCTCCAGGACATCCCATATGGAATGACTCCAGACCACCGTTCGCGGATGGATGCCTGGGAAGCCCGCCTCGCATTCCAATTGTCTCCTAGCAACAAGACAGTTTAGATCTGATGGCTCTGCGGGAGCAACCGGGGTGGCTGAGTTGAAATGGACTTTCCTGAGGATGGGTCCTAATGTGTTTTTGTGTCCATGAGGGCCTTGGAATGGGACGGTGGCACCGGGACACTGAAGTACTCTCCTAAGCTTTGGACATGGCTCCCATGCACAGGTTTCCTTGTGGAGACGAGATGAGTTCTGATGGGTGCCTCAGGAAAACCCCTATGCTCGTATTGGAATCAGGCTTTTGAGGACACATGCCTGTAACACAAAGCAATGGATCCTATTATGGCCTAGGGTCCTGTCTGGTTCAATCTTCTTCTCTGGGGACAACCATCTCTGTTATGAGTATAGGTCGATTATCAGCTGTTGTCAGACAGCCCTTGTTTGTACTGGGCGAACTACACTATTGGGATGGCCTCAGGGACTTTGGAGGTTTCTCCTAATTTTTACGATTTTGGACCATGGAATGGGCAGAATTCCCATGGATTGGTAGGCACAGTCCGAATGTGTGGCTCCAGGGGCCCAGCCTGGAGGGTGGGTGGCCCAAGACTTTGAGGACAGAAGTCTGAAAACACAAACTCAGCTTAGGTTTGGGGACGTAGGTATGGCAGGCCCGATCGACAAACCATGAGAAGAACTCTTCAGGATATGAAGAAAGTGCGAGTCTGAGGCGCTTGCTCAGGCTTTTGTCTCTGGATTTTGTATCAGCGATGGCCGTGGAATGTCCGGGAGGCCTCATGCGCCACGGACGAATCTTCCTCTCTGAGGATTTGGCCCGATTCCCAATTGCTTTTCGTCAATCTGTGGGATGGGAGGACTCATTTCAGTTTTGTTACCTCAGGTGTCCCACCAAAAGAGGAATTACAAAGCCAAGCCGTGGGGAAGACTGAAGGGACAACCCGAACTATGGTTAAAAATTGGGGCCTAGGGGCATGGCAAGCCCAATATGCTATCTCTTCATCCAGCCACTTAGTGGCCTTACTTGAGGACTGGGCTCAGCCTGAGCGTCACAATGTGTGTTTGTGACCAATGTGGCCCACGAGCATGGACGGGGCCTCATGGGCCACACTGGTTTCAACTACAATGAACGTTGGACAACATGCCAACCACAAGGTTTCTTGCCATGGGGAAGGAGTTCTGATTTCTGCATCACCTTCAACCCTGGGCAGTGATTGGATATAAGGTCTAGGTTCTGAAACCTGAAAATTGATGTTGGGAAGAGATGACGACCTAAGGCCATGGCGGCTCGATGTGCTCAGTTTGCGGCCAGCTGTCTGGGAGGGGCCAGGGGGTCCAGGCTCAGCTGTACCAGAAAGGGCATTAGAGCCCTGGTCAGCCTGTGTATTTGGGGTACAGCCAAGGTCGATGCAGGTTGATCCTCATTTGGGGTTACTGGGTAGCCCCAGAGGACAATGTTTTTCTTCTGGAGGGCCGGCAGAGTGCTGCGTTGTAGTTCTGGATTGCCAAACTGGAGGGCTTGTGGGCCAGTAGTCTGACGACAAATGTCTGAGAACACAAGCAAGGCTTAGGTTTCTGGGTGAGGCCATGGCAGGCACAATCTACAGACCTGAATCGAGATCTCGTGCATCTGAAGTCAGGGCGAGGATCAGACGATCGCTCAGGTTGGAGTTTCTGACCCTGATGGGCCCTTCATGAATGGGACGGGCATCACGAGGCTTGGGTGTTTTCCCACGATGAGAGTTGTGAGAAGCTCCAAACTGCAGAGAGTCTTCTGCAGGACAATTGAGACCAGTTGTTTGGCTCCAGGCCAATGATTCTGAGCAAAGTTCTAAGGATGGATGGCTGGGTAGCCCACCTCGCATTCCAATTGTCTCCTAGCAACAAGACTGGTTAGATCTCCTGGATCTGTGGGGAGCAACCGAGGATGCTGAGTTGAAATGGACACCCCTGGGGATGGGTCCTAACGTGCTTTTGTGTCTATGGAGACCTTGGAATGAAGCGGTGGCATTAGGGCCCTGAAGGGTTCTCCTAAACAGAGCCTTTGACAGAGCTCCAACGTGCAAGTTTCCCATGTGTAGATGAGATGTTTTCTGATGGGTGAGTCAAGAAACAGCTATATGCTGCTTTTGAAATCCAGGCCTCTGAGGAGAGATGCCTGGAAACCAAAGCAATGGATCTGATTAGTTCCTAGGGGCCTGTTCTTTCCTTTTTCCTCTGGCGACAACTGTCTATGGGTCTGAGTGCAGGTAGGTGCTCAGTTGGGCTCAGATTGCCCCTGTTGTTCCTGCGAAGCCACCACTATTGAGATGGATCAGGGACTTTGGAGGTTTATCCTATTAGAAGGGTAGTGGCCATTGGAATGGGCACACACAATTCCCTTGGAGAGGGCAAGTACAGTCCTCAGGTTTGGCTCCAGGGGCCTGAGCCTGTAGGTTTTGTAGGCCAGGGCTGTTTGGACAGTTGTCTGAAAACACAAACTCGGCTTATGTTTCGGGTCATAGGTATGGCAGGACTGATCTACAGACCATGAGGAGAACTCTTCGGGATTTGAAAGAAGGGCGAGTGTGAGGCTCCTGCTCAAGTTTTTGTTTCTGGATATCGTGTCACTCATGGTCGTGGAATTTCTGGGTGTCTTCATGGGAAATGGACGAGTCTTACTCTCTGGTGGTTTGGCCCCGTCCAAAGAGTTTGGGGTCATTCTTTGGGCTGGAAGAAGTCCGTTTTTTTTTTATTCTTGTTTTTTACTTTTTTATCCTCAGGTGTCCCACCAAATGAGCGATTCCAGAGTAGAGCCCTGGGGAGGGGCGACTGGACCATCAGAAATTTGGTTAAAAATTGGAGCCTAGGGACATGTCAAGCCCATTATGACATCTAATGGTCCAGCAACTGAGTGGACTTACTAGAGGACAGGACTCATGCTGAGGGTCACAATGCGTGTGTATGCCCTCGTCGCACTCAAGAATGGGCGGGGCCTCAGGGTGAATGCTGGTTTCTCCTACACTGAACGTTGGACAACGTGCCAACCACAGGGTTCTTGCCATGGGTAAGGAGGAGTTCTGATTTCTGCATCACACTCACCCCTGGGAAGTGATTGGAGATAAGGTCTCGGTTCTGAAGCCTGAAAACTGAGGTAGGGAAGAGATGATGACCTAAGGCCATGGCGGGTTTTATGTGCTCAGTGTGCGGTCAGCTTTCTGGGTGTTGGTCAGGAGGTCCGGGCTCAAGTTGTGTTCGACAGTGCATTAGTGCCCAGGTTAGACTATATAATTTGGGTAAAGTCGAGTGCTGTGTAGGTTTACCCTCATTTAAGGTGCCTGGGCAGCTCATGAGGCAAAAATTTTTTTTCTAGAGGGCAGGCAGAGTGCTGCATAGTGGGTCCGGAATTGCCAAACTTGAGGGCTTCGGGGCCAGGAGTGTGAGGACGGAAGTCTGAGAAGACAAGCTAGACTTGGGTTTCAGGGCGAGGGCACGGCAGGCACACCCTGCAGATCTGAACCAATATCTCATGCACCTGAAGTCAGGGCGAGGATCAGACGTTGGCTCAGGTTGGAGTTTCTGAGCATGACGGCCGCTTCATGAAGGGAGCGGAATCTCGAGGCCATTGAGTTTTCCCACGTTGGGAGTTGTGGGATGTTCCCTTCATGGATTCCTTCTGCGGGACAATTGAGACCTGTTGAACAGCTCCAGGACATCCCATATGGAATGACTCCAGAGCACCGTTCGCGGATGGATGCCTGGGAAGCCCGCCTCGCATTCCAATTGTCTCCTAGCAACAAGACAGTTTAGATCTGATGGCTCTGCGGGAGCAACCGGGGTGGCTGAGTTGAAATGGACTTTCCTGAGGATGGGTCCTAATGTGTTTTTGTGTCCATGAGGGCCTTGGAATGGGGCGGTGGCACCGGGACCCTGAAGTACTCTCCTAAGCTTTGGACATGGCTCCCATGCACAGGTTTCCTTGTGGAGATGAGATGAATTCTGATGGGTGCCTCAGGAAAACCCCTATGCTCGTATTGGAATCAGGCTTTTGAGGACACATGCCTGTAACCCAAAGCAATGGATCCTATTATGGCCTAGGGTCCTGTCTGGTTCAATCTTCTTCTCTGGGGACATCCATCTATGGTATGAGTGGAGGTCGATTATCAGCTGGTGTCAGACAGCCCTTGTTTGTTCCGGGCGACCTACACTATTGGGATGGCCTCAGGGACTTTGGAGATTTCTCCTAATTTGTACGATTTTGGACCATGGAATGGGCAGAATTCCCATGGATTGGTAGGCACAGTCCTAATGTGTGGTCGAGGGGCCCAGCCTGGAGGGTGTGTGGCCCAAGACTTTGAGGACAGAAGTCTGAAAACACAAACTCAGCTTAGGTTTGGGGACGTAGGTATGGCAGGCCCGATCTACAAACCATGAGAAGAACTCTTCAGGATATGAAGAATGTGTGAGTCTGAGGCTCTTGCTCAGGCTTTTGTCTCTGGATTTTGTATCAGCGATGGCCATGGAATGTCGGGGAGGCCTCATGGGCCATGGACGAATCTTCCTCTCTGAGGATTTGGCCCGATTCCCAATTGCTTTTCGTCAATCTGTGGGATGGGAGGACTCATTTCAGTTTTGTTACCTCAGGTGTCCCACCAAAAGAGGAATTCCAAAGCCAAGCCGTGGAGTAGACTGAAGGGTCAACCCGAACTATGGTTAAAAATTGGGGCCTAGGGGCATGGCAAGCCCAATATGCTATCTCTTCATCCAGCCACTGAGTGGCCTTACTTGAGTACTGGACTCAGCCTGAGCGTAACAATGTGTGTTGTGACCAATGTGGCCCGTGAGCATGGGCGGGGCCTCATGGGCCACACTGGTTTCAACTACACTGAACGTTGGACAACATGCCAACCACAAGGTTTCTTGCCATGGGGAAGGAGTTCTGATTTCTGCATCACCTTCAACCCTGGGCAGTGATTGGATATAAGGTCTAGGTTCTGAAACCTGAAAACTGATGTTGGGAAGAGATGACGACCTAAGGCCATGAAGGCTCGTTGTGCTCAGTGTGCGGCCAGCTTCTGGGAGGTGCCAGAGGGTCCAGGCTCAGGCTGTACCAGAAAGGGCATTAGTGCCCTGGTCAGCCTATGTATTTGGGGTACAGCCAAGGTCGGTGCAGGTTGATCCTCATTTGGGGTTACTGGGTAGCCCCAGAGGACAATGTTTTTCTTCTGGAGGGCCGGGAGAGTGCTGCATTGTAGTTCTGGATTGCCAAACTGGAGGGCTTGTGGGCCAGTAGTCTGACGACAAAAGTCTGAGAACACAAGCTAGGCTTAGGTTTCTGGGTGAGGCCATGGCAGGCACAATCTACAGACCTGAATCGAGATCTCGTGCATCTGAAGTCAGGGCGAGGATCAGACGATCGCTCAGGTTGGAGTTTCTGACCCTGATGGCCCCTTCATGGATGGTGGGGCATCACGAGGCCATGGGTGTTTTCCCACGATGGGAGTTGTGAGGAGCTCCAAACTGCAGAGAGTCTTCCGCAGGACAATTGAGACCTGTTGTTTGGCTCCAGGCCAATGATTCTGAGCAGGGTTCTAAGAATGGATGGCTGGGTAGCCCACCTCGCATTCCAATTGTCTCCTAGCAACAAGACAGGTTAGATCTCCTGGATCTGTGGGGAGCAACCGAGGACGCTGAGTTGAAATGGACACACCTAAGGATGGGTCCTAATGTGCTTTGTGTCAATGGAGACCTCGGAATGAAGCGGTGGCACTGGGGCCCTAAAGGGTTCTCCTAAACAGAGGCTTTGACACAGCTCCAACATGCAATTTTCCCATGTGTAGATGAGATGTTTTCTGATGGGTGAGTCACGAAACAGCTATATGCTGCTTTTGAAATCCAGGCCTCTGAGGAGAGATGCCTGGAAACTAAAGCAATGGATCTGATTAGTGCCTAGGGGCCTGTTCTTTCCTTTTTACCTCTGGGGACATCTGTCTATGGGTCTGAGTGCAGCTAGGTGCTCAGTTGGGCTCAGATTGCCCCTGTTTTTCCTGGGAAGCCACCACTATTGAATTGGATCAGGGACTTTGGAGGTTTATCCTATTAGAAGGGTTGTGGCCATTGGAATGGGCACACACAATTCCCTTGGAGAGGGCAAGTACAGTCCTCAGGTTTGGCTCCAGGGGCCTGAGCCTGTAGGTTGTGTAGGCCAGGGCTGTTTGGACAGTTGTCTGAAAACACAAACTCGGCTTATGTTTCGGGTCATAGGTAGGGCAGGACTGATCTACAGACCATGAGGAGAACTCTTCGGGATTTGAAAGAAGGGCGAGTGTGAGGCTCTTGCTCAACTGTTTGTCTCTGGATATCGTGTCACTCATGGTCGTGGAATTTCTGGGTGACTTCATGGGAAATGGACGAGTCTTACTCTCTGGTGGTTTGGCCTCGTCCAAAGAGTTTTGGGTCATTCTGTGGGCTTGAAGAAGTCCGGTTTTTTTTTGTTGTTGTTGTTGTTGTTGTTTTTCTTTTTTAACCTCAGGTGTCCCACCGAATGAGGGATTCCAGAGTAGAGCCCTGGGGAGGGGCGACTGGACAATCAGAAATCTGGTTAAAAATTGGGGCCTAGGGACATGTCAAGCCCATTATGAAATCTAATGGTCCAGCCACTGAGAGGACTTACTAGAGGACAGGACTCATGCGGAGGGTCACAATGCGTGTGTATGCCCTCGTAACACTCAAGAATGGGCGGGGCCTCAGGGTGAATGCTGGTTTCTCCTACACTGAACGTTGGACAACGTGCCAACCACAAGGTTTCTTGCCATGGGTAAGGAGGAGTTCTGATTTCTGCATCACACTCACCCCTGGGCAGTGATTGGAGATAAGGTCTCGGTTCTGAAGCCTGAAAACTGAGGTAGGGAAGACATGATGACCAAAGGCCATGGCGGGTTTTTTGTGCTCAGTGTGCGGTCTGCTTTCTGGGTGTTGGTCAGGAGGTCCGGCCTCAGGTTGTGTTCGACAGTGCATTAGTGGCCAGGTTAGACTATATAATTTGGGTAAAGTCGAGTGCTGTGTAGGTTTACCCTCATTTAAGGTGCCTGGGCAGCTCATGAGGCAATAATTTTTTTTCTAGAGGGCAGGCAGAGTGCTGCATTGTAGGTCAGGAATTGCCAAACTTGAGGGCTTCGGGGCCAGGAGTGTGAGGACGGAAGTCTTAGAAGACAAGCTAGAATTGGGTTTCAGGGCTAGGGCACGGCAGGTACCCCCTGCAGATCTGAACCAATATCTCATGCATCTGAATCAGGGCGTGGATCAGACGTTGGCTCAGGTTGGAGTTTCTGAGCATGACGGCTGCTTCATGAAGGGAGCGGAATCTCAAGGCCATTGAGGTTTTCCCACGTTGGGAGTTGTGGGATGCCCCCTTCAAGGATTCCTTCTGCGGGACAATTGAGACCTGTTGGACAGCTCCAGGACATCCCATATGGAATGACTCCAGAGCCCCGTTCGCGGATGGATGCCTGGGAAGCCCGCCTCGCATTCCAATTGTCTCCTAGCAACAAGACAGTTTAGATCTGATGGCTCTGTGGGAGCAACCGGGGCGGCTGATTTGAAATGGACTTTCGTGAGGATGGGTCCTAATGTGTTTTTGTGTCCATGAGGGCCTTGGAATGGGGCGGTGGCACCGGGATCCTGAATTACTCTCCTAAGCTTTGGATATGGCTCCCATGCACAGGTTTCCTTCTGGAGGCGAGATGAGTTCTGATGGGTGCCTCAGGAAAACACCTATGCTCGTATTGGAATCAGGCTTTTGAGGACACATGCCTGTAACCCAAAGCAATGGATCCTATTATGGCCTAGGGTCCTGTCTGGTTCAATCTTCTTCTCTGGTGACATCCATCTATGGTATGAGTGGAGGTCGATTATCAGCTGGCGTTAGACAGCCCTTGTTTGTTCCGGGCTACCTACACTATTGGGATGGCCTCAGGGACATTGGAGTTTTCTCCTAATTTGTCCGATTTTGGACCATGGAATGGGCAGAATTCCCATGGATTGGTAGGCACAGTCCTAATGTGTGCCTCCAGGGGCCCAGCCTGGATGGTGTGGGGCCCAAGACTTTGAGGACAGAAGTCTGAAAACACAAACTCAGCTTAGGTTTGGGGACGTAGGTATGGCAGGCCTGATCGACAAACCATGAGAAGAACTCTTCAGGATATGAAGAAAGTGCGAGTCTGAGGCGCTTTCTCAGGCTTTTGTCTCTGGATTTTGTATCAGCGATGGCCGTGGAATGTTGGGGAGGCCTCATGGGCCATGGACGAATCTTCCTCTCTAAGGATTTGGCCCGATTCCCAATTACTATTCGTCAATCTGTGGGATGGGAGGACTCATTTCAGTTTTATTACCTCAGGTGTCCCACCAAAAGAGGAATTCCAAAGCCAAGCCGTGGGGAAGACTGAAGGGACAACCCGAACTATAGTTAAAAATTGGGGCCTAGGGGCATGGCAAGCCCAATATGATATCTCTTCATCCAGCCACTGAGTGGCCTTACTTGAGGACTGGTCTCAGCCTGAGCGTCACAATGTGTGTTTGTGACCAATGTGGACCATGAGCATGGGCGGGGCCTCATGGGCCACACTGGTTTCAACTACACTGAAAGTTGGACAACATGCCAACCACAAGGTTTCTTGCCATGGGGAAGGAGTTCTGATTTCTGCATCACCTTCAACCCTGGGCAGTGATTGGAGATATGGCCTAGGTTCTGAAACCTTAAACCGAGGTTGGGAAGAGATGACGACCTAAGGCCATGGCGGCTCGTTGTGCTCAGTGTGCGGCCAGTTTCTGGGAGGGGCCAGGGGGTCCAGGCTCAGGCTGTACCAGAAAGGGCATTAGTGCCCTGGTCAGCCTATGTATTTGGGGTACAGCCAAGGTCGGTGCAGGTTGATCTTCATTTGGGGTTACTGGGTAGCCCCAGAGGACAATGTTTTTCTTCTGGAGGGTCGGCAGAGTGCTGCATTGTAATTCTGGATTGCCAAACTGGAGGGCTTGTGGGCCAGTAGTCTGACGACAAAAGTCTGAGAACACAAGCTAGGCTTAGGTTTCTGGGTGAGGCCATGGCAGGCACAATCTACAGACCTGAATCGAGATCTCGTGCATCTGAAGTCAGGGCGAGGATCAGACGATCGCTCAGGTTGGAGTTTCTGTCCCTGATGGCCCCTTCATGAATGAGCGGGGGCATCACGAGGCCATGGGGGTTTTCCCACGATGGGAGTTGTGAGAAGCTCCAAACTGCAGAGAGTCTTCTTCAGGACAATTGAGACCTGTTGTTTGGCTCCAGGCCAATGATTCTGAGCAGGGTTCTAAGGATGGATGGCTGGGTAGCCCACCTCGCATTCCAATTGTCTCCTAGCAACAAGACAGATTAGATCTCCTGGATCTGTGGGGAGCAACTGAGGACGCTGAGTTGAAATGGACAACCCTGGGGATGGGTCCTAACGTGCTTTTGTGTCTATGGAGACCTTGGAATGAAGCGGTGGCACTGGGGCCCTGAAGGGTTCTCCTAAACAGAGCCTTTGACAGAGCTCCAACGTGCAAGTTTCCCATGTGTAGATGAGATGTTTTCTGATGGGTGAGTCAAGAAACAGCTATATGCTGCTTTTGAAATCCAGGCCTCTGAGGAGAGATGCCTGGAATCCAAAGCAATGGATCTGATTAGTGCCTAGGGGCCTGTTCTTTCCTTTTTCCTCTGGGGACATCTGTCTATGGGTCTGAGTGCAGGTAGGTGCTCGTTGGGCTCAGATTGCCCCTGTTGTTCCTGCGAAGCCACCACTATTGAGATGGATCAGGGACTTTGGAGGTTTATCCTATTAGAAGGGTAGTGGCCATTGGAATGGGCACACACAATTCCCTTGGAGAGGGCAAGTACATTCCTCAGGTTTGGCTTTAGGGCCTGAGCCTGTAGGTTGTGTAGGCCAGGGCTGTTTGGAGAGTTGTCTGAAAACACAAACTCGGCTTATGTTTCGGTTCATAGGTATGGCAGGACTGATCTACAGACCATGAGGAGAACTCTTCGGGATTTGAAAGAAGGGCGAGTGTGAGGCTCCTGCTCAAGTTTTTGTTTCTGGATATCGTGTCACTCATGGTCGTGGAATTTCTGGGTGTCTTCATGGGAAATGGACGAGTCTTACTCTCTGGTGGTTTGGCCCCGTCCAAAGAGTTTGGGGTCATTCTTTGGGCTGGAAGAAGTCCGTTTTTTTTTTTATTCTTGTTTTTTACTTTTTTATCCTCAGGTGTCCCACCAAATGAGCGATTCCAGAGTAGAGCCCTGGGGAGGGGCGACTGGACCATCAGAAATTTGGTTAAAAATTGGAGCCTAGGGACATGTCAAGCCCATTATGACATCTAATGGTACAGCAACTGAGTGGACTTACTAGAGGACAGGACTCATGCTGAGGGTCACAATGCGTGTGTATGCCCTCGTCGCACTCATGAATGGGCGGGGCCTCAGGGTGAATGCTGGTTTCTCCTACACTGAACGTTGGACAACGTGCCAACCACAGGGTTCTTGCCATGGGTAAGGAGGAGTTCTGATTTCTGCATCACACTCACCCCTGGGAAGTGATTGGAGATAAGGTCTCGGTTCTGAAGCCTAAAAACTGAGGTAGGGAAGAGATGATGACCTAAGGCCATGGCGGGTTTTATGTGCTCAGTGTGCGGTCAGCTTTCTGGGTGTTGGTCAGGAGGTCCGGGCTCAAGTTGTGTTCGACAGTGCATTAGTGCCCAGGTTAGACTATATAATTTGGGTAAAGTCGAGTGCTGTGTAGGTTTACCCTCATTTAAGGTGCCTGGGCAGCTCATGAGGCAATAATTTTTTTTTCTAGAGGGCAGGCAGAGTGCTGCATAGTGGGTCCGGAATTGCCAAACTTGAGGGCTTCGGGGCCAGGAGTGTGAGGACGGAAGTCTGAGAAGACAAGCTAGACTTGGGTTTCAGGGCGAGGGCACGGCAGGCACACCCTGCAGATCTGAACCAATATCTCATGCACCTGAAGTCAGGGCGAGGATCAGACGTTGGCTCAGGTTGGAGTTTCTGAGCATGACGGCCGCTTCATGAAGGTAGCGGAATCTCGAGGCCATTGAGTTTTCCCACGTTGGGAGTTGTGGGATGCCCCCTTCATGGATTCCTTCTGCGGGACAATTGAGACCTGTTGGACAGCTCCAGGACATCCCATATGGAATGACTCCAGAGCACCATTCGCGGATGGATGCCTGGGAAGCCCGCCTCGCATTCCAATTGTCTCCTAGCAACAAGACTGTTTAGATCTGATGGCTCTGCGGGAGCAACCGGGGTGGCTGAGTTGAAATGGACTTTCCTGAGGATGGGTCCTAATGTGTTTTTGTGTCCATGAGGGCCTTGGAATGGGGCGGTGGCACCGGGACCCTGAAGTACTCTCCTAAGCTTTGGACATGGCTCCCATGCACAGGTTTCCTTGTGGAGACGAGATGAGTTCTGATGGGTGCCTCAGGAAAACCCCTATGCTCGTATTGGAATCAGGCTTTTGAGGACACATGCCTGTAACCCAAAGCAATGGATCCTATTATGGCCTAGGGTCCTGTCTGGTTCAATCTTCTTCTCTGGGGACATCCATCTATGGTATGAGTGGAGGTCGATTATCAGCTGGTGTCAGACAGCCCTTGTGTGTTCCGGGCGACCTACACTATTGGGATGGCCTCAGGGACTTTGGAGATTTCTCCTAATTTGTACGATTTTGGACCACGGAATGGGCAGAATTCCCATGGATTGGTAAGCACAGTCCTAATGTGTGGCTTGAGGGGCCCAGCCTGGAGGGTTTGTGGCCCAAGACTTTGAGGACAGAAGTCTGAAAACACAAACTCAGCTTAGGTTTGGGGACGTAGGTATGGCAGGCCCGATCTACAAACCATGAGAAGAACTCTTCAGGATATGAAGAATGTGTGAGTCTGAGGCTCTTGCTCAGGCTTTTGTCTCTGGATTTTGTATCAGCGATGGCCGTGGAATGTCGGGGACGCCTCATGGGCCATAGACGAATCTTCCTTTCTGAGGATTTGGCCCGATTCCCAATGGCTTTTCGTCAATCTGTGGGAAGGGAGGACTCATTTCAGTTTTGTTACCTCAGCTGTCCCACCAAAAGAGGAATTCCAAAGCCAAGCCGTGGGGAAGACTGAAGGGACAACCCGAACTATGGTTAAAAATTGGGGCCTAGGGGCATGGCAAGCCCAATATGATATCTCTTCATCCAGACACTGAGTGGCCTTACATGAGGACTGGGCTCAGCCTGAGCGTCACGATGTGTGTTTGTGACCAATGTGGCCCGCGAGCATGGGCGGGGCCTCATGGGCCACACTGGTTTCAACTACACTGAACGTTGGACAACATGCCAACCACAAGGTTTCTTGCCATGGGGAAGGAGTTCTGATTTCTGCATCACCTTCAACCCTGGGCAGTGATTGGATATATGGTCTAGGTTCTGAAACCTGAAAACTGATGTTGGGAAGAGATGACGACCTAAGGCCATGGCGGCTCGATGTGCTCAGTGTGCGGCCAGGTGTCTGGGAGGGGCCAGGGGGTCCAGGCTTAGGCTGTGTCAGAAAGAGGATTAGTGCCCTGGTCAGCCTATGTATTTGGGGTACAGCCAAGGTCGGTGCAGGTTGATCTTCATTTGGGATTACTGGGTAGCACCAGAGGACAATGTTTTTCTTCTGGAGGGCCCTCAGACTGCTGCATTGTAGTTCTGGATTGCCAAACTGGAGGGCTTGTGGGCCAGTAGTCTGACGACAAAAGTCTGAGAACACAAGCTAGGCTTAGGTTTCTGGGTGAGGCCATGGCACGCACAATCTACAGACCTGAATAGAGATCTCGTGCATCTGAAGTCAGGGCGAGGATCAGACGATCGCTCAGGTTGGAGTTTCTGTCCCTGATGGCCCCTTCATGAATGGGCGGGGGCATCACGAGGCCATGGGGGTTTTCCCACGATGGGAGTTGTGAGAAGCTCCAAACTGCAGAGAGTCTTCTGCAGGACAATTGAGA
This sequence comes from Mustela nivalis, assembly GCF_964662115.1. Classification (NCBI taxonomy): domain Eukaryota; kingdom Metazoa; phylum Chordata; class Mammalia; order Carnivora; family Mustelidae; genus Mustela; species Mustela nivalis. The sequence goes on from NW_028135901.1 coordinate 29,043, forward strand.
CCTGTTGTTTGGCTCCTGGCCAATGATTCTGAGCAGGGTTCTAAGGATGGATGGCTGGGTAGCCCACCTCGCATTCCAATTGTCTCCTAGCAACAAGACAGATTAGATCTCCTGGATCTGTGGGGAGTAACTGAGGACGCTGAGTTGAAATGGACAACCCTGGTGATGGGTCCTAACGTGCTTTTGTGTCTATGGAGACCTTGGAATGAAGCGGTGGCACTGGGGCCCTGAAGGGTTCTCCTAAACAGAGCCTTTGACAGAGCTCCAACGTGCAAGTTTCCCATGTGTAGATGAGATGTTTTCTGATGGGTGAGTCAAGAAACAGCTACATGCTGCTTTTGAAATCCAGGCCTCTGAGGAGAGATGCCTGGAAACCAAAGCAATGGATCTGATTAGTGCCTAGGGGCCTGTTCTTTCCTTTTTCCTCTGGGGACATCTGTCTATGGGTCTGAGTGCAGGTAGGTGCTCGTTGGGCTCAGATTGCCCCTGTTGTTCCTGGGAAGCCACCACTATTGAGATGGATCAGGGACTTTGGAGGTTTATCCTATTAGAAGGGTAGTGGCCATTGGAATGGGCACACACAATTCCCTTGGAGAGGGCAAGTACAGTCCTCAGGTTTGGCTTTAGGGCCTGAGCCTGTAGGTTGTGTAGGCCAGGGCTGTTTGGAGAGTTGTCTGAAAACACAAACTCGGCTTATGTTTCGGGTCATAGGTATGGCAGGACTGATCTACAGACCATGAGGAGAACTCTTCGGGATTTGAAAGAAGGGCGAGTGTGAGGCTCCTGCTCAAGTTTTTGTCTCTGGATATCGTGTCACTCATGGTCGTTGAATTTCTGGGTGACTTCATGGGAAATGGACGAGTCTTACTCTCTGGTGGTTTGGCCCCGTCCAAAGAGTTTGGGGTCATTCTGTGGGCTGCAAGAAGTCCGTTTTTTTTTTATTCTTGTTTTTTTCTTTTTTATCCTCAGGTGTCCCACCAAATGAGGGATTCCAGAGTAGAGCCCTGGGGAGGGGCGACTGGACCATCAGAAATTTGGTTAAAAATTGGGGCCTAGGGACATGTCAAGCCCATTATGACATCTAATGGTCCAGCAACTGAGAGGACTTACTAGAGGACAGGACTCATGCTGAGGGTCACAATGCGTGTGTATGCCCTCGTCGCACTCAAGAATGGGCGGGGCCTCAGGGTGAATGCTGGTTTCTCCTACACTGAACGTTGGACAACGTGCCAACCACAGGGTTCTTGCCATGGGTAAGGAGGAGTTCTGATTTCTGCATCACACTCACCCCTGGGAAGTGATTGGAGATAAGGTCTCGGTTCTGAAGCCTGAAAACTGAGTTAGGGAAGAGATGATGACCTAAGGCCATGGCGGGTTTTATGTGCTCAGTGTGCGGTCAGCTTTCTGGGTGTTGGTCAGGAGGTCCGGGCTCAGGTTATGTTCGACAGTGCATTAGTGCCCTGTTTAGACTATATAATTTGGGTAAAGTCGAGTGCTGTGTAGGTTTACCCTCATTTAAGGTGCCTGGGCAGCTCATGAGGCAATAATTTTTTTTCTAGAGGGCAGGCAGAGTGCTGCATTGTGGGTCCGGAATTGCCAAACTTGAGGGCTTCGGGGCCAGGAGTGTGAGGACGGAAGTCTGAGAAGACAAGCTAGACTCGGGTTTCAGGGCGAGGGCACGGCAGGTACCCCCTGCAGATCTGAACCAATATCTCATGCATCTGAAGTCAGGGCGAGGATCAGACGTTGGCTCAGGTTGGAGTTTCTGAGCATGATGGCCGCTTCATGAAGGGAGCGGAATCTCGAGGCCATTGAGGTTATCCCACGTTGGGAGTTGTGGGATGCCCCCTTCATGGATTCCTTCTGCGGGACAATTGAGACCAGTTGGACAGCTCCAGGACATCCCATATGGAATGACTCCAGAGCACCGTTCGTGGATGGATGCCTGGGAAGCCCGCCTCGCATTCCAATTGTCTCCTAGCAACAAGACAGTTTAGATCTGATGGCTCTGCGGGAGCAACCGGGGTGGCTGAGTTGAAATGGACTTTCCTGAGGATGGGTCCTAATGTGTTTTTGTGTCCATGAGGGCCTTGGAATGGGGCGGTGGCACCGGGACCCTGAAGTACTCTCCTAAGCTTTGGACATGGCTCCCATGCACAGGTTTCCTTGTGGAGACGAGATGAGTTCTGATGGGTGCCTCAGGAAAACCCCTATGCTCGTATTGGAATCAGGCTTTTGAGGACACATGCCTGTAACCCAATGCAATGTATCCTATTATGGCCTAGGGTCCTGTCTGGTTCAATCTTCTTCTCTGGGGACATCCATCTATGGTATGAGTGGAGGTCGATTATCAGCTGGTGTCAGATAGCCCTTGTTTGTTCCGGGCGACCTACACTATTGGGATGGCCTCAGGGACTTTGGAGATTTCTCCTAATTTGTACGATTTTGGACCATGGAATGGGCAGAATTCCCATGGATTTGTAGGCACAGTCCTAATGTGGGGCTCCAGGGGCCCAGGCTGGAGGGTGGGTGGCCCAAGACTTTGAGGACAGAAGTCTGAAAACACAAACTCAGCTTAGGTTTGGGGACGTAGGTATGGCAGGCCCGATCTACAAACCATGAGAAGAACTCTTCAGGATATGAAGAAAGTGCGAGTCTGAGGCTCTTGCTCAGGCTTTTGTCTCTGGATTTTGTATCAGCGATGGCCGTGGAATGTCGGGGACGCCTCATGGGCCATGGACAAATCTTCCTCCCCGAGGATTTGGCCCGATTCCCAATTGCTTTTCGTCAATCTGTGGGATGGGAGGACTCATTTCAGTTTTGTTCCCTCAGCTGTCCCACCAAAAGAGGAATTCCAAAGCCAAGCCGTGGGGAAGACTGAAGGGACAACCCGAACTATGGTTAAAAATTGGGGCCTAGGGGCATGGCGAGCCCAATATGATATCTCTTCATCCAGCCACTGAGTGGCCTTACTTGAGGACTGGGCTCAGCCTGAGCGTCACAATGTGTGTTTGTGACCAATGTGGCCCGCGAGCATGGGCGGGGCCTCATGGGCCACACTGGTTTCAACTACACTACACATGCCAACCACAAGGTTTCTTGCCATGGGGAAGGAGTTCTGATTTCTGCATCACCTTCAACCCTGGGCAGTGATTGGAGATAAGGTCTAGGTTCTGAAACCTGAAAACTGATGTTGGGAAGAGATGACGACCTAAGGCCATGGCGGCTCGATGTGCTCAGTGTGCGGCCAGCTGTCTGGGAGGGGCCAGGGGGTCCAGGCTCAGGCTGTGTCAGAAAGGGCATTAGTGCCCTGGTCAGCCTATGTATTTGGGGTACAGCCAAGGTCGGTGCAGGTTGATCCTCATTTGGGATTACTGGGTAGCACCAGAGGACAATGTTTTTCTTCTGGAGGGCCGGCAGAGTGCTGCATTGTAGTTCTGGATTGCCAAACTGGAGGGCTTGTGGGCCAGTAGTCTGACGACAAAAGTCTGAGAACACAAGCTAGGCTTAGGTTTCTGGGTGAGGCCATGGCACGCACAATCTACAGACCTGAATCGAGATCTCGTGCATCTGAAGTCAGGGCGAGGATCAGACGATCGCTCAGGTTGGAGTTTCTGTCCCTGATGGCCCCTTCATGAATGGGCGGGGGCATCACGAGGCCATGGGGGTTTTCCCACGATGGGAGTTGTGAGAAGCTCCAAACTGCAGAGAGTCTTCTGCAGGACAATTGAGACCTGTTGTTTGGCTCCAGGCCAATGATTCTGAGCAGGGTTCTAAGGATGGATGGCTGGGTAGCCCACCTCGCATTCCAATTGTCTCCTAGCAACAAGACAGGTTAGATCTCCTGGATCTGTGGGGAGCAACCGAGGACGCTGAGTTGAAATGGACACCCCTGGGGATGGGTCCTAACGTGCTTTTGTGTCTATGGAGACCTTGGAATGAAGCGGAGGCACTGGGGCCCTAAAGGGTTCTCCTAAACAGAGCCTTTGACACAGCCCCAACGTGCATGTTTCCCATGTGTAGATGAGATGTTTTCTGATGTGTGGGTCAAGAAACAGCTATATGCTGCTTTTGAAATCCAGGCCTCTGAGAAGAGATGCCTGAAAACCAAAGCAATGGATCTGATTAGTGCCTAGGGGCCTGTTCTTTCCTTTTTACCTCTGGCGACATCTGTCTATGGGTCTGAGTGCAGGTAGGTGCTCAGTTGGGCTCAGATTGCCCCTGTTTTTCCTGGGAAGTCACCACTATTGAGATGAATCAGGGACTTTAGAGGTTTATCCTATTAGAAGGGTTGTGGCCATTCGAATGGGCACACACAATTCCCTTGGAGAGGGCAAGTACAGTCCTCAGGTTTGGCTCCAGGGGCCTGAGCCTGTAGGTTGTGTAGGCCAGGGCTGTTTGGACAGTTGTCTGAAAACACACACCCTCCAGGCTAGGGCCCCTGGAACCACACCTCAGGATTCTTCCTGCCCTCTCAAATGGAATTCTTCATATTCCATTGGCCACAACCATATAAATCAGGAGAAATCTCCAATGTCCTTGGGACCATACCAATATTGTAGGCTGCTTGGAACAAACAGGGGTGATCTGACACTAGCTGAGCAACTGGCTCCACACCAACTCGGAGACAGATGTCCCCAGAGAAGAACATTGAACTGGACAGGCCCCTAGGCCCTAATCAGATCCATTGCTTTGGTTTCCAGGCATCTCTTCTCAGAGGCCTGGTTTCCAATACCAGCCTATGGGGTTTCCAGAGGCCCCTTCAGAGCAAGTCTTGTCTGCACATTGGAAACTTGCTCGTGGAGCTATGTCAGAACCTCAGAGGCCTGGTTTTCAATACCACCATATGGGGGTTTCCTGAGTCATCAGTCAGAACAAATGTCTTCTCCACATGGGAAACGTGCTCTTTCAAGCTGTGTCAAAACCTCCGGCTAGGAAAATCCTTCAGGGCCCCGGTGCCACCACCTCATTCCAAGGTCTCCATGGACACAATCCCACATTAGGACCCATCTGCAGGAGAGTCTATTTCAACTCAGTGCCCTTGGGTGCTCCCCTAGAGCCAGCAGATCGAACCTATCTTGTCACTAGGAGACAATTGGAATGTGAGGCGGGCTGGCTAGGCATCCATCTGTAGAAAACTACTCTGAAGTAATTCCATATGGGACGTCCTGGAGCCATCCAACAGGTCACAGCTGTCCTGCAGAAGGAATCCTTGCGCTTTGGAGCACCTCACCACTCCCATCATGGGAAAAGCTCTGTGGCCTCGTGGTGCACCGTCCCCTTCATGAAAGAGCCATCTTGGACAGAAACTCCAACCTGAGCCAACGTCTAATCCTCGCCCTGACTTCAGATGCACGAAATCTTGATTCAACTCTGCAGAGTGTGCCTGCCGAAACCCCGCCCCGAAGCAAAACCTAGCTATTGTTCTCAGACTTCGTCCTCACACTCCGAGCCCACCAGCCCTCCAGTTAGGGAATTCTGGAGAGACACAATGCAGCACTCTGACTGCCCTCCAGAAGAGAAACGTTGTCCTATGGGGCTAACCAGAAACACCAAATGAGGATCAACCTGCATGCCACTTGACTCTACCCCAATTATACAGTTTCGCTTCGGCGTTAATGCCCTGTCTTGCACAGCCTGAGGTCTGAATTCCCAACCGACACCCAGACAGCTGGCTGTACACTGAGCACATCAGACCCGCCATGGCTTTAGGTCATCATCTCTTCCCAACCTTGGTTTTCAGGCTTCAGAACCTAGACCTTATATATACTCACTACCCAGGGGTGAACGTGATGCAGAAATGAAACTCCTTCTTCCTCAAGGCAAGAAACCTTGTGGTTGGCATGTTTTCCAACGTTCAGTGTAGGAGAATCCAGTGTAGCCCATGAGTCCCCGCCCATGCTTGAGAACCGCAATGGGCACAAACACATTGGGACCCTCAGTGTGAGCCCTGTCCTCAAGTAAAGCCTCTCAGGGTCTGGACCAAGAACCCGCATTGCCATCCCTAGTCCCCCAATATTAATGAGAGGTTGAGAGTTCTAGTCACCCTTATTCAGGTCTCTGCTCTGGAACCCCTGAGGAAAAAAATATCGAAGGGTCTCCTCCATCCCCTGAATGAGCCCCAAAACTTGGGATCTGACCAAATCTTAAAAGAGAAAGAATCATCCATGGCCAAAGAGGCCATCCCGTCATTCCATGGCCACCATTGACACAAAATCTAGAGACAAAATCCTGGATATATGCCTCACACTAGCCCTTTGTTCATAGCCTGAAAAATTCTCCTCGCGGTCTATAGATCAGCCCTGTCATACCTACGTCCCCAAACCTAAGCTGAGTTTGGGTTTTCAGATTTCTGTCCCCACTGTCCTGACCCACACACCCTCCAGGCTGGGGCCCCTGGAGCCATGCCTCAGGACTGTGCCTGCCTTCTCCAAGCAAATTCTGCCCATTCCATTGGCCACAACCCTAAAGATTAGGAGAACACTCCAACGTCCCTGAGGCCATCCCAATAGTGTTGGCCACTCAGGGCAAACAGGGTGATCTGTCCCAAGATGAGCAACTACCTCAACTCAGACCCATAGACAGATAACCCCAGAGAAGAAGATTGAACCGGACAGGCACCTAGGACCTAATCAGATCCATTGCTTTTGATTCCAGGCATCTCTCCTCAGAGGCCTGGTTTCCAATACCAGCATATGTGTTCTTCTGGAGGTACCAGTCTGAACAAATCTCATTTCCACATGGGAAACATGCATTTTGGAGCTGTGTCACAACCTCCAGTTAAGGGAAACCTTCAGGTCCCAGCAGCCAACACCCCATTCCAAGGTCTCCATGGACACAAACCCGCATTATGACCCATCCGCAGGCGAGTCCATTTCAACACATCCCCTTTGGTTGCTCCCCAAAAGAAGCAGATCGAACCTGCCTTGTCACTAGGAGACAATAGGAATGTGAGGCGTGCACTCCAGGAATCCATCCTTAGAACCCTGCACTGCCGTGGTTCCGCATGGGACATCCTGGAGCAATCTGACCGGTCTCGACTGTCCCGTAGAAGGAATCCTTGCCGATTGGAGCAACATACAATGCCAATCGTGGGAAAGTCTCCATAGCCCCATGATGCCCCCCACCATCATGAAGGGGCCATCCTGAACAGAAACTTCAACCTGAGCCTACGTCTGATCCTCGCCCTGACTTCAGATGCATGAGATTTAGATTTAGCTCTACAGAGTGTGCCTGCCATGATCTTGACCCAAAACCTAAGCCTAGCTTGTGTTCTCACACTTCCTTCCTCACAATTCTGGCCCACAAGCCCTCCAGTGTGAGAATTCCGTCGCCACAATGCAGCACTCTTTCTTCCCTCCAGAAGAAAAACGTTGCCCCTGGGGCTACCCAGAAACGCCAAATGAGGATCAACCTGCATGCCACTCAACTTTACTCCAATTATACAGTCTAAGCTTGGCACTAATGCCCTGTCTGACACAGCCTGAGCCTGGACCTCCTGGATGACACCCAGAAAGGTGGTGTCACACCTAAGGACTGTGCCAGTGCTCTCCAAGGGAACTCTGCCCGTTTCATTTGCCACAACCTTACAGATTAGGAGAAACCTCCAATTCCCAAGACCAGTCCAATAGTGTTGGCCTCCCCCAACAAACATGGGTGATCTGACACAAGCTGAGCAGTGACCTCCATTCTGAATCTTAGACAGAGACACTCAGAGGAGAATATTGAAAAAGACAGGCCCCTAGACCGTAATCAGATCCATTGCTTTGGATTCCAGGCATTGTTCCCCAGATGCTTGGTTTCCAATACCAGGTTGTGGGGGTTTCAGAACAAATCTCGTCTCTACATGGGAAACTTGCTCTTTGGAGCTGCATCAAAACCTCAGGTTAGGAGAATTCTTCAGGGCAACAGAGCCACTGCCCCATTCCAAGGGATCCATGGACACAAATCCACATCGACTGATCCTCATGAGATTCCATTTCAATTCAGCCCCCTCGGTTGTTCCCCCAGTGACAGCAGATAAAATCCTCCTTTTCACTAGGACACAACTGGAATGCAAGTTGGACTGCCCAGGCATCCATCATTAGAACTGTGCTTTGGAGCATTTCTTATGGGACGTCCTTGATCCATCCAAAAGGTCGTGACTGTCCCGCTGACGGAATCCTTGTGGTTTGGAGCATCACACACTCACAAAGTTGGAAATCTTCCATGGTTTCCTGATGCCCCCCCACCTTCATGAAGGGGACATCATGTACAAAAACTCCAACCTAAGCCAACATCTGATCCTCGCCCTGACTTCAGATGCACGAGATCTCATTTCAGGTCTGTAGAGTGTGCCTGCCATGTCACCGCTGCGAATTCTAAGCTGAACTTGTGTTCTCAGACTTCTGTCCTAAAACACCTGGCCCACAAGCCCTGAAGTTGGCAATTCTGGAGCCAGAATGCAGCACTCTGCCTGCCCTCCAGAAGAAAATCTTTGCCCTATGGGGCCAACCAGAAACCCCAAATGAGGACCAACCTTCACATCACTCGACTGTACCCCAATTATACGGTCTAGCCTGGGGACTAATGCCCTGCCTGACACAGCCTGAGCCCAGACCTCATGATGGACACAGACATCTGGCCGCACACTAAGTGCATCGGACCCACCATGGCCTTAGGTTGTCATCTCTTACCAACCTCGGTTTTCAGGCTTCAGAATCTAGACCTTATCTCTACTCACTGCCATGCCGTGTACGTGATGCAGAAATCAGAACTCCTCCTTCCCCATGACCAGAAACCCTGTGGTTGGCATGTTGTCCAACGTGCAGTGTAGGAGAAACCAGCATGGCCCATGAGGCCTCAGACATGCTTGAGGGCTGCGATGGGCACAAACACACATTAGGATCCTAAGCATGATCCCTGGCCTCAAGTAAAGCCTCTCCGGGGCTGGACCAAGAGCCCACATATGGAGATTACCATGCCCCTACTCCCCAAGCCTTAACCAGTGCTTGAGAAGTCTAGTCACCCCTACTCAGATCTCTTCTCTAGAATCCCTCCTTGGTGGGACACATGAGGTTAAAAAAAAAATAGAGAAAGGACTCCTACCGTCCAAAGAATGACTGCAATCACTTGGAATTGGGCCAAATTCACAGAGAGAAATACTCGTCCATGGCTGATGAGGCCATCCTGACATTCCACGGCCACCATTGACACAAAATCCGGAGACAAAAGCCTGAAAAAGCGCCACACACTCGCCCTTTGTTCAAAGCCTGAAAAATTCTCACGGTCTGTAGATCGGGCCTGCCATACCTATGTCCCCAAACCTAAGCCAAGTTTGTGTTTTCAGACTTCTGTCTCCATTGTCCTGGCCCACACACCCTCAAGGCTTGGCCCCATGGAGCCACACCTCAGGACTGTGCCTGCCCTCTCCATGGGAATTCTGCTCATTCCTTTGGCACAACCTGACAGATTAGGAGAAACATCCGAAGTCCCCGAGGCCACCCCAATATTGTAGAATGTCCGGGACAAACAGGGACCATCTGCCACAAGCTGAGCCACTACCTCCAATCAGACCTGTAGATAGATATCCATAGAAAAGAAGATTGAACAGGACAGGCACCTAGGCCCTAAACGGGTCCATTGCTTTTGTTTTCACGTATCTCTCCTCAGAGGCCTGGATTCCAATACCAGCACATGGGGGTTTCTGGAGCTACCAATCAGAACAAATCGCATGCCACATGGGAATCATGCTATATGGAACTGTGTCAAAACCTCCAGTTAGGAGAAAATTTCACGTCACTGGAGTCACCGCCCCATTCCAATGTCTCAATGGACACAATCCCACATTATGACCCATCCTCAGGAGAGTCCATTTCAACTCAAACCTGGCGGTTGCTCAACCAGTGCCAGCAGATCAAACCTGCTTTGTCACTAGGAGACAATTGGAATGCGAGTTTGTTGCCCAGGTATCCGTTGTTAGAACTCTGCTCTGGAGAAATTCCTAATGGGGTGTCCTTGATCCATTCAACAGGTCTCAACTGTCCTGCAGAAAAAATCCTTGTGTTTTGCAGCATCACACACTCGCACCGTGTGAAAACCTCCATGGCCTTGTGATGCCTCCACCTTCAGGTAGAGGACATCATGGACAGAAACTCCCGTCTGATCCTCGCCCTGACTTCAGATGCATGAGATCTCAATTCAGCTCTGCAGAGTGTGCCTGCCTTGCCCTCGCCCCAAAACCTAAGCCAGCTCACGTTCTCAGACTTCCGTCCTCACACTCCTGGCCCACAAGCCTTCCACTTTGGGAATTCTGGAGACAAAATGCAGCACTCTGCCTGCCCTCCAGAAGAGAGACTTTGCCCTAGGGGTCTACCCAGAAACATCAAATGAGGATCAACCTGCAATTCTCTAGACTGTACCCCAATTATACAGTCTAGCCTGGGCACTAATGCCCTGTCTGACACAGCCTGACCCCAGACCTCGTGACCGACACCCAGACACCTGGCCTCACACTGAACACATCGAACATGCCATGGCCTTAGGTCATCATCTCTTCCCAACCTTGGTCTTCAGGCTTCAGAACCTAGACATTATCTCCACTCACAACTAAGTGATGTACGTGATGCAGCAATCAGAACTTCACCTTCCCCATGACCAGAAACCTTGTGGTTGGCATGTTGTCCAACGTTCAGTATATGAGAACCCAGCATGGCCCATGAGGCCTCAGACATGCTTGAGGGCTGCGATGGGCACAAACACACATTAGGACCCTAAGCATGAACCCTGGCCTCAAGTAAAGCCTCTCCGGGGCTGGACCAAGAGCCTGCATATGGGACTTGCCATGCCCCTACTCCCCCAATCCTAGCCAGAGCTTGAGAAGTCTAGTCAACCTTATTCAGAGCTCTTTTCTGGAATCCCTCTTTGGTGGGACACATAAGGTAAAAAAAAAAAAAAAAAAAAAAAAAACAAAACAAAAAAAAAACCAAGATTAAGAAAAAAAAAAAGTAAGGACTCCTACCATCCAAAGAATGACCCCAAACACTTGGAATCTGGCCAAATCCACAGAGAGAAATACTCGTCCATGGTCGATGAGGCCAGCCTGACATTCCATGGCCACCATTGACACAAAATCCGGAGACAAAAACCTGAAAAAGCGCCACACACTTGCCCTTTGTTCAGAGCCCCCAAAATTCTCAAGGTCTGTAGATCGGGCCTGCCATACCTATGTCCCCAAACCTAAGCCTAGTTTGTGTTTTCAGACTTCTGTCTCCATTGTCCTCACCCACACATTCTAAAGGCTGGGCCCCATGGAGCCACACCTCAGGACTGTGCCTGCCCTCTCCAAGGGAATTCTGCTCATTCATGTGGCACAACCTGACAGATTAGGAGAATCATCCAAAATCTCTGAGGCCATCCCAATAGTGTAGGATGTCCTGGACATACAGGGACCCTCTGGCACAAGCTGAGCCACTACCTCCAATCAGAACCTTAGACAGATATCCATAGAAAAGAATATTGAACAAGACAGGCACCTAGGCCCTAATTGGATCCATTGCTTTTGTTTTCAGGCATCTCTCCTCAGAGGCCTGGATTCCAATACCAGCATAAGGGGGTTTCCAGAGCTACCTATCAGAAAAAATCTCGTCTCCACATGGGAATCTTGCTCTATGGAGCTGTGTCATAACCTCCAGTTAGGAGAAAACTTCAGGTCACTGGAGCCACTGCCCCATTTGAATATCTCCATGGACACAATCCCAAATTATGACCCATCCTCAGGAGAGTCCATTTCAACTAATCCCCCTCGGTTGCTACTCCAGAGCCAGCAGATTGAACCTGCCTTATCGCTAGGAGACAATTGAAATGCGAGTTGGGCTCTTCAGGCATCCATCCTTAGAACCCTGCTCTTGCGTCATTCCTTATGGGACATCCTTGAGCCATCCAACAGGTCTCGAATGTCCCACAGGAGTCCTTGTGCATGGACCACCTAACAACTCATATCATGGAAAGCTTCCAAGGTCACATGATGCCCCCAATCTTCATGAAGGCAGATCATGGAAAGAAACTCCAACCTGAGCCAACAGCTGATCTTCGCCTTGACTTCAGATGCACGAGATCTTGATTCAGCTCTTCAGAGTGTACCTGCTGTGCCCTCACCCCAAAACCTAAGCGTAGCTAGTGTTCTCCGACTTCCGTACTCACTCTCCTGGACCACACGCCCTCTATTTTGGGATTTCCGATGACACAGTGCTGCACTCTGCCTGCCCTCTAGAAGAAAAATATTGCCCTATGGGTCTACCCAGAAACCTCCAATGAGGATAAACCTGCACGTCACTCAACTGTACACCAATTATATAGTCTAGCCTGTGCACTAATGCCCTGTCTGACAGAACCTGAGGCCTGAATTCCCAACCGACACCCAGACAGCTTGCAGTACACTGAGAACATCTGAACCGCCATGGCCTTAGGTCGCCATCTCTTTCCAACTTCGGTTTTCAGGCTACAGAATCCTAGACCTTATCTCTACTCACTTCCCATGGGTGAACGTGATGCAGAAATAAGAACTCCTCCTTCCCTCTCGCCAGAATCTTGTGGTTGGCATCTTGTCCAACGTTCAGTGGAGGACCCCTGTAGGGCCTACAGGGGTAGTAGTAGGGCCCCTGAGGGTAGTGCAGGGTCCCTGAGGCCCTGCCTATGCTTAAGAGCTGCGGTGGGCTCAAACACACATTGGGACCCTCAGTTTGAGCCCTGTCCTCAAGTAAAGCCTCTCAGTGGCTGGACCATGAGCCCGCATATGGGGCCTGCCATGCCCCAAGTCACCCAATCTTAACCAGAGGTAGAGACATCTAGTCACCCCTACTCAGGGCTCTGCTCTGGAATCCCTCTTTGGTGGGACATTTGAGGTAAATAAACACAGAAAGGACTCCTCCCACTCACAGAATGACCCCAATCACTTGGGATTGGGCCATCCCAAGTGATTGGGGTCCAGAGAGAAAGACTCGTCCATGGCCCATGAGGCCAGCCCGACATTCCACGGCCACTATTGACACAAAATCCAGAGACATAAGCTTCAGCAAGCGTTCACACTCACCCTTAGGACATAGCCCAAAAAATTCTCCTCATAGTCTGTAGATTGGGCCTGCCATACCTACGTCCCCAAACCTAAGCCGAGTTTGTGTTTTCAGACTTCTATCCTGACATCCCTGTCCCACACACCCTCCAGACTGAGGCCCCTGGAGCCACACCTCAGGACTGTGCCTGCCCTCTCCATGGAAATTCTTCCCATTCCATTGGCCACAACCCTACAGATAAGGAGAAACCTCCAAAGTCCCAGAGGCCATTCCAATAGTGTAGGCCACCCAGGACAAAGAGGGGCGATCTCTCACAAGCTGAGCAACGACGTCAACTCACCCGTAGACAGATAACCCAAGAGAAGAAGATTAAACTGGACTGGCCCCTAGAATGTAATTGGTTCCATTGCTTTTTTTTCTAAGCATCTCTCCTCAGTGGCCTGTTTTCCAATACCAGCATATGGGGGATTCCAGAGATACCAATCAGAACAAATCTTGTCTTCACATGGGAAACTTATCCTTTGGAGCTCTGTAAAAGCCTCCAGTTAGGAGAAACCTTCAGGTAGCCGGAGCAACCGCCCTATTCCAAGGTCTCCATGGACACATACCCGCATTATGACCATTTGGTAGGAGAGTACATTTCAACTCAGCCCCGTCGATTACTCCCCCAGAGGCAGAATATCAAACCTGCCTTGTCGCTAGGAGACAACTGGAATGCAAAGCAGACTCTCTAGGCATCCATCCATGGAATCCTGCTCTGGCGCCGTTCCATATGGGATGTCCTGGAGCCTTCCAACAGGTCTTGACTGTCCCACAGAAGGAATCCTTGCAGACTGGAGCATCTCACAACTCCTATCGTGGGAAAACCTACATGGCCTCATGAGATGCTCCCCTTTATAAAGGGGCCATCATAGACAGAAACTCCAACCTTAGCCAACTTCTGATGCATTGCTTGGTTTCTAGGTATCTCTCCTCAGAGGCCTGGTTTCCAATATCAGAATATGGGGGTTTCCTAAGGAAACAATCAGAACAGATCTCATCTCCACATGGGAAACTTGCTCTTTGGAGCTGTGTCAATACCTCAGGTTAGGAGGATCCTTCAGGGCTCTGGCACCATGGCCCAATCCCAAGGTCTCCAAGGACACAAACTTACATTATGAACCATTCTCAGGAGAGTCCATTTCAAATCAGCCCACTCGGCTGCTCACCCAGAGCCAGCAGATCAAACCTTCCTTGTCACTAGGAGACAGTTAGAATGGGAGGAGGGCTGCCCAGGCATCCATCCTTAGAACCCTGCTCTGGAGAACTTCTTTATGGGACGTCTTGAATCCAACCAACCTGTCTTGACTGTCTCGCAGAATGAATCCTTGTGGATTGAAGCATCACACAATAACACTGTGAGAAAACCTCCATTTCCTTATGATGCCCCAAACCTTCATAAATGGGCCATCATGGACAGAAACTCCATCCTAAGCCAAAGTCTGATCCTCGCCCTGAATTCAGAAGCATGAGATCTCGATTCAGCACTTGAGAGTGTGCCTGCTGGGCCCTCGTCTTGAAAACTAAGCCTATCTTGTGTTCTCAGACTTCCGTCCTCAGAATCCTGGCCACACCCCTCCAGTTTGGAAATTCTGGAGACACAATGCAGCACTCTGCCTGGCCTCCAGAAGAAAAATGTTGCCCTATAGGGCTAACCAGAAACGCCAAATGAGTAACAACCTGCATGCCACTCGACCATACCCCAATTATACAGTCTAGCCTGTGCACTAAAGCCCTGTCTGACACAGCCTGAGGGCAGACCTCCAGTCCAACACCAGGACAGCTGGCCGTACACTGAGCATATCATACCCACAATGGCTTTAGGCCATCATCTCTACCCAACCTCAATTTTCACCTTCATAACCTATACCTTATCTACACTCACTGCTCAGGAGTGAACGTGATGCAAGAATCAGAACTTCTCCTTCGCCATGGCAAGAAACCTTGTGGTTGGCATGTTGTCCAACGTTCATTGTAGGAGAAAGCAACATGGACTATGAGGTCCCACCTATCCCTGAGGGCCACAATTTGCACAAACACATATTGTGACCCTCAGCGTGAGCCCTATTCTCATGTGAAGCCTCTTAGTGACTGGAACAACAGCCCAAATATGGGGCTTGCCAAGCCCCTAGTCACCCAATCTCAACCAGAGTTCGAGATGTCTAGTCACCCGACTCAGGGCTCTGCTCTGGAATCCCTCTTTGGTGGGACAACTGAGGTAAAAAAAAATATACAGAAAGGACTTTTCCCATCCACAGAATGATCCCAACCCCTTGGGATCAGGCCAAATCACCAGAGAAAGAATTGTCCATGGCCCTTGAGGACACCCCGACATTCCACGGCCACCGTTGACACAAAATCCAGAGACAAGCCTGAGCAAGCGCCACATACTCGCCCTTTGTTCATAGCCCGGAAAATTCTCATGTTCTGTAGATCGAGCCTTCATACATACATCCCCAAACCTAAGCTGAGTTTGTGTTTTCAAACTTCTGTCCCCACAGTCCTGGCCCACACACCATCCAAGCTGGGGCCCCTGGAGACACACCTCAGGACTGTGGCTTCCCTCTCCAGGGGAATTCTGCCATTTCCATTGGCCACAACCTTATAGATTAGGAGAAACCTCCAAGCTCCCCGAGGCCATCCGAATAGTGTTGGCTGCCCAGGACAAACAGGGATGGTCTTTCACAAGTTAGGAAACTACCTCCACTCAGAACCAGAGACAGATATCCCCATAGAATAAGATTGAACTGGACAGGACTTAGGCCCTAATCAGATCCATTGCTTTTGTTTCCAGGCATCTCTCCTCAGAGGCCTGGTTTCCAATACCAGCATAAGGGGATTACTGAGGCACTCATCAGAAAAATCTCGTCTCCACATAGGAAATGTACTCTTTGGAGCTCTATAAAAACCTCTGTTTAGGAGAATCTTTCAGGGCCCCGGATCAAGCGCCCCATTCCAAGGTCTCCATGGACTTAAACCCACATTATGATCTATCCTCGGGAGAGTCCATGTCAACTCAACCCCCTTGGTTTCTCCCCCAGGGCCTGCAGATCAAACCTGCCTTGCCGCTAGGAGACACCTGGAATGGGAGGCAGGCTGCCCAGGCATCGATCCTTAGAACCCTGCTCTGGATAACTTCCTTATGGGATGTCCTGGAGCCATCCCACAGGTCTCGACTGTCCCACAGAAGGAATCATTGCGGTTTGGAGCATCTCACAATTCCCATCGTGGGAAAACCTCCATGTCCTCGCGACACCGTCCCCTTCATGAAGGGGCCATCATGGACAGAAACTCCGACCTAAGCCAACGTCTGATCCTAGCTCTGTCTTCAGGTATAAGGGATCTCGAATCATCTCTGCAGAGGGTGCCTGCCGTCCCCTCACCCCGAAATCTAAGTCTGGCTTGTGTTCTCAGTATTTTTTCCTCACATTCCTGGCCCACAAGCCTTCCAGTTTGGGAATTCTGGAGCCAGTATGTGACACAGTGTCTTCCCTCCAGAAGAAAAACGTTGCCCTCTGGGGCTACCCAGTAACCACAAATGAGTACCATCCTGCACGAAACTCGACTGCACCCCAATGATACAGTCTAGCCTGGACACTAATTCGCTGTCTGCCACAGCCTGAGCCTGCACCTCCCAACCCACACTCAACAGCTGGCCGAACACTGAGCACATCAGACACACCATGGCCTTAGGGCTTCATCTCTTCCCAACCTCAGTTTTCAGGCTTCAGAACCTAGACCTTAAATCCAATCACAGTCCAGGAGTGAAATTGTTGCAGAAATTAGAACTCCTTCTTCCCCATGGCCAGAAAACTTGTGGTTGCCATATTGTCCAACGTTCCGTGTAGGAGAAACCAGCATGGTACATTAGGCCACGCCCTGACTTGAGGGGCTCCTTGGGCACAAAAACACATTGTGAAACTCAGTGTGAGACCTATCCTCAAGGAAGGCCTCTCAGTGTCTGGACCAAGAGCCCACATATGGGGCTTGCCATGTTCTGAGGTCCCAATGTTAACCAGAGGTCTGGTTGTCCAGTCGCCCGTCCCCAGGACTCTGCTCTGGAATCCCTCTTTTGGTGGTCCACCTTAGGTAAAAAAATAATAATAATAATAATAAAGTAAACAAAAAAACAAGAAAGGCCTCCTCCCTTCCCACAGAATGACCCCAAACTCTTGGGATCAGGTCAAATACCCAGAAAAGGAGCCTCATCGATGGCCCATGAGGACACCCTGACATTCCATGGCAATCGGTGACAGATTTCCAGAAAAAAAAAAAAAAAAAAAGCATGAGCCAGCACCTCACATTCGCCCTTTGTTCATATCCCGATGAGTTCTCCTCACCGTCTATTGTTCGGGCCGGCCATACCTACATCCCCCAACCTAAGTGGAGTTTGTGTTTTCAGACTTTTGTCCAAATAGCCCTGGACCACACACGCTCCACACTTGTGTCCCTGGAGCCACACCTCAGGACTGTGCTTCCCTTTCAATGGAATTTTTCCCATTCCATTGGCCACAACCTTGCAAATGAGGAAAAACCTCCAAAGTCACCGAGGCCATCCCATTATTGTAGGCCGCCCAGGACAAACAGGGGTGATCTCAAACCAGCTGAGCAACTACCTCCACTCAGACAACAGATGTCCCCAGAGAAGAATATTGAACCGGACAGGCCCCTAGGCCCTAGTCAGATCCATTGCTTTGGTTTTTAGGCATCTCTCCTCAGAGGCCTCCTTTCCAATACCAGCATATGGTGGTTTCCTGAGGCACCAATAAGAACAAATCTCGTCTCCCCATGGAAAACTTGCTCATTGGAGCTTTGTCATAACCTCTGGTTAGGAGAATCCTTCAGGGCCCTGGTGCCACTGCCCCATACCAAGGTCTCCATGGACTCAAACCAACATTAAGACCATCCTCAGGAAAGTCCATTTCAACTCAGCCCCCTCTGTTGCTACCCCAAGCCAGCAGATCAAACGTTTCTTGTTGCTAGGAGACAATTGGAATGTGAGGCTGGCTACCCAGGCATCCATACTTAGAACCCTGTTCTGGAAAAATACCTCATAAGATGTCCTGGATCCGTCCAACAAATCTTAATTGTCCCACAGAAGGAATCCTTGCGGTTTGGAGCATCTCACAACTCCAATAGTGGGAAAACCCCCATGGGCTCATAATGTCCCCCCTTCATGAAGGGGCCAACATGGACAGAAACTCAACCCTGAGCCAAAGTCTGATCCTCGACCTGACTTCAGACGCATGAGATGTCAATTAAGCTCTGCAGAGTGTGCCTGCCATGTCCTTGCTTCGAAACCTAAGCCTAGCTTGTGTTCTCAGACTTCCGTCCTCACTCTCCTGGCCCACAAGCCCTCCAGTTTGGGAATTCGGAAGCCACAATGCAGCACTCTGCCTGCCCTCCAGAAGAAAAACTTTGCCCTATGCTGCTAATAAGAAACCCCAAATGATTTTCTAATGCATGCCAATCGATTGTAAAGCAATTATACAGCCTACCCTGTATATTAATGCCCTGTCTGGCACAGCCTGAGACAAGACATCCCAAACGATACCCAGACAGCTGGCCCCAACATGGACACATAGGACCCGCTATGGCTGTAGGTCGTCATCTCTTCCCAACCTCGGTTTTCAGGCTTCAGAACCTAGACCTTATCTCCAATCACTGCCCAGGGGTGAACGTGATGCAGAAATTAGAATTCCTCCTTCCCCATGGCCAGAAACCTTGTGCTTGGCATGTTGTCCAACGTTCAATGTGGGAAATTCTGCATTGTCCGAAAGGCCACGCCAGTGCTTGAGGGCCGCCTAGGGCACAGACATGCATTGTGACCTGCAGCGTGAGTCCCGTATTAAAGTAACGCCTCTCAGTGGCTGGACCAAGATCTTGCATATGGGGCTTGTCATATCCATAGGCCCCCAGGCTTAACCAGAGGGCGAGTATTCCAGTTGTCAGTACCCACTGCTATGCTCTAGATTCCCTCTACAGGGGGGACACATAAAGCAGAAAACAGGACACTTCCCTTCCCACAGAATGACCCCAAACTCTTGGGGGCTGGACAAACTACCAGAGAGGGAGACTTCTACGACCCATGAGGCAACTCCTACATTAAACGGCCATTGTGGACAAAACATCCAGAGACAAAAGCCTGAGCGACTGCCTCCCTCTCACCCTTCTTTCATATCCAGAGGAGCTCCCCTCATGGACTCTAGATCAGGCCTAACGTAACCTCGGCCCCAAACCTGAGCTGAGTTAGGGATTTTGGATGTCTGTCTGCACAGCCATGGCCCACACGGCCTCCAGGATGGGGTCTCTGGAGCCACACCACAGAACTGTGCCTGCTCTCTCCTAAGAAACTGCCCATTCCATTGGCCACAACTCTACAAAATAGTAGAAACCTCAAGTTCCCCAAGGACATCCCACTACCGCAAGCCGCACTGGACAAATAGGGGCATTATGACACAAGCTGAGCAACTACTACCTCCATGCAGACACACAGACAGATATCCGCAGAGAAAGAAGATTGAACCAGACAGGCCCTTAGGCCCTATTATGAACTCTTGCTTTGGTGTCCAGGTATCACTCCTCAGAGGCCTGGGTTCGAAGACCAGCATACGGGGCTTTCCTGAGGCACCAGACAGAAGATCTCTCATCTCCACCTGGGAAGCTTCCTTGTTGGAGTTGTGTCAAGCCCTTCGGGTTGGAGAATCCTGCAGAGTCCCTTAGCTACTGCCACCTTCCAAGGTCTCCATGGCCACTAAACCACATTATGACTCATCCTCAGGAGAGTCCATTTAAACTCAGCCTTCTGGGTATCTCACCCAAGAGCCCGCAGATTGAGCGTGCCTTGTCTCGACCAGGCAATGGGAAGGTGAGTTGGCGTTTCTCGGCATCCATGCTTAGGCCCCTGCTCTCGAGTCTTTTTGTATGGGGCATCAAGGGACCATCCAATAGTACTCGACTGTCCTGAAGAAGGAAACTTTGAAGTTTGGAGCAGCTCACAACTCCCAGTGTAGGGAAACCTCCCTGGCCTCATGACGCCCCCACCCCCTTCATGTAAGGGCCGTCATAGACACAAACTCCAGCTTGAGGCAACATCTGATAATCGCCCTGACCTCACTGCAGGAGATCTCGATTCAGCCTCTGCAGAGTGGACCTGCCATGCTCTTGGTCCCAAAACTCGTGCTAGCTTGTGTTTTCAGACTTCCTTCCTCACAATCCTGGCCACACCCCTCCAGTTTGGCAATTCTGGAGACACAATGCAGCACTCTGCCTGCCCTCCAGAAGAAAAATGTTGCCCTATAGGGCTAACCAGAAACGCCAAATGAGTAACAACCTGCATGCCACTCGACCATACCCCAATTATACAGTCTAGCCTGTGCACTAAAGCCCTGTCTGACACAGCCTGAGGGCAGACCTCCAGTCCAACACCCAGACAGCTGGCCGTACACAGAGCATATCACACCCACAATGGCTTTAGGCCATCATCTCTACCCAACCTCAGTTTTCACCTTCAGAACCTAGACATTATCTCCACTCACTGCTCAGGAGTGAACGTGATGCAAGAATCAGAACTTCTCCTTCGCCTTGGCAAGAAACCTAGTGGTTGGCATGTTGTCCAATGTTCATTGTAGGAGAAAGCAGCATGGACTATGAGGCCCCACCTATCCCTGAGGGCCACAATTTGCACAAACACACATTGTGACCCTCAGCGTGAACCCTATCCTCATGTAAAGCCTCTTAGTGACTGGAACAACAGCCCACATATGGGGCTTGCCAAGCCCCTAGTCCCCCAATCTCAACCAGAGTTCGAGATGTCTAGTCACCCCTACTCAGGGCTCTACTCTGGAATCCCTCTTTGGTGGAACACCTGAGGTAAAAAAAAAAAAAAATACAGAAAGGACTCTTCCCATCCACAGAATGATCCCAACCCCTTGGGATCAGGCCAAATCACCAGAGAAAGAATTGTCCATGGCCCTTGATGACACCCCGACATTCCACGGCCACCGTTGACACAAAATCCGGAGACAAAACCCTGAGCAAGCGCCACATACTCGTCCTTTGTTCATAGCCCTGAAAATTCTCACGGTCTGTAGATCGAGCCTTCATACATACATCCCCAAACCTAAGCTGAGTTTGTGTTTTCAGACTTCTGTCCCCACAGTCCTGGCCCACACACCATCCAAGCTGGGGCCCCTGGAGACACACCTCAGGACTGTGGCTTCCCTCTCCAGGGGAATTCTGCCATTTCCATTGGCCACAACCCTATAGATTAGGAGAATCCTCCAAACTCCCCGAGGCCATCCCAATAGTGTTGGCTGCCCAGGACAAACAGGGATGATCTTTCACAAGTTAGGAAACTACCTCCACTCAGACCCAGAGACAGATATCCCCATAGAATAAGATTGAACTGGACAGGCACTTAGGATCTAATCGGATCCATTGCTTTTGTTTCCAGGCATCTCTCCTCAGAGGCCTGGTTTCCAATACCAGAATACGGGGGATTACTGAGGCACTCATCAGAAAAATCTCATCTCCACATAGGAAATGTACTCTTTGGAGCTCTATAAAAACCTCTGTTTAGGAGAATCTTTCAGGGCCCCGGATCAAGCGCCCCATTCCAAGGTCTCCATGGACTTAAACCCACATTATGATCTATCCTCGGGAGAGTCCATGTCAACTCAACCCCCTTGGTTTCTCCCCCAGGGCCTGCAGATCAAACCTGCCTTGTTGCTAGGAGACAACTAGAATGGGAGGCGGGCTGCCCAGGCATCCATCCTTAGAACCCTACTCTGGAGTCGTTCCACATGGGACATCCTAGAGCCATCCAACAGGTCTCAAGTGTCCCACAGAAGGAATCTTTTCAGTCTGGAGCATCTCACAACTCCCATTGTGGGAAAATCTACATGGCCTCTTGAGACGCTCCACTTTATAAAGGGTCCATCATGGACAGAAACTCCAACCTGAGCAAACGTCTGATATTCGCCCTGACTTCAGGTGCATGAGATCTTGATTCAGCTCTGCAGAGTGTGCCTTCTGTGCACTCACCCCCAAAACTAAGCCTAGCTTGTGTTCTCAGACTACCGTCCTCACACCCCTGCCCCAAAAGCCCTACAGATTGGCAATACTGGGGCCATAATGCAGCACACTGCCTGCCCTCCAGAAGAAAAACGTTGCCTTATGGAGCTACCTAGAAACCCGAATAAGGATCAACTGAACGCCACTCGACTGCACCCCAAATATGCAGTCTACCCTGTCTAATGCCTTGTCTGACACAGCATGAGCCCACACCTCCAGACCTACGCTCAACAGCTGGCTGCACACTGAGCTCATTGGACCCATCAGGTCCTTAGGTCTTCATCTCTTCCAACCTCATTTTTCGGGTTTCAGAACCTAGACCTAAACTCCAAACACTGTCCAGGGGTGAACGTGATGCAGAAATCACAACTCTTCCTTCGCCATGGCTGGAAACCTTGTGGTTGGCATATTCTCCAACGTTCAGTGTAGAATAATCTAGCGTGGCCCATGAGGCACTTCCCATGCTTGAGGGCCTTGTTGGGCACAAATAGGCATTGTGAACCTCAGCATGAGCCCTGTCCTCAAGGAAGGCCTCTCAGTGTCTGAATCAAGAGCCCGCCTATTGGACTTTCCATGCCCCTAGGCCCCCAAACTTAAACAGAGGTGGGGATATCCAGTTGTCCCTCCCAAGGACTCTGCTCTGAAATCCCTCTTTTATTGGGACACTTGAGGTACATAAAATAAAATATAAAATAAAATAAAATAAAAAACAGAAAAGACTCCTCCCATCCCACAGAATGTACCCAAACTCTTGGGATCGGGTCAAATCCTCAGAGAAGGAAAGCCATCCACAACCCATGAGGCCACGCCAGCATTCCACCCACATTGTTGACACAAATCCAGAGACAAAACCTGAGCAAGCACCTCAAACTCACCCTTTTTCATATCCCTAAGTGTTATCACAGTCTGTAAATTGGGCGTGCCATACCTATGTCCCCAATCCTAAGCGGAGTTTGTGTTTTCAGACTTTTGTCCCCACAGGCCTGGCCCACACAGCCTCAAGGCTGGGCCCCTAGAGCCAAACTCAGAACTGTGCCTGCCCTCTCCAGGAGATTTCTGCCCATTCCATTGGCCACAAACCTATAGATTAGGAGAAACTCCAAGGTCCGGAAGCCATCCCAATATTATAGGCTGCCCAGGACAAACAGGGGCGATCTGACACAAGCTGAGCAACTACATCCCCTCAGATCCTTAGACAGGTATCCTCAGGAAAGAGATTGAACCGGACAGGCACCTAGGCCCTAATCATCTCGATTGCTTTTGTTTCCAGTCATCTCTCCTCAGAGGCCTGGTTTCCCATACCAGCATATGGGAGATTCCTTAGGCACTCATCAAAACAATTCTCTTCTCTACATAGGAAACGTACTCTTTAGAGCCCATCAAAACCTCCGGTTATGAACATCCCTCAAGGCCCCGGATCAAGCACCCCATTCCAAGGTCTCCATGGACACAAATGCACATTATGACCCATCCTCAACTCACCCATTTCAACACACCCGCCTCGGTTGCTCCCCTAGATCCAGCAGATCGAACTTGCCTTGGCGCTATGAGACACCTGGAATGGGAGGCAGGCTGCCCAGGCATCGATCCTTAGAACCCTGCTCTGGATAACTTCCTTATGGGATGTCCTGGAGCCATCCAACAGGTCTCGACTGTCCCACAGAAGGAATCATTGCGGTTTGGAGCATCTCACAATTCCCATCGTGGGAAAACCTCCATGTCCTCGTGACACCGTCCCCTTCATGAAGGGGCCGTCATGGACAGAAACTCCGACGTAAGCCAACGTCTGATCCTAGCTCTGTCTTCAGGCATACGGGATCTCGAATCATCTCTGCAGAGGGTGACTGCCGTCCCCTCACCCCGACATCTAAGTCTGGCTTGTGTTCTCAGAATTTTTTTCTCACACTCCTGTCCCAGAAGCCTTCCAGTTTGGGAATTCTGGAGCCACTATGTGGCACTGTGTCTTCCCTCCAGAAGAAAAACGTTGCCCTCTGGGGCTACCCAGTAACCACAAATGAGTACCATCCTGCACGAAACTCGACTGCACCCCAATGATACAGTCTAGCCTGGGCACTAATTCCCTGTCTGCCACAGCCTGAGCCTGCACCTCCCAACCCACACTCAACAGCTGGCCGAACACTGAGCACATCAGCCACACCATGGCCTTAGGTCTTCATCTCTTCCCAACCTCAGTTTTTAGGCTTCAGAACCTAGACCTTAAATACAATCACAGTCCAGGAGTGAAAGTGTTGCAGAAATTAGAACTCCTTCTTCCCCATGGCCAGAAAACTTGTGGTTGCCATATTGTGCAACGTTCAGTGTAGGAGAAACCAGCATGGTACATTAGGCCACGCCCTGACTTGAGGGGCTCCTTGGGCACAAAAACACATTGTGAAACTCAGTGTGAGACCTATCCTCAAGGAAGGCCTCTCAGTGTCTGGACCAAGAGCCCACATATGGGGCTTGCCATGTTCTTAGGTCCCAATGTTAACCAGAGGTCTGGTTGTCCAGTCGCCCCTCGCCAGGACTCTGCTCTTGGATCCCTCTTTTGGTGGTCCACCTTAGGTAAAAAAAAATAATAATACTAAAAAAATAAACAAAAAAACAAGAAAGGCCTCCTCCCTTCCCACAGAATGACCCCAAACTCTTGGGATCGGGTCAAATCCCGAGAAACGGAGCCTCATCAATGACCCATGAGGACACCCCGACATTCCATGGCAATCGGTGACACAATTCCAGAAAAAAAAAAAAAGCATGAGCCAGCACCTCACATTCGCCCTTTGTTCATATCCCGAAGAGTTCTCCTCACGGTCTATAGATCGGGTTGGCCATACTTACATCCCCCAACCTAAGTGGAGTTTGTGTTTTCAGACTTTTGTCCAAATAGCCCTGGACCAAACATGCTCCACAATTGGGTCCTTGGAGCCACACCTCAAGACTGTGCTTCCCTTTCAAGGGAATTCTTCCCATTCCATTGGCCACAACCTTGCAAATGAGGAAAAACCTCCAAAGTCACCGAGGCCATCTTAATAGAGTAGGCCGCCCAGGACAAACAGGGGTGATCTCAAACCAGCTGAGCAACTACCTCCACTCAGACAACAGATGTCCCCAGAGGAGAATATTGAACCGGACAGGTTCATAGGCCCTAATCAGATCCATTGCTTTGGTTTCCAGGCATCTCTCCTCAGAGGCCTCCTTTCCAATACCAGCATATGTTGGTTTCCTGAGGCACCAATAAGAACAAATCTCGTCTCTCCATGGAAAACTTGCTCATTGGAGCTTTGTCATAACCTCTGGTTAGGAGAATCCTTCAGGGCCCTGGTGCCACTACCCCATACCAAGGTCTCCATGGACTCAAACCAACATTAAGATCATCCTCAGGAAAGTCTATTTCAACTCAGCCCCCTCTGTTGCTACCCCAAGCCAGCAGATCAAACGTTTCTTGTTGCTAGGAGACAATTGGAATGTGAGGCTGGCTGCCCAGGCATCCATACTTAGAACCCTGTTCTGGAAAAATACCTTATAAGACGTCCTGGAGCCATCCAACAAATCTTAATTGTCCCACAGAAGGAATCCTTGCGGTTTGGAGCATCTCACAAATCCAATAGTGGGAAAACCCCCATGGGCTCATAATGTCCCCCCTTCCTGAAGGGGCCTACATGGACAGAAACTCAAACCTGAGCCAAAGTCTGATCCTCGACCTGACTTCAGAGGCATGAGATGTCAATTCAGCTCTGCAGAGTGTGCCTGCCATGTTTTTGCCCCAAAACCTAAGCCTAGCTTGTGTTCTCAGACTTCCGTCCTCACTCTCCTGGCCCACAAGCCCTCCAGTTTGGGAATTCCGATGCCACAATGCAGCACTCTGCCTACCCTCCAGAAGAAAAACCTTGCCCTATGCTGCTAATAAGAAACACCAAATGATTTTCTAATGCATGCCACTTGATTGTAAAGCAATTATACAGCCTACCCTGTATACTAATGCCCTGTCTGGCACAGACTGAGACAATACATCCCAAACGATACCCAGACAGCTGGCCCCAACCTGGACACATAGGACCCGCTATGGCTGTAGGTCGTCATCTCTTCCCGACCTCGGTGTTCAGGCTTCAGAACCTAGACCTTATCTCCAATCACTGCCCAGGGGTGAACGTGATGCAGAAATTAGAATTCCTCCTTCCCCATGGCCAGAAACCTTGTGGTTGGCATGTTGTCCAACGTTCAATGTGGGAAAACCTGCATTGTCCGAAAGGCCACGCCAGTGCTTGAGGGCCGCCTAGGGCACAGACATACATTGTGACCTGCAGCGTGAGTCCCGTATTAAAGTAACGCCTCTCAGTGGCTGGACCAAGATCCTGCATATGGGGCTTGTCATATCCATAGGCCCCCAGGCTTAACCAGAGGGCGAGTATTCCAGTTGTCAGTACCCACTGCTATGCTCTAGAATCCCTCTACTTGGGGGACACATGAAGCAGAAAACAGGACACTTCCCTTCCCACAGAATGACCCCAAACTCTTGGGGGCTGGACAAACTACCAGAGAGGGAGACTTCTACGACCCATGAGGCAACTCCTACATTAAACGGCCATTGTGGTCAAAACATCCAGAGACAAAAGCCTGAGCGACTGCCTCCCTCTCACCCTTCTTTCATATCCAGAGGAGCTCCCCTCATGGACTGAAGATCAGGCCTGCCTTAACCTCGGCCCCAAACCTGAGCTGAGTTAGGGTTTTTGGATGTCTGTCTGCACAGCCATGGCCCACACAGCCTCCAGGCTGGGGTCTCTGGTGCCACACCCCAGAACTGTGCCTGCTCTCTCCTAAGAAACTGCCCATTCCATTGGCCACAACTCTACAAAATAGTAGAAACCTCAAGGTCCCCAAGGACATCCCACTACCACAAGCCGCACTGGACAAATACTGGCATTATGACACAAGATGAGCAACTACTACCTCCACGCAGACACACAGACAGATATCCGCAGAGAAAGAAGATCGAACCAGACAGGCCCCTAGGCCCTATTATGAACTCTTGCTTTGGTGTCCAGGTATCATTCCTCAGAGGCCTGGGTTCGAAGACCAGCATATGGGGCTTTCCTGAGGCACCAGACAGAAGACCTCTCATCTCCACATGGGAAGCTTCCTTGTTGGAGTTGTGTCAAGCCCTTCGGGTTGGAGAATCCTGCAGAGTCCCTTAGCTACTGCCACATTCCAAGGTCTCCTTGGCCACCAACCCACATTATGACTCATCCTCAGGAGAGTCCATTTAAACTCAGCCTTCTGGGTAGCTCACCCAAAAGCCCGCAGATTGAGCGTGCCTTGTCTCGACCAGGCAATGGGAAGGTGAGTTGGCGTTTCTCGGCATCCATGCTTAGGGCCCTGCTCTCGAGTCTTTCTGTATGTAGCATCCTGGAACCATCCAATAGTACTCGACTGTCCTGAAGAAGGAAACTTTGAAGTTTGGAGCAGCTCACAACTCCCAGTGTAGGGAAACCTCCCTGGCCTCATGACGCCCCCACCCCCTTCAGGAAGGGGCCGTCATGGACACAAACTCCAGCTTGAGGCAACATCTGATACTCGCCCTGACCTCACCTGCAGGAGATCTCGATTCAGCCTCTGCAGAGTGGGCCTGCCATGCTCTTGGCCGCAAAACTCGTGCTAGCTTGTGTTTTCAGACTTCCTTCCTCACAATCCTGGCCACACCCCTCCAGTTTGGCAATTCTGGAGACACAATGCAGCACTCTGCCTGCCCTCCAGAAGAAAAATGTTGCCCTATAGGCCTAACCAGAAACGCCAAATGAGTAACAACATGCATGCCACTCGACCATACCCCAATTATACAGTCTAGCCTGTGCACTAAAGCCCTGTCTGAAACAGCCTGAGGGCAGACCTCCAGTCCAACACCCAGACAGCTGGCCATAAACAGAGCATATCACACCCACAATGGCTTTAGGCCATCAACTCTACACAACCTCAGTTTTCACCTTCAGAACCTAGACCTTATCTGCACTCACTGCTCAGGAGTGAACGTGATACAAGAATCAGAACTTCTCCTTCGCCTTGGCAAGAAACCTAGTGGTTGGCATGTTTTTCCAATGTTCAGTGTAGTTGAAACCAGTGTGGCCCATGATGCCCCGCCCATGTTTATGGGCCACATTGGTCACAAACACACATTGTGTCCCTCAGCCTGATCCCAGGCCTCAGGTAAGGCCTCTCAGTGGCTGGATGAATAGTCAGCATATTCGGCTTGCCATGCCCCTAGGCCCCAAATTTTACCCATAGTTCGGGTTCTCCCTTCACTTTTCCCCAGGGCTCATCTTTGGAATTCCTCTTTTGGCGAGACACCTGAGGTAACAAACCTGAAAGGAGTCCTCCCATTCCACAGATTGATGAAAAGCAATTGGGATCGGACCAAATCCCCAGAGAGAAAGATTCGTCCATGGCCCATGAGGCTTCCCCGACATTCCACG
The DNA here is from genome assembly GCF_964662115.1 of Mustela nivalis. Taxonomy (NCBI): domain Eukaryota; kingdom Metazoa; phylum Chordata; class Mammalia; order Carnivora; family Mustelidae; genus Mustela; species Mustela nivalis. The sequence continues at coordinate 57,670 of NW_028135901.1, forward strand.
GCCATCTCTGATACAAAATCCAGAGACAAAAGCCTGAGCAAGTGCCTCAGACTCGCTCTTTCTTTATATCCGGAAGAGTTCTTCTCATGGTTTATACATCGGGCCTGCCATACCTACCTCCCCAAAGCTAAGCTGAGTTTGTGTTTTCAGACTTCTGTCCCCAAAGTCCTTGGCCACACACCTTCCAGGCTGGGTCCCCAGGTGTCACACATTAGGACTGTGTCTACCCAATCCATGGGAATTCTCCCCATTCCATGGTCCAAAACCGTAAAATTAGGAGAACCCTCCAAATCCCTGAGGCCATCCCAATAGTGCAGGTCGCCCGGGACAAACAATGGCTGTCTGATACCAGCTGAGCATCTACCTCTACTCATACCATAGATGGATGTCCCCTGAGAAGCAGATTGAACCAGACAGGACCCTAGGCCATAATCGGATACATTGCTTTGGTTTACAGGCATGTCTCCTCAAAAGCCTGGATTCCAATACCAGCATAGGGGTTTTTCTGAGGCACCCATTAGAACAAATCTCGTCTCCACAAGGAACCTTGTGCATTGAGCTATGTCAAAAGCTTAGGAGAATACTTCAGGGCCCCGGTGCCACCGCCCCATTTTAAGGCCCTCATGGACACAAACACACATTAGGACCCATCCTCAGGAAAGTCCATTTCAAGTCAGTCACTCCTGTTGCTCACGCAGAGCCATCAGATCTAAACTCTCTTGTTGCTAGGAGAAAATTGGAATGCGAGGCCTGCTTCCCAGTCATCCATTCTCGAATGGTGCCCTGGAGTCATTCCATATGGGATGTCCTGAAGCTGTCCAACAGGTCTCAATTGTCCCGCAGAAGGTATCCTTGAAGGGGGCATCCCACAACACCCAACGTGGGAAAACCTACATGGCCTCGAGATTTCGCTCTCTTCATGAAGCGGCCGTCATGCACATAAACTCCAACGTGAGACAACGTCTGATCCTCGCCCTGACTTCAGATGCATGAGATATTGGTTCAGATCTACAGTGGTCCCTGCCGTGTCCTCGCCCTGATACACAAGTCTAGCTTGTGTTCTCAGACTTCCGTCCTCACACTCCTGGACACGAAGCCCTCAAGTTTGGCAATTCCGGACCGACAATGAAGCACTCTGCCTGCCCTCTAGAAAACAAATTTTGCCTAATGAGCTGCCCAGACAACTTATATGAGGATAAATCTACATGGCACTCGACTTTACCCAAATTATATAGTCTACGGGGGCACTAATGCACTGTCTGACACAACCTGAGCCCGGATCTCCTGACCAACACCCAGACAGCTGACGGCACACTGAGCACATCAGACCCGCCATGGCCTTAGGTTATCATCTCTTCCCTACCTCTGTTTTCAGGCTTCAGAATCTAGACCTTATCTCCAATCACTGCCCAGGGGTGACTGTGATGCAGAAATCAGAACTCTTCCTTACCCATGGCAAGAAATCTTGTCATTGGCAGGTTGTCCAACGTTCAGTGTAGGAGAAACCAGGATTCACCATGAGGCCCCGCCCATTCTTGTTTGCGAAGTGGGCATAAACACGCATTGTGACCCTCAGTGTGAGTCCTGTCCTCTAGTAAGTCCTCTCAGTCGCTCGACCATTAGATGTCATAATGGGCTTGACATGTCCCTAGGCCACAATTTTTAACCAGATTTCTGGTTGTCCAGTCGGCCCTCCCCAGGGCTCTACTCTGGAATACCTCATTTGGTGGGACACCTGAGGTTAAAAAACAAAACAAGGCAAATCACAACAACAACAAAACGGACTTCTTCCATCCCACAGAATGACCCAAAAATCTTGCGATGGGGACAAACCACCAGAGAGTAAGACTCGTCCATTTCCCATGAAGTCAAGCGGAAATTTCATGACCATGAGTGACACGATATCCAGAGACAAAAACTTGAGCAAGAGCCTGACACTCGCCCTTTTTTCATATCCCGAAGAGTTCTCCTCATGGTCTGTAGATCAAACTGCCATACCTATTACCGGAAACATAAGCCGCGTTTGTGTTTTCAGACAACTGTCCAAACAGCTCTGCCTACACACCCTACAGGCTAAGGCCCCTGGAGCCAAACCTGAGGACTGTACTTGCAATCTCCAAGGGAATTGTATGTGCCCATTCCAATGGCCACAACCTACTAATAGGATAAACCTCCAAACTCCCTGAGGCCATCCCAATAGTGGTGGCTCTCCAGGACAAACAGGAGCAATCTGAGCCCATCTGACACCTACATGCACTCAGATGCATAGACTGATGTCCCCAGAGGTAAAAAGGTACGAACAGGCCCCTAGGCACTATTTGGATTCATTGTTGTGCTATCCATTCATCTCTCCTCAGAGGCCTGGATTTCAATACCAGCGTATTGCTGTTTCCTGACTCATCCCTCAGAACAAATCTCATTTACATATGGGAAACTTGCACGTTGGAGCTGTGTCAAAGCCTCTGTTTGAAAAAACCCTTCCGGGCCCCAGTGCCACCGCTTCATTCCAAGATCTCCATAGACACAAAAACATATTAGGATCCATCCACAGGAGAGTCCATTTCAACTCAGCCTTTTGGGTTGCTCCCCCAGATCCAGCAGATCTACCTGTCTTGTTGCTAGGACACAATTGGAATGCGAGGTGGGCTACCCAGCCATCCATCCTTAGAACCCTGCTCGGAATCGTTGCCCTGGAGCCAACCAACAGGTCTCAATTGTCCTGCAGAAGAATCTTTGCAGTTTGGAGCTTCTCACAACTAACATCGTGGGAAAACCCCCACGGCCTCATGACCCCCCCGCCCCTTCATGAAGGGCCATCAGGGACAGAAACACCAACCTGAGCGATCTTCTGATCCTCGCCCTGACATCATAAGCACGAGATCTCGATTCAGGTCTGTAGATTGTTCCTGCCTTGTCCTCACCCAGAAACCTAAGCCTAGCTTGTTCTCAGATTTCCTTCCTCAGACTACTGGCCCACAAGCCTCCAGGTTGAAAACCAGAACTATATTGCAGCACTCTTCCTGCCCTCAGGAAGAAAAACATTGCCCTCTGGGGCTACCCAGAAACTCCAAAAGAGGATCAACCTGCACGCCATACGACTGTACCCCAAATATATAGGCTGACCTGGGCACTATTGCCCTTTCTGACACAGCCTGAGCCTGGATTACCTGGCCCCACACAGAAAGCTGGCCGCTCACTGAGCATATCGGACACGCCATGGTCTTAGGTCGTCATCTCTTCCCAACCTCGGTTGTCAAGTTTCAGAACCTAGACCTTATCTCCAATCACTGCCCAGGCTTGAAAGTGATGCAGAAAACACAACTCCTTCCCCGTGGCAAGAAACCATGTGGTTGGCATGTTGTCCAACGTTCAGTGTAGTTGAAACCAGGGTGGCCCATGAGGCCCCGCTCATGTTTGCTGGGCACATTGGTCAAAACCACACATTGTGACCCTCACCCTGATCCCAGTCCTCAATAAGGCCTCTCATTGGCTGGATGAAGAGATTGCATATTGGGCTTGCCATGCCCCTAGGCCCCAAATTTTACCCATAGTTCGGGTTCTCCCTTCACTTTTCGCCAGGGCTCTTCTTTGGAATTGCTCTTTTGGCGGGACACCTGAGGTAACAAACCTGAAAGGAGTCCTCCCATTCCACAGATTGACGAAAAACAATTGAGATCGGGCCAAATCCACAGAGAGGAAGATTCGTCCATGGCCCATGAGGCCTCCCCGACATTCCACGGACATCTCTGATACAAAATCCAGAGACAAAAGCCTGAGCAAGCGCCTCAGACTCGCTCTTTCTTCATATCCGGAAGAGTTCTTCTCATGGTTTATAGATCGGGCCTGCCATACCTACGTCCCCAAACCTAAGCTGAGTTTGTGTTTTCAGACTTCTGTCCTCAAAGTCCTGGGCCACACACCCTCCAGGCTGGGGCCCCTGGAGTCACACATTAGGACTGTGCCTACCCAATCCATGGAAATGCTGCCGATGCCATTGTCCAAAACAGTAAAATTTGGAGAACCCTCCAAATCCCTGAGGCCATCCCAATAGTGCAGGTCGCCCGGGACAAACAAGGGCGGTCTGATACCAGCTGAGCATCTACCTCCACTCATACCATAGATGGATGTCCCCTGAGAAGAAGATTGAACCAGACAGGACCTTAGGCCATAATCGGATACATTGCTTTGGATTACAGGCATGTCTCCTCAAAAGCCTGGATACCAATACCAGCATAGAGGTTTTCCTGAGGCACCCATCAAAACAAATCTCGTCTCCACAAGGAACCTTGTGCATCGAGCTATGTCAAAAGCTTAGGAGAATACTTCAGGGTCCCGGTGCCACCGCCCCATTTTAAGGCCCTCATGGACACAAACACACATTAGGACCCATCCTCAGGAAAGTCCATTTCAAGTCAGCCACCCCGGTTTCTCCCGCTAAGCCATCAGATCTAAACTGTCTTGTTGCTAGGAGACAATTGGAATGCGAGGCGGGCTTCCCAGGCATCCATCCTCGAACGGTGCCCTGGAGTCATTCCATATGGGATGTCCTGGAGCTGCCCAACAAGTCTCAATTGTCCCGCAGAAGGAATCCTTGAAGGGGGCATCCCACAACTCCCAACGTGGGAAAACCTCCATGGCCTCGAGTTTCCGCTCCCTTCATGAAGGGGCCGTCATGCACAGAAACTCCAACCTGAGCCAACTTCTGATCCTCGCCCTGACTTCAGATGCATGAGATATAGGTTCAGATCTACAGGGGTACCTGCCGTGCCCTGGCCCTGAAACCAAAGTCTAGCTTGTGTTCTCAGACTTCCGTACTCACACTCCAGGCCCCGAAGCCCGGAAGTTTCGCAATTCCAGACCCACAATGCAGCACTCTGCCTGCCCTCTAGAAAAAAAATTTGGCCTAATGAGCTGCCCAGGCACCTTATATGAGGATAAATCTACATGGCATTCGACTATACCCAAAGTATATAGTCTAACCTGGGCACTAATGCACTGTCTGACACAACCTGAGCTCGGACCTCCTGACCAACACCCAGAAAGCTGACCGCACACTGAGCACATCAGAACCGCCATGGCCTTAGGTTATCATCTCTTCCCAACTGCGGTTTTTCAGGCTTCAGAACCTAGACCTTATCTCCAACCACTGCCCAGGGGTGCCTGTGATGCAGAAATCAGACCTTGTCCTTACCCATGGCAAGAAACCTTGTGGTTGGCATGTTGTCCAACGTTCAGTGTAGGAGAAACCAGCATTCACCCGGAGGCCCCGCCAATTCTTGAGTGCGAAGAGGGCATAAACACGCATTGTGACCCTCAGCGTGAGTCCTGTGCTCTAGTAAGTCCTCTCAGTGGCTCGACCATTAGATGTCATAATGGGCTTGACATGTCCCTAGGCCACAATTTTTAACCAGATTTCTGGTTGTCCGGTCAGCCCTCCCCAGGGCTCTACTCTGGAATACCTCATTTGGTGAGACACCTGAGGTTAAAAAACAAAACAAAGCAAATCAACAACAACAACAACAAAACGGACTTCTTCAATCCCCAGAATGACCCAAAACTCTTGGGACGGGGCAAAACCCCAGAGAGTAAGACTCGTCCATTTCCCATGAAGTCACCTGGAAATTTCACGACCATGAGTTACACGATATCCAGAGACAAAAACTTGAGCACGAGCCTCACACTCGCCCTTTTTTCATATCCTGAAGAGTTCTCCTCATGGTCTGTAGATCAGTCCTGCCATACCTATGACCCGAAACATAAGCCGCGTTTGTGTTTTCAGACAACTGTCCAAACAGCTCTGGCCTACACACCCTACAGGCTCAGGCCCCTGGAGCCAAACCTGAGGACTGTACTTGCCCTCTCCAAGGGAATTGTATGTGCCCATTCCAATGGCCACAACCCTACTAATAGGATAAACCTCCAAACTGCCTGAGGCCATCCCAATAGTGGTGGCTTCCCAGGACAAACAGGGGCAATCTGAGCTCATCTGAGCACCTACCTGCACTCAGACGCATAGACTGATGTCCCCAGAAATAAAAAGGAATGAACAGGCCCCTAGGCACTATTCGGATCCATTGCTGTGGTATCCAGTCATCTCTCCTCAGAGGCCTGGATTTCAATACCAGCGTATGGCTGTTTCTTGACTCACCCATCAGAAAACATCTCATCTACATATGGGAAACTTGCACGTTGGAGCTGTGTCAAAGCCTCTCTTTGGAAAAACCCTTCAGGACCCCAGTGCCACCGCTACATTCCAAGGTCTCCATAGACACAAAAAGACATTAGGACCCATCCACAGGAGAGTTTATTTCAACTCAGCCTCCTGGGTTGCTCCCCCAGATCCAGCAGATCTAACCTGTCTTGTTGCTAGGACACAATTGGAATGCGAGGTGGGCTACCCAGCCATCCATCCTTAGAACCCTGCTCGGAATCGTTGCCCTGGAGCCAAGCAACAGGTCTCAATTGTCCTGCAGAAGAATCTTTGCAGTTTGGAGCTTCTCACAACTAACATCGTGGGAAAACCCCCACGGCCTCATGACCCCCCCACCCCTTCATGAAGGGCCATCAGGGACAGAAACTCCAACCTGAGCGATCTTCTGATCCTCGCCCTGACATCATAAGCACGAGATCTCGATTCAGGTCTGTAGATTGTTCCTGCCTTGTCCTCACCCAGAAACCTAAGCCTAGCTTGTTCTCAGATTTCCTTCCTCAGACTACTGGCCCACAAGCCTCCAGTTTGAAAACCAGAACTATAATGCAGCACTCTTCCTGCCCTCAGGAAGAAAAACATTGCCCTCTGGGGCTACCCAGAAACTCCAAAAGAGGATCAACCTGCACGCCATACGACTGTACCCCAAATATATAGGCTGACCTGGGCATTATTGCCCTTTTTGACACAGCCTGAGCCTGGATTACCTGGCCCCACACAGAAAGCTGGCCGCTCACTGAGCACATCGGACACGCCATGGTCTTAGGTCGTCATCTCTTCCCAACCTCGGTTGTCAAGTTTCAGAACCTAGACCTTATCTCCAATCACTGCCCAGGCTTGAAAGTGATGCAGAAATCACAACTCCTTCCCCGTGGCAAGAAACCATGTGGTTGGCATGTTGTCCAACGTTCAGTGTAGTTGAAACCAGGGTGGCCCATGAGGCCCCGCTCATGTTTGCGGGCCACATTGGTCAAAACCACACATTGTGACCCTCACCCTGATCCCAGTCCTCAATAAGGCCTCTCAGTGGCTGGATGAAGAGATAGCATATTGGGCATGCCATGCCCCTAGGCCCCAAATTTTACCCATAGTTCGGGTTCTCCCTTCACTTTTCGCCAGGGCTCTTCTTTGGAATTCCTCTTTTGGCGGGACACCTGAGGTAACAAACCTGAAAGGAGTCCTCCCATTCCACAGTTTGACGAAAAACAATTGGGATCGGTCCAAATCCACAGAGAGGAAGATTCGTCCATGGCCCATGAGGCCTCCCCGACATTCCACGGACATCTCTGATACAAAATCCAGAGACAAAAGCCTGGGCAAGCGCCTCAGACTCGCTCTTTCTTCATATCCGGAAGAGTTCTTCTCATGGTTTATAGATCGGGCCTGCCATACCTACGTCCCCAAACCTAAGCTGAGTTTGTGTTTTCAGACTTCTGTCCTCAAAGTCCTGGGCCACACACCCTCCAGGCTGGGGCCCCTGGAGTCACACAGTAGGACTGTGCCTACCCAATCCATGGGAATTCTGCCGATGCCATTGTCCAAAACAGTAAAATTTGGAGAACCCTCCAAATCGCTGAGGCCATCCCAATAGTGCAGGTCGCCCGGGACAAACAAGGGCGGTCTGATACCAGCTGAGCATCTACCTCCACTCATACCATAGATGGATGTCCCCTGAGAAGAAGATTGAACCAGACAGGACCTTAGGCCATAATCGGATATATTGCTTTGGATTACAGGCATGTCTCCTCAAAAGCCTGGATACCAATACCAGCATAGAGGTTTTCCTGAGGCACCCATCAAAACAAATCTCGTCTCCACAAGGAACCTTGTGCATCGAGCTATGTCAAAAGCTTAGGAGAATACTTCAGGGTCCCGGTGCCACCGCCCCATTTTAAGGCCCTCATGGACACAAACACACATTAGGACCCATCCTCAGGAAAGTCCATTTCAAGTCAGCCACCCCGGTTTCTCCCGCTAAGCCATCAGATCTAAACTGTCTTGTTGCTAGGAGACAATTGGAATGCGAGGCGGGCTTCCCAGGCATCCATCCTCGAACGGTGCCCTGGAGTCATTCCATATGGGATGTCCTGGAGCTGCCCAACAAGTCTCAATTGTCCCGCAGAAGGAATCCTTGAAGGGGGCATCCCACAACTCCCAACGTGGGAAAACCTCCATGGCCTCGAGATTCCGCTCCCTTCATGAAGGGGCCGTCATGCACAGAAACTCCAACCTGAGCCAACTTCTGATCCTCGCCCTGACTTCAGATGCATGAGATATTTGTTAAGATCTGCAGGGGGTACCTGCCGTGCCCTCGCCCTGAAACCCAAGTCTAGCTTGTCTTCTCAGACTTCCGTCCTCACACTCCAGGCCCCGAAGCCCGGAAGTTTCGCAATTCCAGACCCACAATGCAGCACTCTGCCTGCCCTCTAGAAAAAAAATTTGGCCTAATGAGCTGCCCAGGCACCTTATATGAGGATAAATCTACATGGCATTCGACTATACCCAAAGTATATAGTCTAACCTGGGCACTAATGCACTGTCTGACACAACCTGAGCTCGGACCTCCTGATCAACACCCAGAAAGCTGACCGCACACTGAGCACATCAGAACCGCCATGGCCTTAGGTTATCATCTCTTCCCAACTGCGGTTTTTCACGCTTCAGAACCTAGACCTTATCTCCAACCACTGCCCAGGGGTGCCTGTGATGCAAAAATCAGACCTTGTCCTTACCCATGGCAAGAAACCTTGTGGTTGGCATGTTGTCCAACGTTCAGTGTAGGAGAAACCAGCATTCACCCGGAGGCCCCGCCAATTCTTGAGTGCGAAGAGGGCATAAACACGCATTGTGACCCTCAGCGTGAGTCCTGTGCTCTAGTAAGTCCTCTCAGTGGCTCGACCATTAGATGTCATAATGGGCTTGACATGTCCCTAGGCCACAATTTTTAACCAGATTTCTGGTTGTCCGGTCGGCCCTCCCCAGGGCTCTTCTCTGGAATACCTCATTTGGTGAGACACCTGAGGTTAAAAAACAAAACAAAGCAAATCAACAACAACAACAACAAAACGGACTTCTTCCATCCCCAGAATGACCCAAAACTCTTGGGACGGGGCAAAACCCCAGAGAGTAAGACTCGTCCATTTCCCATGAAGTCACCTGGAAATTTCACGACCATGAGTGACACGATATCCAGAGACAAAAACTTGAGAACGAGCCTCACACTCGCCCCTTATTCATATCCCGAAGAGTTCTCCTCATGGTCTGTAGATCAATCCTGCCATACCTATGACCTGAAACATAAGCCGTGTTTGTGTTTTCAGACTGTCCAAACAACTCTGCCTACACACCCTACAGGCTCAGGCCCCTGGAGCCAAACCTGAGGATTGTACTTGCCCTCTACAAGGGAATTGTATGTGCCCATTCCAATGGCCACAACCCTACTAATAGGATAAACCTCCAAACTGCCTGAGGCCATCCCAATAGTGGTGGCTTCCCAGGACAAACAGGGGCAATCTGAGCTCATCTGAGCACCTACATGCTCTCAGACGCATAGACTGATGTCCCCAGAGGTAAAAAGGAACGAACAGGCCCCTAGGCACTATTCGGATCCATTGCTGTGGTATCCAGTCATCTCTCCTCAGAGGCCTGGATTTCAATACCAGCGTATGGCTGTTTCTTGACTCACCCATCAGAAAACATCTCATCTACATATGGGAAACTTGCACGTTGGAGCTGTGTCAAAGCCTCTCTTTGGAAAAACCCTTCAGGACCCCAGTGCCACCGCTACATTCCAAGGTCTCCATAGACACAAAAAGACATTAGGACCCATCCACAGGAGAGTTTATTTCAACTCAGCCTCCTGGGTTGCTCCCCCAGATCCAGCAGATCTAACCTGTCTTGTTGCTAGGACACAATTGGAATGCGAGGTGGGCTACCCAGCCATCCATCCTTAGAACCCTGCTCGGAATCGTTGCCCTGGAGCCAACCAACAGGTCTCAATTGTCCTGCAGAAGAATCTTTGCAGTTTGGAGCTTCTCACAACTAACATCGTGGGAAAACCCCCACAGCCTCATGACCCCCCCACCCCTTCATGAAGGGCCATCAGGGACAGAAACTCCAACCTGAGCGATCTTCTGATCCTCGCCCTGACATCATAAGCACGAGATCTCGATTCAGGTCTGTAGATTGTTCCTGCCTTGTCCTCACCCAGAAACCTAAGCCTAGCTTGTTCTCAGATTTCCTTCCTCAGACTACTGGCCCACAAGCCTCCAGTTTGAAAACCAGAACTATAATGCAGCACTCTTCCTGCCCTCAGGAAGAAAAACATTGCCCTCTGGGGCTACCCAGAAACTCCAAAAGAGGATCAACCTGCACGCCATACGACTGTACCCCAAATATATAGGCTGACCTGGGCACTATTGCCCTTTTTGACACAGCCTGAGCCTGGATTACCTGGCCCCACACAGAAAGCTGGCCGCTCACTGAGCACATCGGACACGCCATGGTCTTAGGTCGTCATCTCTTCCCAACCTCGGTTGTCAAGTTTCAGAACCTAGACCTTATCTCCAATCACTGCCCAGGCTTGAAAGTGATGCAGAAATCACAACTCCTTCCCCGTGGCAAGAAACCATGTGGTTGGCATGTTGTCCAACGTTCAGTGTAGTTGAAACCAGGGTGGCCCATGAGGCCCCGCTCATGTTTGCGGGCCACATTGGTCAAAACCACACATTGTGACCCTCACCCTGATCCCAGTCCTCAATAAGGCCTCTCAGTGGCTGGATGAAGAGATAGCATATTGGGCATGCCATGCCCCTAGGCCCCAAATTTTACCCATAGTTCGGGTTCTCCCTTCACTTTTCCCCAGGGCTCTTCTTTGGAATTCCTCTTTTGGCGGGACACCTGAGGTAACAAACCTGAAAGGAGTCCTCCCATTCCACAGATTGACGAAAAACAATTGGGATCGGGCCAAATCCACAGAGAGGAAGATTCGTCCATGGCCCATGAGGCCTCCCCGACATTCCACGGCCATCTCTGATACAAAATCCAGAGACAAAAGCCTGAGCAAGCCCCTCAGACTCACTCTTTCTTCATATCCGGAAGAGTTCTTCTCAAGGTTTATACATCAGGCCTGCCATACCTACGTCCCCAAACCTAAGCTGAGTTTGTGTTTTCAGACTTCTGTCCTCAAAGTCCTGGGCCACACACCCTCCAAGCTGGGGCCCCTGGAGTCACACAGTAGGACTGTGCCTACCCAATCCATGGGAATTCTGCCGATGCCATTGTCCAAAACAGTAAAATTTGGAGAACCCTACAAATCGCTGAGGCCATCCCAATAGTGCAGGTCGCCCGGGACAAACAAGGGCGGTCTGATACCAGCTGAGCATCTACCTCCACTCATACCATAGATGGATGTCCCCTGAGAAGAAGATTGAACCAGACAGGACCTTAGGCCATAATCGGATACATTGCTTTGGATTACAGGCATGTCTCCTCAAAAGCCTGGATACCAATACCAGCATAGAGGTTTTCCTGAGGCACCCATCAAAACAAATCTCGTCTCCACAAGGAACCTTGTGCATCGAGCTATGTCAAAAGCTTAGGAGAATACTTCAGGGTCCCGGTGCCACCGCCCCATTTTAAGGCCCTCATGGACACAAACACACATTAGGACCCATCCTCAGGAAAGTCCATTTCAAGTCAGCCACCCCGGTTTCTCCCGCTAAGCCATCAGATCTAAACTGTCTTGTTGCTAGGAGACAATTGGAATGCGAGGCGGGCTTCCCAGGCATCCATCCTCGAACGGTGCCCTGGAGTCATTCCATATGGGATGTCCTGGAGCTGCCCAACAAGTCTCAATTGTCCCGCAGAAGGAATCCTTGAAGGGGGCATCCCACAACTCCCAACGTGGGAAAACCTCCATGGCCTCGAGATTCCGCTCCCTTCATGAAGGGGCCGTCATGCACAGAAACTCCAACCTGAGCCAACTTCTGATCCTCGCCCTGACTTCAGATGCATGAGATATTTGTTAAGATCTGCAGGGGGTACCTGCCGTGCCCTCGCCCTGAAACCCAAGTCTAGCTTGTCTTCTCAGACTTCCGTCCTCACACTCCAGGCCCCGAAGCCCGGAAGTTTCGCAATTCCAGACCCACAATGCAGCACTCTGCCTGCCCTCTAGAAAAAAAATTTGGCCTAATGAGCTGCCCAGGCACCTTATATGAGGATAAATCTACATGGCATTCGACTATACCCAAAGTATATAGTCTAACCTGGGCACTAATGCACTGTCTGACACAACCTGAGCTCGGACCTCCTGATCAACACCCAGAAAGCTGACCGCACACTGAGCACATCAGAACCGCCATGGCCTTAGGTTATCATCTCTTCCCAACTGCGGTTTTTCACGCTTCAGAACCTAGACCTTATCTCCAACCACTGCCCAGGGGTGCCTGTGATGCAAAAATCAGACCTTGTCCTTACCCATGGCAAGAAACCTTGTGGTTGGCATGTTGTCCAACGTTCAGTGTAGGAGAAACCAGCATTCACCCGGAGGCCCCGCCAATTCTTGAGTGCGAAGAGGGCATAAACACGCATTGTGACCCTCAGCGTGAGTCCTGTGCTCTAGTAAGTCCTCTCAGTGGCTCGACCATTAGATGTCATAATGGGCTTGACATGTCCCTAGGCCACAATTTTTAACCAGATTTCTGGTTGTCCGGTCGGCCCTCCCCAGGGCTCTTCTCTGGAATACCTCATTTGGTGAGACACCTGAGGTTAAAAAACAAAACAAAGCAAATCAACAACAACAACAACAAAACGGACTTCTTCCATCCCCAGAATGACCCAAAACTCTTGGGACGGGGCAAAACCCCAGAGAGTAAGACTCGTCCATTTCCCATGAAGTCACCTGGAAATTTCACGACCATGAGTGACACGATATCCAGAGACAAAAACTTGAGAACGAGCCTCACACTCGCCCCTTATTCATATCCCGAAGAGTTCTCCTCATGGTCTGTAGATCAATCCTGCCATACCTATGACCTGAAACATAAGCCGTGTTTGTGTTTTCAGACTGTCCAAACAACTCTGCCTACACACCCTACAGGCTCAGGCCCCTGGAGCCAAACCTGAGGATTGTACTTGCCCTCTACAAGGGAATTGTATGTGCCCATTCCAATGGCCACAACCCTACTAATAGGATAAACCTCCAAACTGCCTGAGGCCATCCCAATAGTGGTGGCTTCCCAGGACAAACAGGGGCAATCTGAGCTCATCTGAGCACCTACATGCTCTCAGACGCATAGACTGATGTCCCCAGAGGTAAAAAGGAACGAACAGGCCCCTAGGCACTATTCGGATCCATTGCTGTGGTATCCAGTCATCTCTCCTCAGAGGCCTGGATTTCAATACCAGCGTATGGCTGTTTCTTGACTCACCCATCAGAAAACATCTCATCTACATATGGGAAACTTGCACGTTGGAGCTGTGTCAAAGCCTCTCTTTGGAAAAACCCTTCAGGACCCCAGTGCCACCGCTACATTCCAAGGTCTCCATAGACACAAAAAGACATTAGGACCCATCCACAGGAGAGTTTATTTCAACTCAGCCTCCTGGGTTGCTCCCCCAGATCCAGCAGATCTAACCTGTCTTGTTGCTAGGACACAATTGGAATGCGAGGTGGGCTACCCAGCCATCCATCCTTAGAACCCTGCTCGGAATCGTTGCCCTGGAGCCAACCAACAGGTCTCAATTGTCCTGCAGAAGAATCTTTGCAGTTTGGAGCTTCTCACAACTAACATCGTGGGAAAACCCCCACAGCCTCATGACCCCCCCACCCCTTCATGAAGGGCCATCAGGGACAGAAACTCCAACCTGAGCGATCTTCTGATCCTCGCCCTGACATCATAAGCACGAGATCTCGATTCAGGTCTGTAGATTGTTCCTGCCTTGTCCTCACCCAGAAACCTAAGCCTAGCTTGTTCTCAGATTTCCTTCCTCAGACTACTGGCCCACAAGCCTCCAGTTTGAAAACCAGAACTATAATGCAGCACTCTTCCTGCCCTCAGGAAGAAAAACATTGCCCTCTGGGGCTACCCAGAAACTCCAAAAGAGGATCAACCTGCACGCCATACGACTGTACCCCAAATATATAGGCTGACCTGGGCACTATTGCCCTTTTTGACACAGCCTGAGCCTGGATTACCTGGCCCCACACAGAAAGCTGGCCGCTCACTGAGCACATCGGACACGCCATGGTCTTAGGTCGTCATCTCTTCCCAACCTCGGTTGTCAAGTTTCAGAACCTAGACCTTATCTCCAATCACTGCCCAGGCTTGAAAGTGATGCAGAAATCACAACTCCTTCCCCGTGGCAAGAAACCATGTGGTTGGCATGTTGTCCAACGTTCAGTGTAGTTGAAACCAGGGTGGCCCATGAGGCCCCGCTCATGTTTGCGGGCCACATTGGTCAAAACCACACATTGTGACCCTCACCCTGATCCCAGTCCTCAATAAGGCCTCTCAGTGGCTGGATGAAGAGATAGCATATTGGGCATGCCATGCCCCTAGGCCCCAAATTTTACCCATAGTTCGGGTTCTCCCTTCACTTTTCCCCAGGGCTCTTCTTTGGAATTCCTCTTTTGGCGGGACACCTGAGGTAACAAACCTGAAAGGAGTCCTCCCATTCCACAGATTGACGAAAAACAATTGGGATCGGGCCAAATCCACAGAGAGGAAGATTCGTCCATGGCCCATGAGGCCTCCCCGACATTCCACGGCCATCTCTGATACAAAATCCAGAGACAAAAGCCTGAGCAAGCCCCTCAGACTCACTCTTTCTTCATATCCGGAAGAGTTCTTCTCAAGGTTTATACATCAGGCCTGCCATACCTACGTCCCCAAACCTAAGCTGAGTTTGTGTTTTCAGACTTCTGTCCTCAAAGTCCTGGGCCACACACCCTCCAAGCTGGGGCCCCTGGAGTCACACAGTAGGACTGTGCCTACCCAATCCATGGGAATTCTGCCGATGCCATTGTCCAAAACAGTAAAATTTGGAGAACCCTACAAATCGCTGAGGCCATCCCAATAGTGCAGGTCGCCCGGGACAAACAAGGGCGGTCTGATACCAGCTGAGCATCTACCTCCACTCATACCATAGATGGATGTCCCCTGAGAAGAAGATTGAACCAGACAGGACCTTAGGCCATAATCGGATACATTGCTTTGGATTACAGGCATGTCTCCTCAAAAGCCTGGATACCAATACCAGCATAGAGGTTTTCCTGAGGCACCCATCAAAACAAATCTCGTCTCCACAAGGAACCTTGTGCATCGAGCTATGTCAAAAGCTTAGGAGAATACTTCAGGGTCCCGGTGCCACCGCCCCATTTTAAGGCCCTCATGGACACAAACACACATTAGGACCCATCCTCAGGAAAGTCCATTTCAAGTCAGCCACCCCGGTTTCTCCCGCTAAGCCATCAGATCTAAACTGTCTTGTTGCTAGGAGACAATTGGAATGCGAGGCGGGCTTCCCAGGCATCCATCCTCGAACGGTGCCCTGGAGTCATTCCATATGGGATGTCCTGGAGCTGCCCAACAAGTCTCAATTGTCCCGCAGAAGGAATCCTTGAAGGGGGCATCCCACAACTCCCAACGTGGGAAAACCTCCATGGCCTCGAGATTCCGCTCCCTTCATGAAGGGGCCGTCATGCACAGAAACTCCAACCTGAGCCAACTTCTGATCCTCGCCCTGACTTCAGATGCATGAGATATTTGTTAAGATCTGCAGGGGGTACCTGCCGTGCCCTCGCCCTGAAACCCAAGTCTAGCTTGTCTTCTCAGACTTCCGTCCTCACACTCCAGGCCCCGAAGCCCGGAAGTTTCGCAATTCCAGACCCACAATGCAGCACTCTGCCTGCCCTCTAGAAAAAAAATTTGGCCTAATGAGCTGCCCAGGCACCTTATATGAGGATAAATCTACATGGCATTCGACTATACCCAAAGTATATAGTCTAACCTGGGCACTAATGCACTGTCTGACACAACCTGAGCTCGGACCTCCTGACCAACACCCAGAAAGCTGACCGCACACTGAGCACATCAGAACCGCCATGGCCTTAGGTTATCATCTCTTCCCAACTGCGGTTTTTCACGCTTCAGAACCTAGACCTTATCTCCAACCACTGCCCAGGGGTGCCTGTGATGCAAAAATCAGACCTTGTCCTTACCCATGGCAAGAAACCTTGTGGTTGGCATGTTGTCCAACGTTCAGTGTAGGAGAAACCAGCATTCACCCGGAGGCCCCGCCAATTCTTGAGTGCGAAGAGGGCATAAACACGCATTGTGACCCTCAGCGTGAGTCCTGTGCTCTAGTAAGTCCTCTCAGTGGCTCGACCATTAGATGTCATAATGGGCTTGACATGTCCCTAGGCCACAATTTTTAACCAGATTTCTGGTTGTCCGGTCGGCCCTCCCCAGGGCTCTACTCTGGAATACCTCATTTGGTGAGACACCTGAGGTTAAAAAACAAAACAAAGCAAATCAACAACAAGAACAACAAAACGGACTTCTTCCATCCCCAGAATGACCCAAAACTCTTGGGACGGGGCAAAACCCCAGAGAGTAAGACTCGTCCATTTCCCATGAAGTCACCTGGAAATTTCACGACCATGAGTGACACGATATCCAGAGACAAAAACTTCAGCACGAGCCTCACACTCGCCCTTTTTTCATATCCTGAAGAGTTCTCCTCATGGTCTGTAGATCAGTCCTGCCATACCTATGACCCGAAACATAAGCCGCGTTTGTGTTTTCAGACAACTGTCCAAACAGCTCTGGCCTACACACCCTACAGGCTCAGGCCCCTGGAGCCAAACCTGAGGACTGTACTTGCCCTCTCCAAGGGAATTGTATGTGCCCATTCCAATGGCCACAACCCTACTAATAGGATAAACCTCCAAACTGCCTGAGGCCATCCCAATAGTGGTGGCTTCCCAGGACAAACAGGGGCAATCTGAGCTCATCTGAGCACCTACCTGCACTCAGACGCATAGACTGATGTCCCCAGAAATAAAAAGGAACGAACAGGCCCCTAGGCACTATTCGGATCCATTGCTGTGGTATCCAGTCATCTCTCCTCAGAGGCCTGGATTTCAATACCAGCGTATGGCTGTTTCTTGACTCACCCATCAGAAAACATCTCATCTACATATGGGAAACTTGCACGTTGGAGCTGTGTCAAAGCCTCTCTTTGGAAAAACCCTTCAGGACCCCAGTGCCACCGCTACATTCCAAGGTCTCCATAGACACAAAAAGACATTAGGACCCATCCACAGGAGAGTTTATTTCAACTCAGCCTCCTGGGTTGCTCCCCCAGATCCAGCAGATCTAACCTGTCTTGTTGCTAGGACACAATTGGAATGCGAGGTGGGCTACCCAGCCATCCATCCTTAGAACCCTGCTCGGAATCGTTGCCCTGGAGCCAACCAACAGGTCTCAATTGTCCTGCAGAAGAATCTTTGCAGTTTGGAGCTTCTCACAACTAACATCGTGGGAAAACCCCCACAGCCTCATGACCCCCCCACCCCTTCATGAAGGGCCATCAGGGACAGAAACTCCAACCTGAGCGATCTTCTGATCCTCGCCCTGACATCATAAGCACGAGATCTCGATTCAGGTCTGTAGATTGTTCCTGCCTTGTCCTCACCCAGAAACCTAAGCCTAGCTTGTTCTCAGATTTCCTTCCTCAGACTACTGGCCCACAAGCCTCCAGTTTGAAAACCAGAACTATAATGCAGCACTCTTCCTGCCCTCAGGAAGAAAAACATTGCCCTCTGGGGCTACCCAGAAACTCCAAAAGAGGATCAACCTGCACGCCATACGACTGTACCCCAAATATATAGGCTGACCTGGGCACTATTGCCCTTTTTGACACAGCCTGAGCCTGGATTACCTGGCCCCACACAGAAAGCTGGCCGCTCACTGAGCACATCGGACACGCCATGGTCTTAGGTCATCATCTCTTCCCAACCTCGGTTGTCAAGTTTCAGAACCTAGACCTTATCTCCAATCACTGCCCAGGCTTGAAAGTGATGCAGAAATCACAACTCCTTCCCCGTGGCAAGAAACCATGTGGTTGGCATGTTGTCCAACGTTCAGTGTAGTTGAAACCAGGGTGGCCCATGAGGCCCCGCTCATGTTTGCGGGCCACATTGGTCAAAACCACACATTGTGACCCTCACCCTGATCCCAGTCCTCAATAAGGCCTCTCAGTGGCTGGATGAAGAGATAGCATATTGGGCATGCCATGCCCCTAGGCCCCAAATTTTACCCATAGTTCGGGTTCTCCCTTCACTTTTCCCCAGGGCTCTTCTTTGGAATTCCTCTTTTGGCGGGACACCTGAGGTAACAAACCTGAAAGGAGTCCTCCCATTCCACAGATTGACGAAAAACAATTGGGATCGGGCCAAATCCACAGAGAGGAAGATTCGTCCATGGCCCATGAGGCCTCCCCGACATTCCACGGCCATCTCTGATACAAAATCCAGAGACAAAAGCCTGAGCAAGCCCCTCAGACTCACTCTTTCTTCATATCCGGAAGAGTTCTTCTCATGGTTTATACATCAGGCCTGCCATACCTACGTCCCCAAACCTAAGCTGAGTTTGTGTTTTCAGACTTCTGTCCTCAAAGTCCTGGGCCACACACCCTCCAAGCTGGGGCCCCTGGAGTCACACAGTAGGACTGTGCCTACCCAATCCATGGGAATTCTGCCGATGCCATTGTCCAAAACAGTAAAATTTGGAGAACCCTACAAATCGCTGAGGCCATCCCAATAGTGCAGGTCGCCCGGGACAAACAAGGGCGGTCTGATACCAGCTGAGCATCTACTTCCACTCATACCATAGATGGATGTCACCTGAGAAGAAGATTGAACCAGACAGGACCCTAGGCCATAATCGGATACATTGCTTTGGATTACAGGCATGTCTCCTCAAAAGCCTGGATTCCAATACCAGCATAGAGGTTTTCCTGAGGCACCCATCAAAACAAATCTCGTCTCCACAAGGAACCTTGTGCATCGAGCTATGTCAAAAGCTTAGGAGAATACTTCAGGGTCCCGGTGCCACCGCCCCATTTTAAGGCCCTCATGGACACAAACACACATTAGGACCCATCCTCAGGAAAGTCCATTTCAAGTCAGCCACCCCGGTTTCTCCCGCTAAGCCATCAGATCTAAACTGTCTTGTTGCTGGGCGACAATTGGAATGCGAGGCCGGCTTCCCAGGCATTCAACCTCGAACAGTGCCCTGGAGTCATTCCATATGGGATATCCTGAAGCTGCCCAACAGGTCTCAATTGTCCCGCAGAAGGAATCCTTGAAGTGGGCATCCCACAACTCCCAACGTGGGAAAAACTCCATGGCCTTGAGATTCCGCTCCCTTCATGAAGGGTCCGTCATGCACAGAAACTCCAACTTGAGACAACGTCTGATCCTCGCCCTGACTTCAGATGCATGAGATATAGGTTCAGATCTACAGTGGTACCTGCCGTGTCCTCGCCCTGGAACCCAAGTCTAGCTTGTGTTCTCAGACTTCCGTCCTCACACTCCTGGACACGAATCCCTCAAGTTTAAAATTCCGGACCGACAATTAAGCACTCTGCCTGCCCTCTAGAAAACAAATTTTGCCTAATGAGCTGCCCAGACAACTTATATGAGGATAAATCTACATGGCACTCGACTGTACCCAAAGTATATAGTCTGAACTGGGCACTAATGCACTCTCTGACACAACCTGAGCCCGGATCTCCTGACCAACACCCAGACAGCTGACCGCACACTGAGCACCTCAGACCCGCCATGGCCTTAGGTCATCATCTCTTTCCTACCTCAGTTTTTACCCTTCAGAACCTAGACCTTATCTCCAATCACTGCCCAGGGGTGCCTGTGATGCAGAAATCAGAACTCTTCCTTACCCATGGCAAGAAACCTTGTGGTTGGCATGTTGTCCAACGTTCAGTGTACGAGAAACCAGGATTCACCATGAGGCCCTGCCCATTCCTGTTTGCGAAGTGGGCATAAACACGCATTGTGACCCTCAGCGTGAGTCCTGTGCTCTAGTAAGTCTTCTCAGTGGCTCGACCATTAGATGTCATAATGGGCTTGACATGTCCCTAGGCCACAATTTTTAACCACATTTCTTGTTGTCCGGTCGGCCCTCCCCAGGGCTCTACTCTGGAATCCCCCATTTGGTGGGACACCTGAGGTTAAAAAACAAAACAAGGCAAATCAACAACAACAACAAAACGGACTACTTCCATCCCCAGAATGACCCAAAACTCCTTGTACGGGGCCAAACCCCCAGAGTGTAAGACTCGTCCATTTCCCATGAAGTCACCAGGAAATTTCACGACCATGAGTGACACGATATCCAGAGACAAAAACTTGAGCACGAGCCTCACACTCGCCCCTTATTCATATCCCGAAGAGTTCTCCTCATGGTCTGTAGATCAGTCCTGCCATACCTATGACCTGAAACATAAGCCGCGTTTGTGTTTTCAGACTGTCCAAACAACTCTGCCTACACACCCTACAGGCTCAGGCCCCTGGAGCCAAACCTGAGGATTGTACTTGCCCTCTACAAGGGAATTGTATGTGCCCATTCCAATGGCCACAACCTACTAATAGGATAAACCTGCAAACTCCCTGAGGCCATCCCAATAGTGGTGGCTTCCCAGGACAAACAGGGGCAATCTGAGCCCATCTGAGCACCTACATGCTCTCAGACGCATAGACTGATGTCCCCAGAGGTAAAAATGTACGAACAGGCCCCTAGGCACTATTCGGATCCATTGCTGTGGTATCCAGTCATCTCTCCTCAGAGGCCTGGATTTCAATACCAGCATATGGCTGTTTCCTGACTCATCTGTCAGAACAAATCTCATCTACATATGGGAAACTTGCACGTTGGAGCTGTGTCAAAGCCTCTGTTTGAAAAAACCCTTCAGGACCCCAGTGCCACCCCTTAATTCCAAGGTCTCCATAGACACAAAAACATATTAGGATCCATCCACAGGAGAGTCCATTTCAACCCAGATCCAGATTGCTGGCCCAGATCCAGCAGATATAACCTGTCTTGTTGCTAGGACACAATTGGAATGCAAGGTGGGCTACCCAGGCATCCATCCTTAGAACCCTGCTCGGAATCGTTGCCCTGGAGCCAACCAACATGTCTCAATTGTCCTGCACAAGAATCTTTGCAGTTTGGACCTTCTCACAACTAACATCGTGGGAAAACCCCCACGAACTCGAGACCCCGCCCCTTCATGAAGGGGCCATCAGGGACAGAAACACCAACCTGAGCGATCTTCTGATCCTCACCCTGACTTCAGAAGCACGAGATCTCGATTCAGGTCTGTAGATTGTTCCTGCCTTGTCCTCACCCAGAAACCTAAGCCTAGCTTGTGTTATCAGATTTCCGTCTTCAGACTACTGGCCCACAAGCCCTCCAGTTTGCAAACCAGAACTATAATGAGGCACTCTGCCAGCCTTCAGGAAGAAAAACATAGCCCTGTGGGGCTACCCAGAAACTCCAAATGAGGATCAACCTGCATGCCATTCGACTGTACCCCAAATATATAGGCTGACCTAGGCACTATTGCCCTTTCTGACACAGCCTGAGCCTGGACTTCCTGGCCCCACCCAGAAAGCTGGTCGAACACTGAGCACGCCGGACGAGCCATGTCCTTAGGTCGTCATCTCTTCCCAACCTCGGTTGTCAAGTTTCAGAACCTAGACCTTATCTCCAATCACTGCCCAGGCTTGTAAGTGATGCAGAAATCACAACTCCTTCCCCGTGGCTAGAAACCATGTGGTTGGCATGTTTTCCAATATTCAGTGTAGTTGAAACCAGTGTGGCCCATGAGGCCCCGCCCATGTTTATGGGCCACATTGGTCACAAACACACATTGTGACCCTCAGCCTGATCCCAGTCCTCAGGTAAGGCCTCTCAGTGGCTGGATGAAGAGACAGCATTTTGGGCTTGCCATGCCCCTAGGCCCCAAATTTTACCCATAATTCGGGTTGTCCCGTCGCTTTTCCCCAGGGCTCTTCTTTGGAATTCCTCTTTTGGCGGGACACCTAAGGTAACCAACCTGAAAGGAGACCTACCATTCTACAGATTGACGAAAAAGAATTGGGATCGGGCCAATTCCACAGAGAGGAAGATTCGTCCATGGCCCATGAGGTTTCCCAGACAATCCACGGCCATCGCTGATACCGAATCTAGAGACAAAAGACTGAACAAGCACCTCAGACTCGCTCTTTCTTCATATCCTGAAGAGTTCTTCTCATGGTTTATAGATCGGGCCTGCCATACCTACGTCTCCAAACCTAAGCTGAGTTTATGTTTTCAGACTTCTGTCCTCAAAGTCCTGAGCCACACACCCTCCAGGCTGCGGTCCCTGGAGCCACACATAAGGAGTGTGCCTACCCAATCCATGGGAACTCTGCCCATTCCATTGTCCAAAACCGTAAAATTAGGAGAACCCTCCAAATCCCTGAGGCCATCCCAATAGGGCATGTCGCCCGTGACATACAAGCGCGGTCTGATAGCAGCTGAGCATCAACCTCCACTCATACCATAGATGGATGTCCCCAGAGAAGAAGATTGAACCAGACAGGACCCTGGCCAATCGGATCCATTGCTTTGGTGAGAGGCATGTCTCCTCAAAAGCCTGGATTCCAATACCAGCATAGGTGTTTTCCTGAGGTAGCAATCAGAACAAATCTCGTCTCCACAAGGAAACATGTGCATCGAGCTCTGTCAAAAGCTTAGGAGAATACTTCAGGGTCCCGGTGCCACGGCCCCATTCCAAGGCCCCATGGACACAAAGACACATTAGGACCCATCCTGAGGAAAGTCCATTTCAAGTCAGTCACCCCGGTTGCTCCCGCAGAGCCATCAGATCTAAACTGGCTTGTTGCTAGGAGACAATTGGAATGCGAGGCTGGCTTCCCAGGCATCCTCCCTCGAACGGTGCTATGGAGTCACTCCATATGGGATGTCCTGGAGCTGCCCAAAGGTCTCAATTGTCCCGCAGAAGGAATTCTTGAAGGGGGCAACCCACAACTCCCACGTGGGAAAAACTCCATGGACACGAGATTCCGCTCCCTTCATGAAGGAGCCGTCAGGCACAGAAACTCCAACCTAAGCCAAAGTCTAATTCTCTCCCTGACTTGAAATGGATGAGATATTGGTTCAGATCTGCAGGGGGTACCTGCCGTGCCCTTGCCCTTAGCCCAAGTATAACTTTTGTTCTCAGAATTCCGACCTCACTCTCCTGGCCTCAAAGCCCTCATGATTGGTAAATCCGGTCCCACAATTAAGCACATGGCCTGCTTTCTGGAAAAAAAATATTGCCTAAAGAGCTGCCAAGGCACCTTATATGAAGATAAACCTACACGGTACTCGACTTTGCCCGAATTATATAGTCTAACCTGGGCACTAATGCACTGTCTGACACAACCTGAGCCCGGACTTCCTGACCAACACCCAGACAGCTGACCGCACACTGAGCACATCAGACCCGCCATGGCCTTAGGTCCTCATCTCTTCCCTACCTCAGTTTTCAGGCCTCAGAAACTAGACTTTATCTCTGCCTGGGGGTGAGTGTGATGCAGAAATCAGAACTTCTCCTTACACATGGCAAGAAACCTTGTGGTTGGCATGTTGTCCAACGTTCATTGTAGGAGAAACTAGCATTCACCCTGAGGCCCACCTATTCTTGAGTGCGACGAGGGCATAAATATGCATTGTGACCCTCAGGGTGAGTCCTGTCCTCTAGTAAGTCCTCACAGAGCCTGGATCACTAGATGTCATAATGGGCTTGACATAGCCCTAGGCCCCAATTTTTAACCAGATTTCTGGTTGTTCAGTCACCCCTCCCCAGAGCTCTACTCTGGAATTCCTCATGTGGTGGGACAACGGAGGTTAAAAAATGAAACAAAACAAAGCAACAACAACAAAAAAAAACGACTTCTTCCATCCCACAGAATGACCCCAACCTCTTTGGAAGGGGCCAAACCACCAGAGAGTAAGACTCGTCCATTTCCCATGAAGTCACCCGGAAATTTCACGACCATGAGTGACATGATATGCAGAGACAAAAACATGAGCAATAGCCTCACACTCGCCCTTTTTTCATATACCGAAATGTTCTCCTCATGGTCTGTAGATCAGTCCTGCCCTACCTATGACCCGAAACAGAAGTCGAGTTTGTGTTTTCAGACAACTGTCCAAACAGCCCTGGCCTACACACCCTATAGGCTCAGGCCCCTGAAGCCAAACCTGAGGACTGTTCTTGCCCTCGCAAGGGAATTGTGTGAGCCCATTCCAATGGCGACAACGCAACTAAAAGTATAAACCTTTAAATTCCCTGAGGCCATCCCATAGTGTTGGCTTCCAAGGACAAACACGGGCAATCTGAGTTCATCTGAGCACCTACCTGCACTCTGACCCATAGATAGATGTCGCCCGAGGTAAAAAGAAACCAACAGGCCCCTAGGCACTAATCGGATCCATTGCTTTGGTTTCCAGGCATCTCTCCTCAGAGGCCTGGATTTCAATACCAGAATATGGCTGTTTCTTGACTCACCCATCAGAACAAATCTCCTCTACACATGGGAAACTTGCATGGTGGACCTGTGTCAAACCTCTGTTTAGGAGAAGCCTTCAGGGCCCTAGTGCCACCGCTTAATGCCACAGTCTCCATAGACACAAAAACATATTAGGACCCATCCACAGGAGAGTCCATTTAAACTCAGCCTCCTCGGTTGCTCCCCGAGATCCAACAGATCTAGCCTGTCTTGTAGCTAGGAGAATATTGGAATGCGAGGTGGGCTACCCAGCCATCCATCCTTAGAACCCTGCTCAGAATCGTTGGCCTGGAACCAACCAACTGGTCTCAATTGTCCCACAGTAGAATCTTTGCAGTTTGGAGCTTCTCACAACTCCCATGGTGGGAAAACCCCCACGGCCTCGTGATTCCCCCCCTTTATGAAGGGGCCATCAGGGACAGAAAGTCAAACCTGAGGCATCGTCTGATGCTCAACCTGACTTCAGGTGCAAGAGATCTCGATTCAGGTCTGTAGATTGTGCCTGCCATGTCCTCACACATAAAACCTAAGCCTTGCTTGTGTTCTCGGAGTTCCGTCCTCAGACTACCGGCCCATAAGCACTCCAGTTTGGCAATCCAGAAATACAATGCGGCACTCTGCCTGCTCCCTGGAAGAAGAACATTGCCCTCTGGGGCTACCCAGAAACCCCAAATGAGGATCAACCTGCACGCCATTTGGCTGTACACCAAATATATAGGCTGAAGTGGGCACAATTGCCCATTCTGACACAGCCTGAGCCTGGAACTCCTGGCCCCACCCAGACAGCTGGCCACACACTGAGCACATCGGACCCGCCATGGCCATAGGTCGTCATCTCTACCCAACCTCGGTTTTCAGGCTTCAGAACCTTGACCTTATCTCCAATCACTGCCCAGGTTTGAAAATGTTGCAGAAATCCGAACTCGTTCCCTTGGCAAGAAACCTCGTGGTTGGCATGTTGTCCAACTTTCAGTGTAGTTGAAACCAGTGTGGCACATGAGACCCAGCCCACGCTTGAGGGCCACATTGGTCTCAAACACACATTGTGACCCTCAGCCTGAGCCCGGTCCTCAGGCAAGGCCTCTCAGTGGCTGCATGAAGAAAGAGCTTATTGGGCTTGCCATGCCCCTAGACCCCAATTTTTAACCAAGTTCGGGTTGTCCCTTCACTCTTGCCCAGGGCTCTGCTTTGGAATTCCTCTTTTGGTGGGACACCTCAGGTAACAAACCTAAAGGAGTCCTCCCATTCCACAGATTCACGAAAAAGAATTGGGATAGGGCCAAATCCACAGAGAGGAAGATTCGTCCATGGCTCATGAGGCCTCCCCGACATTCCACGGCCATCGCTGATACAAAATCCAGAGACAAAAGCCTAAGCAAGCGCCTCAGACTCGCTCTTTCTTCATATCCTGAAGAGTTCTTCTCATGATTTGTAGTTCGTCCGTGCCATACCTACGTCCCCAAACCTAAGCTGAGTTTGTGTTTTTTGAGTTCTGTCCTCAAAGTCCTGGGCCACACACCCTCCAGGCTGGGCCCCTGGAACCACACATTAGGACTGTGCCTTACCAATCCATGGGAATTCTGCCCATTCCATTATCCAAAACTATACAAATTAGGAGAAACCTCCAAATTCCCTGAGGCCATACCAATGGTGTAGGTTGTCCGGGACAAAAAAGGGCCGTCTGACACCAGCTGAGCATCTACCTCCACTCATACCATAGATGGATGTCCCCAGAGAAGAAGATTGACCAGACAGGACCCCAGGCCATAATGGGATCCATAGCTTTGGTTTACAGTCATGTCTCTTCAAAAGCCTGGTTTCCAATACCAGCTGAGGGCTTTTCCTGAGGCACCCATCAGAACAAATCTCGTTTACACATGGGAAACTTGCATGTTGGAGCTCTCTCAAAGCCTCTGGTTAGAAGGACATTTCAGGTTCCCGGTGCCAGCGCCTCATTCCAAGGTCTCCATGGAGACACACCCACATTAGGACCCATCCACAGGAGAGTCCATTTCAACTCAGCCCCCTCAGTTGCTCCCCCTGATCCAGCAGATCTAACCCGTCTTGTCGCTAGAAGATGATTGGAATGAGAGGCAGGCTTCCCAGCCATCCATACTTAGAACCATTCTCAGAGTGATGCTGTATGGGAAGTCCTGGAGCCAACCAACAGGTCTCAATAGTCCCGCAGAAGAATCTTTACTGTTTGGAGCATCTCACAACTCCCATCGTGGGAAAACCTCCATGGCCTCGTGATCCCGCCCCCTGCGCTTCATGAAGGGGCCATCAGGGACAGAAGCTCCAACCTGAGCGATCATCTGATCCTCGCCCTGACTTCAGATGCAGGACATCTTGATTCAGCTCTGCAGAGTGTGCCTGCCGTGCCCTTGCCCAGAAACGTAAGTCTAGTTTGTGTTCTAAACTTCCATCCGCACATTCCTGGCCCACAAGCCCTCCAGTTTGGCAATTCCAGAACTACAAGGCAGCACTCTGCCTGCTTTCCGGAAGAAAAACTTTGCCCTCTGGGGCTACCCAGATTCCCCAAATGAGGATCAACCTGCATGCCACTTGACTGGACCCCAATTATACAGGCTGCCCTGGGCACTACTGCCCTTTCTGGCACAGCCTGAGACTGAACCTCCTGGCTCGCACCCACCCAGCTAGCCACACACTGAGCACATCAGACCCGCCATGGCCTTAGGTCATCATCTCTTTCCAACCTCGGTTTTCAGGCTTCAGAACCTAAACCTTATCTCCAGTCACCACCCAGGGTTGAACATGATGCAGGAATCAGAACTCCTTCCCCATGGCAAGAAACCTTGTGGTTGGCCTGTTGTCCAACGTAAAATGTAGTTGAAACCAGTGTGGCCCATGAGGCCCTGCAGATGCTTGAGGACCAAGTCGTTCACAAACATGCATTCTGACCCTCAACGTGAGCCCAGTTCTCAAGTAAGGCCTCTCAGTGGCTGGACCAAAAGACAGCATATTGGGCTTGTCATGCCCCTAGGCCCCAATTTTTAACCAGATTTCTGGTTGTCCAGTCTCCCCTCCCCAGGGCTCGGCTTTGGAATCCCTCTTTTGGTGGGACACCTGAGGTAACAAAACTGAAAGGACTCCTCCCATCCCACAGTTTGACCCAAAACAATTGGAATCGGGCCAAATCCACAGAGCGGAAGACTCGTCCATGGCCCATGAGGCCTCCCCGACATTCCACGCCCATCGTTGACACAAAATCCAGAAACAAAAGCCTGAACAAGTGCCTCACAATCTCTCTTTCTTCATATCCGGAAGAATTCTCCTCACGGTCTGTAGATCGGGCCTGCCATACCTACGTCCCTAAACCTAAACTGAGTTTGTGTTTTAGACTTCTGTCTCCACAGTCCTGGTGCACACACCCTGCAGGCTGGGGCCCCTGGAGCCACATCAAAACTGTGCCTTCCCTCTCCACGGGAATTCTGCCCATTCCATTGTCCATAATCATAAAATTAGGAGAAACCTCCAAAGTCCCCAAGGCCTTCACAATAGTGTAGGCCGCCTGGGACAAACAAGGGCCATCTGACACCAGCTGAGCATCTAACTCCACTAATACCTTAGATGGATGTACACAGAGAAGAAGATTCAACCGGACAGGCCCCTAGGCTCTAAACGGAGCCATTGCTTTGGTTTCCAGTTATTTCTCTTCAGAGGCCTATATTCCAATAACAGTATATGGGGGTTTCCTGAGGCACCAATCAGAACAAATCTCGTCTCCACATGGGAAACTTGTCCTTTGGAGATGTCTCAAAACCTCCGGTTAGGAGAATCCTTCAGGGCCCATGCACCAACGCCCCATTCCAAGGTCTCCATGGACACAAACCCACATTAGCATCCATCCTCAGGAGAGTCCATTTCAACTCAGCCCCCTTGGTTGCTCTGACAGAGCCAGCATATCAAACCTGTCTATTTGCTAGGAGACAACTGCAATGTGAGGCGGGCTTCCCATGCATCCATCCTTAGATCCCTGCTCTGCAATTGTTCCATATGGGATGTCCTGGAGCCATCCAATAGGTTTCAACTGACCCGCAGAAAATCCTTGTGGTTTGGAGCATCTCACTACTGCCATCATGGGAAAACACCAATGGCGGTGTGATGACCCCCCTTCATGAAGGGGCCATCATGGACAGAAACTCCAACCTGAGCCAATATATGAACCTCGCCCTGACCTCAGATGCATGAAATCTAAATTCAGCTCTGCAGAGTGTGCCTGCCATTTCCTCGCCCTGAAACCAAAGCAAAGCTTCAGTTCTCAGACTTACATCCTTGCATTCCTGGCCGCAAGGCCTCCAGTTTGGCAGTTCCGGAGCCAGAATGCAGCACTCTGTCTGCCCTCCAGAAGAAAGACTTTGCCTTATGGGGCTACGGAGAAACCCCAAATAATTATCTTCTGCATGTCACTCAACTGTACCCCAATTATACAGCGTATCTGGGCACGAATGCCCTGTCTGGCACAGCCTGAGTGCAGACCTCCTGAACGACACCTAGAAAGCTGGCCCCAAACTGAACACATCGGACCCGCCGTGGCCTTAGGTCGTCATCTCTTCCAAACCTCGGTTTTCAGGCTTCAGAACCTAGACCTTATCTCCAATTAGTGCCCAGAGGTGAACGTGATGCAGAAATCAAAACTCCTCCTTCCCCATGGCAAGAAACCCTGAGGTTGGCATGTCCAAGGTTCACTGTAGGAGAAACCTGCAAGCTCAATGAGGTCCCGCCCAATATTGAGGACCACCTTGGGCACAAACACACATTGTGACCCTCAGCATGAGTCCACTATTCAAGTAACGTCTCTCAGTGGCTGGACCAAGAATCTGCATATGGGCTTGCCATGCCCAATGGACCCCAGGCCTAACCAGAGGGTGGGTATTCCAGTTGTATGTACCCAGTGCTCTGCTCTAGAATCCCTCTATTGTGGGGACACATGAGGCAGAAAACAGGACTCCTCCCTTCCCACAAAATGACCCCAATCTCTTGGGAGCCGGACAAATCACCAGAGAGGGAGACTTCCATGGCCCATGAGACCATGCTTACATTAAATGACCATCATGAATACAACATCCAGAGACATAAGCCTGAACGACCGCCTCTCACTCGCCTTACTTTCTAATCACAATGAGCTCCCCTCACGGACTGTAGATCACTCCTGCCATAACCTCAGCCCCAAACCTCAGCCGAGTTTGTGTTTTTGGATGTCTGTCCCCACAGCCCTGGCCAACACAGCCGCCAGGCTGGGGCCTCTGGAGCCACACCACAGGACTGTCCTGCTCTCTCCAAGGAGACTATGCCCATTCCATTGCCCATAACCCCACAGAATAGGAGAAACCTCAAGGCCCCCGAGGACATCCCACTACTATAAGCCACTCTGGACAAAGGCATCCTGACACAAGCTGAGCAACTACCTCCATGCAGAAACACAGACAGATGTCGGCAGAGACAGTAGATTGAACCAGACAGGCCCCTGGGCCCTAATCTGAACTCTTGCTTTGGTTTCCAGGTGTCACTCCTCAGAGGCCTGGGTTTGAAGACCAGCATCTGGGGCTTTCCTGAGACACCAAACAGAACAACTATCGTCTCCACATGGGAAGCTTCATTGTTGGAGCTGTGTCAAACCCTTCGGTTTGGAGAAACCTGCAGAGTCCCTGAGCCACCGCCACATTCCAAGGTCTCCATGGCCACCAACCCACAGTATGACTCATCCTCAGGAGAGTCCATTTCAACTCAGCCCTCTGAGAAACCCGCCCAAGAGCCTGCAGATTGAGCCTGCCTTGCCCCAAGCAGCCAGTGGGAATGTGAGGTGGCATTTGCAGACATTCATGCTTAGACCCCTTCTCTCGAGTCTTTCTGTAGGGGTCATCCTAGAACCATCTCATAGTACTCGACTGTCCTACAGAGAAAACCGTGATGTTTGGGGCATCTCATAACTCCCAGCGTTGGGAAACCTCCCTGGCCTCATGACGCCCCCAACCCCTTCAGGAAGGGGCCATAATGGACACAAACTCCAACCTGAGGCAACGTCTGATACTCGCCCTGACCTCAGATGCAGGAGATCTTGATTCAGTCTCTGCAGAGTGGGCCTGCCATGCCCTCGGCCCCAAACCTAACGCTAGCTTTTGTTTTCAGACTTCCCTCTTCACACTCCTGGCAAACAAGCCCTCCAGACTGGGAATTCCAGAACCACAACACAGTTTTCTGCCTGCCCACCAGAAGAAAAACGTTGCCCTATGGGGCTCTCCAAAAACCACAAATGAGAACCAACCTGCTCTGGCCTCGACCGCACCCTAACTGGAAAGGCTACCCTGGTCAGTAATGCTCTGTCTGACACAGCCTGACGTCCCGACAAACAAGGAAACAGCTGGCTGCACACTAAGCACATCAGACAGGCCATGGCCTTATGCCGTCATCTCTTCCCAACCTGGGTTTTCAGACATCTGACCCTAGATATTATATCAAATCCTGGCAAACGTGGGTAACTGAAGCACAAATCAGATCTTCTCCTTCCCCATGGCTGGAAAACTTGCTGTTGGCATGGAGTCATACCTTCAGTGTAGGAGAAACCTTCATGGCCCCTGAGGCCAAGCCTAAACTTGAGTGCCTCCTTGGGTACAAACTCGCATTGGGACCATCAGCATGGGCCCCATGTCGAAGTAAGGTCTCTCAGGGCCTCGACCAAGAGCCCGCATATGGGGCTTGCCAAGCCCCTATGATCCCAATCTTCACAAGAGCTCGAGTATTCCATTTGCTCGAACCCAGGACTGTGATCTGGAGTCCCTCTCCTGGAAGAACACCTGAGCCAGACAGCAGGACTCCACCCTTCCCACAAAATGTCCCCAAAATCTTAAGAGCTGGACCAACTCCTCAGAGAGGGAGACTCTTCCATAGCCCCTGAGGTCACCCCTACATTCCACGGCTATGGGAGACAAAACATCCAAAGACAAAAGCTTGCGTGACTGCCTCCCATTTGCCCTTCTTTCATAAGCTGAGGATCTCCTCTCACGGTCTGTGGGTCCATCCTGCCATGCTCTCGGCTCCACACCCAAGCCGAGTTTGTGTTTTCAGACTTCTGTGCCCACAGCCCGGACCCACACACCCTCCAGGCTAGGGCCTATGGAGACACACTGAAGGACTGTGCCAGTCCTCTCCAAGAAAACTGTACCCAATCCATTGGCCACAACCCTAGAGATTAGGAGAATCCAATAAGGTCTCCAAGGCCATGCCTCGGCCATGGACTAAGAGGGGCACTCTGACACCAGCTGAGCAACTATCTCCACTTAGATACTCAGACAGTGTCCCCAGAGACAGAAGATTGAAACGGACAGGCATCTAGGCTCTAATCTGAACCCTAGCTTTGGTTTCCAGGTGTCTCTACTCAGAGAACTGGTTTGAAGACCAGTATCTGGGGCTTTTCTGAGGCACCAAAGAGAACCTGTCTCATCTCCACATAGGGATCTCTTTTTAATTGGGGCAATATTATACCCTTCGGTTAGGCGAATACTTCATGGCCCCTGAGCTGCCAACATATTCCAAGGTCTCCATGCACACAAACCCACATTATGACCCATCCGCAGGAGAGTCCATTTCAATTCAGCACCCTAGTTAGCTCGCCCCAGAGCCAGTAGTTCAAACATGTCTTGTCACAAAGAGCCAATGGGAATGTGAGGTATGCTGTACAGGCATCCATCCTTCGAATCCTGCTCTCCAGTCTTTCCGTATGGGACATCCTGGAGCCATTCAACAGGACTCGACTGTCCAGCAGATGGAAAGCTTGTGGTATGGGTCAACGCACAAACTAGAGTTTGTGCTGGTGTCTAAGGTGCTGTGCAGGATTCTCCAATCTTGAGGGTTTGGCACAGGTCGAAGGGCATGGTTTCCTACTGGGGACAGGAGATATTCTATTGTGTGGCTCAGGGACCACATGTTGTATCCTAAGTTGGTATTTCAGAACAGGACCCTGAGGACAGATGCCTGAAAACCTAATCTAGTGTTCCAATGACGTCCTAGGAGCATGTCAGGTACAATCTTCTGACCCAGGAACATTGAAATGGCTGTCTGCTTGGATGTAGGTGATTAGGGCGTTTCAGACTGGCATTTGTGTCCAGTGCTGCCGACAATATTGGGTCGGGTTCAGGGCTCTTGCGTGTTTCTCCTAAACTGGAAGGTTTGGGCAGGTTTGACGGGCACAGTTTCCTTGGGGATGGCAGGCCCAGTCATGTGTTGTGGATCCAGAGACCCTGTCCTGGAGGGCATATGAGCCATGGTTTTGGGAGAGAAGTCTGCAAACACAAATGTGGGTTATGGTTAGTGGAAAGGTGATCACAGGCCCAATGAGTAGACCGGGAGTGCAGCTTGTCAGGAGTAATTAGGGTGACTGGAAGGCAGTAGCACAGGCTTTTCTCTCTATATTGTGTGTCCAGGATGGCCTTGGAATGCAGGTATAGTCTCATGGGTCCATGGGAAACTTTTCCTCTCTATGGATCTGTGCAGCTCATAGTTTGGTGGCTTTTTTGGGGAAGGGAAGAGTGTTGTTTTCCATCTTATGGGTGCCCCAAAACAGGGATTCCAGATACAGGCTCTTTTTCTGGGCATCTGGGACTTCCCACCAAGGGTTAGGATTTGCACCTAGGGGTGTATGAGGCCTGCAATGCGGGATCATGATGGTGCAACTGAGAGGGATTGTTTGAAAGCTTGCTCAGGCTGAGTCTCACAATGCCTGTTTGCTCCCATGGCGGCCCTCAGGAGTGGGAGTGGTCTCATTGGTCATATATCTGGCTCCCTCTTAGAGATTTGGACACCCAACCCAACAGCCAAATGTCCTGCCATGAGGAAGGATGAGTTCTCTTCTGTCAGGTTCCTCTGTGCTTCAGGTTGCCCCATTGGCAGGGTTTCCAGCAAGGTCTCCAGATAGGTGCCTGAATACCAAGGATGGGTGGAGATGACGTACTTGGGCCATAGCAATCCCAAATGCTAGATATGAGGCCTAAAACTCGGTCGGGGCTCAGGCTCTGTCAGACACAGCGCTAGTGGCCATGGCAGCCTTTATATCAGAGTAGATTCGAGGGCGGAGCAGATTGATCCTCATGTGGAGTTTCTTGGGAAGATTCCCAGGCATTTGTTCATTCAATAGGGAAGGCAGAATGCTGTGTTGTGGCTCCAGGTTTCCCAATCACGAGAGCTTGGGAACCAGTCAGTTTTGGGTGGAATTGTAAACAAAAGCTATGGTTCAATTCAGTGCCAAGCAGAAGGCAGTTCCAATTTGTAGCAGTTTACTCGAGACATCCAGCACTGGAATAAGGGTGGATGTCAGATGCTTGCTCACACTAGAGTTTTTGTCTATGATGACCGACAAGTGGAGGGGTGGTATAAAGAGGCCATGGAGGAGTTCACATGCTGAGGCCTGTGAACTGCTGCAAAAAGTAACATTTCTTTGTACAGTGTAGGTGAAGTCTGGTTTGTTTACTCTAGGTTTCCCCATGTGGAAAGTTTGTGAAGAAGAGCTCTCCGGCATGGATGCCAGGAAAGCACACCTCCATTGACAATTGCAGCTGAGGAACATGGCAGATTCGTTCTGGTGGCTCTGGGACAAAGTGCCAAGGCCTTGAGTTGACATGGGATCTCTTGCAGATGGGTCACAATGCTTGTTTGTTACCAGGGAGAACTTAGAATGTGCTGGTTGCTAAGGTGCCATGCAGGATTCTCCTACCCTGAGGGTTTGGCACAGGTCGAAGAGCATGGTATTCTTCTGGGGACAGGGGATGTTCTGTCGTGTGGCTCAGAGACCACATGATGTGTCATAGATTGGTATTTCAGAACAGGCCCCTGAGGACAGATGCCTAAAAACCTAATGGGGTTCCATTGAGAGCCTAGGGGCATTTTAGGTTCAATCGTCTATCTCACGATCATTGACTTGGCTATTTCCCTGGATGTAGGTGATAAGGGTGTTTCAGACTGCGCATTTCCATCCCGAGTGGCCGGCAATATTGGTGTGGGCTCAGGGGCCACACAGGTTTCTCCTAATCTGGAAGGTTTGGGCAAATCTGATATGCACAGTGTCCTTGGGGTTGGCAGCCAGAGTTCTGTGGTGTGGCTCCAGAGATCACATTCTGGTGGGCATGTGAGCCATGGTTTTGGGAGAGAAGTCTGCAAACACAAATACAAATTAGGGTGAGTGGCGAGGTGATCACAGGCCCAATGCGTAGACCTGGAGGGAAGCTCCTCATGAACTATAATTAGGGAGACTGGAAGGCAGTAGCACAGGCTTTTCTCTCTGGATTGTGTGTCCAGCATGGCCTTGGAATGCAGGTGTGGTCTCATGGGTCCATGGGAGTCTTTTCCTCTCTATGGATCCTGGTGGCTCTCCATAGTTTGGTGGCTTTTTCGGGGAAGGGGAGAGTGATGTTTTCCACCTTATGGGTGCCACAAAACAGGGATTCCAGAGACGGGCTCTGGTTCATGGCATCTGGGACATCACAACATGTGCTAGGATTTGGGCTTAGGGGCATATTAGGCCTGCAATGCGGGTTCATGGTGGTGCAACAGAGAAGGATTGTTTGAAAGCATGCTCAGGCTGAGGGTCACAAGGCCTGTTTGCCTCCAGGGCATCCCTGAGGAGTTTGTGTGGTCTCACTGGACTTGTAAATGACTCCCCCTTTCAGGGTTGAACACCCATCCTAACAGCCAAGTTTCCTGATATGAAGAAGGAGGAGTTCTCTATTGTGCTTCAGGATGCCCCATTGTCAGGGATTCCAGCAAAGGTCTGGGGACAGGTGCCTGAATACCAAGGATGGGTAGAGATGAAATACTTGAGCCATGGCAATCCCAAATGCTAGATGTGGGGCTCAAACTCTGGTGACTGACACTAGGTCTGGGCTCAGGCTCTGTCAGACACAGCACTAGTGGCCAGGGCAACCTATAAATCAGGGTCCCTCCGATATAGGGCCGAGCAGATTGATCCTCATGTGGGGTTTCTGGCCAGACTCACCAGGCACTTGTTTCTATCGGGAAGGCAGAATGCTGTGTTGTGTCTCCATAATTCGCTATCAAGAAGGCTTGGGGACCAGTCGGGTGAGGAAGGAATTGAAAACACAAGCTACAGTTCAATTCACTGCCAAGCGGAAGGCAGTTCCTGTGTCCAGCAGCTTTTTCGAGATATCCAGCACCTTAGTAAGGGAGGACGTCCGATATTTGCTCACACTGGAGTTTGTGTCTATGATGACTGACAAATGGAGGGGTGGCGTCAAGAAGCCATGGAGGGATTTTCACGTTCAGACTCATGAGCTGCTCCAAATAGCAAGGTTTTGTTCTACTGGACAGGTGGAGTGTGGTTTATTTGCTCCAGGGTCACCCATGTGGAAAGTTTGGGTAGCAGAGCTCTACCGCATGGATGCCTGGAATGTTCAACTTCATTGACCATTGCAACTGAAGAACATGGCAGCTTTATTCTGGTGTCTCTGTAGCAAAGTACCAAGTCCTTGATTTGACATGGAATCTCTTGCAGATGGGACACACAGCTGGTTTGTTACCAGGTAGATCTTAGAATGTGCTGGTGGCTTAGTAGTTGTGCAGGAATCTACTACTCTGGGATTTTGCACAGATTGTAGGGCACGGTTTCCTTCTGGGGACAGGAGATGTTCTGTTGTGTGGCCCAGCCACCACATGTTGTATCATAAGTTCGCATTCTAGAACAGGCCTCTGAGGACACATGTCTGAAAACCGAATCAATGGTTCCAATGACGTCCTAGGGGCATGTTAGGTTCATTATTCTGACTCAGGACCATTGACTTGGCTGTGTTCCTGGATGTAGGAGATCAGGGTATTTCAGACTGTGCATTTGTGTTCAGAGCGGCCGCCGAAATTGGGGTAGTCCCAGAGGCCTTGTAGGTTTCTCCTAATCTAGACAGTTTGGGCAATTGTGATGGAAACAGTTTCCTTGTGGATGGCAGGGATAGTCGTGCAGTGTGGATCCAGAGACCCCATCCTGGAGGGCATGTGTGCCATGGTTTTGGTAGATAAGTCTGCAAACACAAATTCGAATTAGGGTGAGTGGCGAGGTGATCACAGGCCCAATGCATATACCTTGAGAGCAGCTCATCTGGAACTGTAATTAGGGTGAATGGAAGGCAGTAGCACAGGCTTTTCTCTCCGGATTGTGTGTCCAGGATGGCCTCGGAATGCAGGTGTGTTCTCATGGGTCCATGGGAGACATTGCCTCTCTATGGATCCTGGTGGCTCCTCATAATTTGGTGACATTTTTGGGGAAGGGATGAGTGCTGTTTTCCATCTGAAGGGTGCACCAAAACAAAAATTCCAGAGATGGTCTCTGGGTCTGGGCACCTCGAAAATCCCACCAAGTTTTATGATTTGAACCTACAGGCATACCAGGCCTGAAATGAGGGATCATTGTGGTGAATCTGAGAGGGATTTTTTGAAAGCATGCTCAGGGTGAGGGTCACAATGCCTGTTTGTGCCAAGGGTAGTCCTCAGGAGTGTGTGTGGTGTCATTGATGTTGTAACTGGCTCCCCCTTTGAGGGTAGAACACCCATCCCAAAAGCCAGGTTTATTGCCATGGGGAAAGAAGAGTTCTCTATTGTGCTTCAAGTTCCCTAATTGGCAGGGATCCCTGCCAAGGTCTGGGGACAGGTGCCTGAATATCAAGGATGGGTAGAGATGACATACTTGGGCCATGGCAATCCCAAATGCTAGATATGGGGCCTGCTCTCTAGTGGCTGAAACTCAGTCGAGCTCAGGCTCTGTCAGACACGGCACTAGTGGCCATGGCAGCCTATAAATCGGTGTTGACTCGAGGGCCGACCTGATTGATCCTCATGTGGGTTTTCAGGGCAGACTCACCAGGCATTTCTTCATTCGATGGGGAAGGCAGAATGCTGCGTTGTGGCCCCAGATTTCCCTAACAAGAGGGCTTAGGGACCAGTCAGGTGAGGATGGAATTGTAAACACAAGCTATGGTTCAATTCAGTGCCAAGTGGAAGGCAGTTCCAATGTGCAGTGGTTTATTCAAGACATCCAGCACCGGGATAAGGGTGCATGTCAGATGTTTGCTTAGACTGGAGTTTGTGTCTATGATGACCGACCAATGGAGTGGTGGCATCAAGAGGCCATGGAGCAGTTTACAGGCTGAGGCCTGTGAGTTGATCCAAACATAAGGTTTCCTTCTACTGGACAGGGGAGGTCTGGTTTGTTTACACCAGGTTCCCCCATGTGCAAAGTTTGGGTAGCGTAGTACTCGCACGTAGATAAGGGAAAGCACACCTACATTGATCATTGCACCTAAGGAACATGGCAGGTTCTTTCTGGTTGCTCTAGGGCAAAGTACCAAGGCCTGGTTTCTAATGAAGTTGGGTCACAATGCAGTTTTGTTTCCACGGAAATCTTACTATGTGCTGGTGGCTAAGGGGCCATGTATGATTAGTCTATCCTGATGGTTTGACACCGGTCAAAGAACACGGTTTCTTTCTGGGTATCGGAGATGTTCTGTTGTGGGGCTCACGGACCAAATGTTGTATCATAAGTTGGAATTCCAGAACAGGCCTCTGAGGACAGATGCCTAAAAACTTCATCTAGGGTTCCAATGAAGTCCAAGGGGAATTTCAGGTTCAATCATCAGACTCAGGACCATTGACTTTGGTGTCTGCCTATATGTAGGCAATCAGGGTGTTTCTGACTGTGCCTTTGTGTACAGAGTAGCCTCCAATATTGGGGTGGGCTCTGGGGCCTTGCAGGTTTCTCCTAATCTTGAAGGTTTAGGCAAATTTGTGGGCACGGTTTCCTTGGGGGTGGCAGGCACAGTCCTGTGGTGTGGCTCCAGAGACTCCATCGTGGAGGGCATGTAAGCCATGGTTTTGGGAGAGAAGTCTGCAATCACAAACTCGGATTAGGTTGAGTTGCGAGGTGATCGTAGGCCCAATGCATAGACCTGGAGGGCAGATCGTCAGGAACTGTAAATCACGTACCTCGAAGGCACTAGCACTGGCTTTTGTATCTGGATTGTGTGTCCATGATAGCCTTGGAATGCAGGTGTGTTCTAATGTTTCCATGAGAGTATTTTCCTCTCTACGGATCCTGGAAGCTCCCAATAGTATGGTGGCTTTCTCGTTTGAATGGAAGAGTGCTGTTTTCAATCTTAGATGTTCCCCAAAAAGGGATTCCAGAGAAGGGCTGTGAGTCTGGGTGCTTGGAAAATCCCACCAGGATTAGGATTTGGGCCTAGGGGAGTACCAGGCCTACAATGTGTGACTTGGAGGTACAACTGAGAGCGTTTGTTTGAAAGCATGCTAGTCTGAGTGTCACAATGCCTGATGTGATTAGGGCAGCCCTTATGAGTGGGAGTTGTCTCCTTGTCCATGCAGCTGGCTACCACTTTAATGTAGGACACCCATCCCAACTACCAGGATTCCTGCCATGGAAAAGGAAGAATTCTCTATTGTGCCTCAGGTTCCCCCATTAGCAGGTATTCTAGCAAATGTCTGGGGACAGATGCCTGAACACCAAGGATGGGTAGAGATGAGGGACCTGAGACATGGCCAGTCTCACATGCCTGACTCTCTGAGTAGCTGACATGAATTGAGCACTCAGGCTCTGTCAGAAACAGAACTAGTGGTCAGGGCTGAGTATGAATCAGGGATCCCTCAAGGGCTGAGCAGATTGATCCTCATGCAGAGTTTCTGGGCAGAATCACCATGCCCTTCTTCTTTCTAAGGGGAAGGCAAAAAGCTGCGTTGTGGCCCCAGAATTCCCTATCAAGCGGGCTTGGGGACCAGTAGGGTGAGGATGGAATTGTAAACTCAAGCTAAGGTTCAATTCAGTGCCAAGCAAAAGGCAGTTTCATTGTGCAGTGTCTGATTCCAGATATCCAGCACCTGAGTAAAGGTGAAAGTCAGACATTTCCTCATGCTGGAGTTTATGTCTATGATGACCGATGAATGGAGGGGTGGCGTCAAGAGGCCATGGAGGATTTCACATGCTGGGGCTTGTGAGATGCTTCTAACAGCAAAGTTTCCTTCTACCAGACAGGGGGAGTCTGGTTTATTTGCTCCAGGGTCCCCCATGTGGAAAGTTTGGGTAGCAGAGCACTCCCACGTGGATGCCTGAAAAGCACACCTCCATTAAAATCGCAGCTGAGAAACATGGCCAATTCGTTCTGGTGGCTCTTGGGCGAATTACCAAGGCCTGGAGTTGACATGAAGTCTCATGAAGATGGGTCAGAATGCAGGTTTGTTACCATGGAGACCTTAAAGTGTGCTGGTGGCTAAGGGACCATGTAGGATTCATCTACCCTGAGGGTTTGACACTGGTCAAAGGGCACGGTTTCCTTCTCGGACCAGAGATGTTCTGATGTGGGGCTAACGGACCAAATGTATCATAATTTGGTATTGCAGAACAGGCCTCTGAGGATAGATGCCTGAAAATTTAATCTAGGGTTCCAATAAAATCCTAACGGAATGTCAGGTTCAATCCTCTGACTCAGTATCATTGACTTCAAAGTCTGCCTAGATGTAGGTGATCAGGGTGTTCCAGACTGTGCATTTGTGTACAGAGTGGCAACCAGTATTGGGGTGGGCTCAGGGGCCTTGCAGGTTTCTCCTAATCTGGAAAGATAGGGCAATTTGATGGGCACAGTTTCCTTGGCAATGGTGGGCACAGTCCTGTGGTGTGGCTCCAGAGACCCCATGCTGGAGGGCATGAGAGCCATGGTTTTGGGAGGGAAGTCTGCAAACACAAATGCGGGTTAGGTTTAGTGGCGAAGTGATTGTAGGCCCAATGCATACTCCTGGAGGGAAGCTCCGTGTGAAATGTAAATCGCATGCCTCAAAGGAGGTAGCACAGGCTTTTTTATCTGGATTGTGTATCCACGATGGACTAAGAATGCAGGTGTGGTCTCAGGTGTCCATGGGTGATATTTCCTCTCAAGTATCCTGGCGGTTCCTTATAATGTGGTGGCTTTCTCAGAGAGGAAAGAGTTCTGTTTTCCATATTAAGGGTGTCCCATAACAGGGATTGCAGAGAAGTGCTCTGGCTCTGGGCACCTGGAAATACCCACCAAGGGTTATGATTTGGGCATAGGGGCTTACCAGGCCTCCAATGCAAGTCCTGGAGATACAACTGAGAGCGTTTGTTTGTAAGCATGCTCAGGCTGAGGGTCACTATGCAAGCTTTTGCATAGGGTGGCCCTCAGGAATGGGGGTGGTCTCAATGGCCATTCAGTAGGCTAACACTCTGAGTGTTGGACACCCTTCCGAACTTACAGGAATCCTGCCATGGGGAATGAGGATTTCTCTATTGTGATTCAGGTTCCCTCATTGGTAGGGATTCCAGGAAAGGTCTGGGGACACATGCCTGAATACCAAGGATGGGTAAAGATGACGGCTCTGTTCCATGGCCAGTCTAACATGCGGGATATGGGCCCCGCCTTCTAGGTGGCTGACACGAGGTCGGGGCTTAGGCTCTGTCAGACACAACACTAGGGGCCAGGGCTGTCTATAATTCAGGGTTCCCTCAAGGGACAAGTAGATTGATCATAATGTGGAGTTTCTGGGCAGACTCACCAGGCCCTTCTTCTTTCTATTGGGAAGGCAGAATGCTGTGTTGTGGCTGCAGAATTCCCTATCATGAGGGCTTGTGGACCAGTAGGGTGAGGATGGAATTGTAAACCCAAGCTATGAATAAATTCAGTGACAAGCGAATGGCATTTCCAGTGTGCAGCGGCTGATTCAAATATCCAGCACCTGAGTAAGCGCAGACGTCAGATGTTTGCTCAAGCTGGAGTTTGTGTCTATAATGACCGACAAATGGAGAGGAGTTGAAAAGAGGTCATAGAGAATTTCCCACACTTGAGCTTGTGAGATGCTCCAAACAGCCAGGTTTCCTTCTACAGGACAGGGCAGTCAGATTTGTTTGCTCGAGAGTCCCCCATGTGGAAAGTTTGGGTAGCAGAGCACTCCCACATGGATGCCTGGAAAGCACACTTCCACTGAACATTGCAGCTGAGGAACATGGCAGGTTCTTTCTGAAGGCTCTGGGGTGAAGTACCAAGGCCTGTAGTTGACATGGAATCTCATGAAGATAGCTCACAATGCTGGCTTGTTACCAGTGAGATCTTAGAATCTGCTGGTGGCTACGGGCCAAGTAGGATTCATCTACCCTGAGGGTTTGACACAGTTCCAAGAGCACGTCTTCCATCTAGATTATGGAGATGTTCTGTTGTGGGGATCAGGGACCATATGTTGTATCTTAAGTTGGTACTCCAGAACAGGTCTCTGATTACAAATGCCTGAAAACCTAATCAGGGGTTACAATGAGGTCATAGGAGCATGTCAGGTTCAATCTTCTGACTGAGAAACACTGACTTGGGTATCAGCCTGGATTCAGGTGATCAGCGTATTTCAGACTGCACATTTGTGTCCAGAGGGGCCTCCAGTATTGGGGTGGGCTCAGGGGCCTTGCAGGTTTCTCCTTATCTCGAAGTTTTAGGCAAATGTGACGGACAAATTTTCCTTGGGGATGGCAGGCACAGTCCTTTGGTGTAGCTCCAGAGACCCCATCCTGGAGGAAATATGAGCCATGGTTTCGGGATAGAAGTCTGTAAGCACAAACTCGGGTTAAGGTTAGCGGTGAGGTGATCGCAGGCCCAATGCATAGACCTGGAGGGCAGCTCGTCTGGAACTATAAATTAGTTGCCTTGAAGGTGGTAGCACAGGCTTGTGTATCTGGCTTTTGTGTCCAGGATGGCCTCGGAATGCAGGTGTGGTCTCATGGATCCATGGGAGATTTTTCCTCTCAAGGATCCTAGCGGCTCCCTATACTATGGTGGCTTTCTTGGCGAAGGGGAGAGTGCTATTTTACATCTTAGGGGTGTCCAAAAACAGGGATTCCAGAGACAGGCTGTGTTTCTGGTCCCCTGAAAAATCCCACCAGGTGTTAGGATTTGTGCTTAGGGGCATATCAGGCCTGCAAATTTGGATTCTGGAATGCAACTGAGAGTGTTTGTTTGAAAGCATGCTCATGTTGGGGGTCACAATGCCTGCTTGTGTCCAGGGCGGCCCTCATGAGTGGGCGGGTTATCATTGGCCATTCAGCTGGCTACCACTCTGAGGTCTGGAAACCCATCCCAAGAGCCATTATTCCTGCCATGGGGAAGGAGGATTTCCCTATTGTGCTTCTGGTTCCCCCATTGGCAGGGATTTCAGCAAATGTCTGGGGACAGATGCCTGAATCAAGAATGGGTAGAGATGACAGCCCTGGGACATGGCTGGTCTCACATTCTGGAGTTGGAGCCCAGTCTCTGGGTCCTGACACGAGGTCAGAGACGAGGTTCTGTCAGACTCAGCGCTAGTGGCCAGGTAAACCTATAAATGGGGTTCATTCGAGGGTCGAGAAGATTTATCCTCATGTAGGGTTTCTGGGCAGTCTCTCCAGGCTGTTTTTTCTTGCTATGGGGAAGGCAGAATGCTGTGTTGTGGCTTCAGAATTCCCTATCAAGAGAGCTTACTGAACACCAGGGTGAGGAAGGAATTGCAAACCCAAGCTACTTTTTTTTTTCAAGATTTTATTTATTTGTCAGAGAGCGAGCGAGAGCAAGCACAGGCAGACAGAGTGGAAGGCAGAGTCAGACGGAGAAGCAGGCTCCCTGCGGAGCAAGGAGCCTGATGTGGGACTCGATCCCAGGACGCTGGGATCATGACCTGAGCCGAAGGCAGCTGTTTAACCAACTGAGCCACCCAGGCGTCCCGCCAAGCTACTTTTAAATTCAGTGCCAAGCATAAGGCAATTCCAGTGTGTAGCAGCTGATTCAAATATCCAGCACTTGAGTAAGTGCAGATGTCAGTTGATTGCTCACGCTGGAGTTAGTGTCTATGATGACCAACAAATGGATGGGTGGCCTCAAGAGGCCATGGAGGATTACCCACCCTCAGGCTTGAGATACTCCATACAGAAAAGATTCCTTTTACCGTACAGGGGAGTCTGGTTTGTTTCCTCCAGGGTTCCCCATGTGGAAAGTTGGTATCAGAGCACTCCCGCTGGATGCCTGGAAAGTACACCTACATTGACCATGGCAGCAGAGGAACATGGCAGTTTCATTCTGGTGGCTCTGGGCCGAAGTACCAAGGGCTGGAGTTGTCATGGAGTCTCATGAAGATGGGTCACAATGCTGGTATATTGTCAGGGAGATCATAGAATGTGCTGGTTGCCAGGGGGCCTTGAAGGATTCATCTACCCAGAATGTTTGACACAGGTCCAGAGCACAGCTTTCTTCTAAGGACAGGAGATGTTCTTTTGTGTGGCTCAGTGACCATATTGTATCATACATTGATATTCAGAACAGCCTTCTGAGTACAGATACCTGAAAACCTATTCTAGTGTTCCAGTGAATCCTAGGAGCATGTCAGGTTCAATCTTCTGTCTGAGGACCATTGACTTGGATAT
The DNA here is from genome assembly GCF_964662115.1 of Mustela nivalis. Taxonomy (NCBI): domain Eukaryota; kingdom Metazoa; phylum Chordata; class Mammalia; order Carnivora; family Mustelidae; genus Mustela; species Mustela nivalis. The sequence continues at coordinate 101,992 of NW_028135901.1, forward strand.
CAGCCTGGATGTAGGTGATATGGTGTGTCAGACTGTGCATTTGCGTCCAGAGTGGCCTCCAATATTGGGCTGGGCTTAGGGGACTTGCAGGGTTCTCCTAATCTAGAGGGTTTGTTTAATAGTGACAATCACAGTTTCCTTTGGGAAGACAGGTACAATCCCGTGGTGTGGCTCCAGTTATCACAAACTGGAGGGCATGTGAGCCACGGTTTTGGGAGGGAAGTCTGAAAACACAAACTTGGGTTAGGGTTAGTGGCAAGGTTATCACAGGCCCAATGCATAGACATGGATGGCAGCTCTTCAGGAACTGTTAATCGGGTGACTCAAAGGCAGAATCACAGGCTTTTTTCTCTGTATTGTGTGCAGGATGGCCTCAGAATGCAGTTGTGGCCTCATGGGTCCATGGGAGATTTTTCCTCTCTAAGGATCCTGGTGGCTCCCAATAGTTGGTGGCTTTTTCGGGGAAGGGAAGAGTGCTGTTTTTCATGTTAGGGGTGACCCAAAATATGGATTCCAGAGACGGACTCTGGGTTTGGTCCCCTGGAAAATCCCACCAAGTGTTAGGATTTGGGCCTAGTGGCTTACCAGGCCTGCATGCAGGATCCTGGAGGTGCAACTGAGAGGTCTTGTTTGAAATCATTCTCAGGCTGAGGGTCACAATACTTGCTTATGCCCAGGTGGCCCTCATGAGTGGGCGTGGTCACATTGGCCATGCAGCTGGCTCCCACTTTGAGGGTTGGACAACCATCCCAACAGCCAGAATTCTGCCATGGGGAAAGAGGAGTTCTCTATAGTGCGTCAGGTTCCCCCATTAGCGGGGATTCCAGCAAAGGTCTGGGGACAGAGGCCTGAATACCAAGGATGGGTAAAGATGATGGACATGGGCCATGGCCAGTATCAAATCGTGGATATGGTCCCCGATCACTGGGTGGCTGACACTAGGTCTTGGCTCAGGCTCTGTCAGACACAGCACTAGTGCCCAGGGCAGCCTATAAATTGGGGTTCCCTCAAGTGCCGAGCAGATTGATCCTCATGTATGGTTTCTGGGCAGACTCACCAGGCCCTTCTTGTTTGTAAGGGGAAGGCAGAATGCTGTTTTGTGGCTCTAGAATTCACTATCAAGAGGGCTTGTGGACCAGGAGGCTGAGGATGGAATTGTAAACCTAAGCTATGGTTACATTCTGTATCAAGCGAAAGAAATTTCCAGTGTGCAATGTTTGAATCCAATATTCAGCACTTGAGTGAGGGTGGATGTCAGATATTTGCTCATGCTGGAGTTTGTGTCTATGATGACACAAAAATGGAGGGGTGGCGTCAAGAGGTTATGGAGGATTTCCCAATCTGGTGTTTTTGAGATGCTCCAAACAGCAAGGTTTCCTTCTACCAGACGGGGGCAGTCTGATTTGTTTCCTCCATGGTTCCCCATGTCGAAAGATCGGATAACATAGATCTCCCACATGGGTGACTGGAAAGCACACCTTCATTGACCATGACAGCGAAGGAACATGGCATCTGGTGGCTTTGAGGCGAAGAAATAAAGACTGGATTGGACATGGAACCTCATGAAGATGGGTCAAAATGTTGGTTTGTTACCAGGGAGATCTTAGAATGTGCTGGTGGTTAATGGGCCATGCAGGATTCATCTAGCCTGAGGATTTGACACAGGCCCAAGAGCCCGGATTGCTTCTGGGGGCAGGAGATATTCTGTTGTGGGGCTCAGCGGCCATATGTTGTATCATAAATTGGTAATCCAGAACAGGTCTCTGAGGACAGAAGCCTGAAAACCTAATAAAGGGTTTGAATGAGGCCCTAGGGGAATGTCATTCAATCTTCTGACTCAGGATCATTGACTCTGGTGTCTGACTGGATGCAGGTGATGAGGGTGTTTCAGACTGTGCATTTGTGTCCAGAGTGGCATCCAATACTAGGGTTGGCTCAGGTTCCTTGCAGGTTTCTCCTTATATGGGGTTTTTGGACAACTGTGATGGGCAGTTTCCTTGGGGATTGCAGGAACTGTCCTGTGGTGTGACTCCAGAGACCCCATCCTGGAGGACATGTGCGCCATGATTTTGAGAGAGAAGTCTGCAAACACAAACTTAGGTTAGGGTTAGTGGCAAGGTGATCATAGTCCCAATCCATAGACCAGGAGGGCAGCAAGTCTGGAACTGTAAATCACGTAACTCAAAGGTGGTAGCACAGGTAATTGTATCTGGATTTAATTTCCAGAATGGCCTTTATTGCAGGTGTTGTCTCAAGGGTCCATGGGAGATTTCTCCTCTCAAGGATCCTGGCGGTTTTCAATAGTTTGTTGGATTTCTCCGGGAAGGGATGAGTACTGTTTTCCAGCTTAGGCGTGCCCCAAAACAGGCATTCCAGAGATAAGCTCTGGGTCTAAGTGCTTGGAAAATCCCACCAAGGGTTAATATTTAGGCCTAGGGCCATACCAGGCCTGCAATGCGGGATCCTGGAGGTGCAACTGAGAGCGTTTGTCTGAAAGTATGGTCAAGCTGAGGGTCCCAATGCCTGCTTGTGCCCCGGAGGCCATCAGGATTGGGCGATGTCTACTCAGCCATGCAGCCAGTTCCCATTCCTAGGGTTGGACACCCATCCAAAAGCCAGGATTCCTGCCATGGCGAAGGATGAATTCTCTATTGTGCTTCAGGTCCCCCCATTGGTAGGGATTCCAGCTAAGATCTAGGGGACAGATGCCTGAATACCAAGGATGGGTAGTAATGACAGCCCTGGGCCATGGCCGGTCTCACATGGTTAATGTGGGCCCCACCCTCTGGGTTGCTGACACGAGGTAGGGGCTCAGGCTCTGTCAGACACAGCACTAGTGGCTAGGGCAAACTATAAATAGGGGTTCCCTCCTGGGCTGAGTATATTGATCTTCATGTGCAGTTTATGGGCAGACTCACCAGGTCCTTCTATCTATGAAGAAGGCAGAATGTTGCGTTGTGGCTCCAGAATTCCCTATCAAGAGATATGGCAGACCAGTAGGGTGAGGATGAAATTGTAGTCTGAAGCTAGGCTTAAATTCATTGCAAAGCGAAAGGCAGTTCCAGTGTGCAGCAGCTGATTCCAATATCAGCGCCTGAATATGGGCGGATGTCAGATGTTTGCTCAGGCTGGAGTTTGTGTCTACGATGACCAACAAATGGAGAGGTGGCGTCAAGAGGCCCTGGAGGATTTCCCACCCTGGGGCTCAGGGGCCATAATTTGTATCATAAGTTGGTATTCCAGAAGAGGCCTCTGAGGACAGGTGCCTGAAAAGTTAATCCCTCTTCCAATGAGGTCCTAGGGCCATGTCAGGTTCAATTATCTGACTCAGGACCATTGATTTGGGTGTCTGCCTGGATGGAGGTGATCAGGGTGTTTCAGACTGTGCATTTGCATCCAGAGCAGCCTCCAATATTGGGATGTGCTCAGGAGCCTTCCGGGTTTCTCCTAATCAGGAGGGTTTGGGCAACTGTGATGGGCCCAGTTTCCTTGGGGATGGCAAGCACAGTCTTGTGGTGTGACTCTAGGGGCCCCATCCTGGAGGACATGTGAGCTATTGTTTTTAGAGAGAGATCTGCAAACACAAACTCGGGATAAGGTTAATGGAGAGGTGTTCACAGTCCCAATCCAAAGATCTGGAGGGCAGCACGTCAGGAACTGTAAATCAGGTGACTCGAAGCCAGTAGCACAGTCTCTTGTATCTGGATAGCATATCCACGCTGGCCTCGGAATACAGGTGTGGACTCATGGGACCATGGGAGATTCTTCTTCTCAAGGATCCTCGGGGATCCCATTAGTTTGGTGGCTTTCTCAGGGAAGTGAAGAGTGCTGTTTTCCATCTTAGGGATGCCTCAAAACAGGGATTCCAGTGACGGGCTCTGGGTATGTGCACATGGAACATCCCACGATGTGTTAGGATTTGGGCTTAAGGGCATATCAGGCCTGCAATGCAGGATCCTGGAGGTGCAACTAAGAGCATTTTTTTGAAGGCTTGATCAAGCTGAGGGTTACAATGGCTACTTGTGCCCAGGGCAGCCCTCATGAGTGGGCATTGTCTCCTTGGCCATGCAGCTGGCTCCCACTTTGAGGTTTGGACACTCATATCAACAGCCAGGATTCCTACCATGGGGAAGGAGGAGTTCTCTATTGTGCTTTAGGTTACCCCATTGGTAGGGATTACATAAAAGGTCTGGGGACAGGTGCCTGAATACCAAGGATGGGTAGAGATGATGGACTTGGGCCCTGGCCAATCTCACATGCTGGATATGGGCTCATATCTCTGGGTGCCTGAAACTAGGTCTTGGCTCAGGCTCTGTCAGACACAGTACTAGTACTAGTACTAGTACTAGTGCCCAGGACAGCCTATAAATCAAGGTTCCATCGAGTGCCAAGTAGATTGAACCTCATGTGGAGTTTCTGGGAAGATTCACCAGGCCCTATTTCTTTCTAGTGGGAATGGAGAATGTTGCCTTGTGGCTCCAAATTCCCTCTCTAGAGGGCTTGCAGACCAGGAGGCTGAGGATGGAATTCTAAACCCAAGCTATGGATAAATTCAGTGTCAAGTGAAACGCAGTTCTAGTGTGCAGTGGTGGAAGAGAAAGTGCAGAATCTAAATAACGGCAGATTTCAGATGTTTTCTCATGCTGGAGTTTTTGTCTATGATGACTGACAAATGGAGGGGTTGTGTCAAGGGCCATGGAGGATTTTTCCTGCTGGTGCTTCTGAGATGCTCCAAACAGAGGGTTCCCTTCTACTGGTCAGTGGCAGTCTGGTTTGTTTGCTCCAGGGTCCCACATGTGGAAAGAATAAGTAGAAGAGCACTCCCACATGGATGCCTGGAAAGCACACCTCCACTGACCATATCAGGTGAGGAACATGGCAGGTTCATTCTGGTGGCTCTGGGGCGAATTACCAAGGACTTGAAGTGACATGGAATCTCATGAAGATGGATCACAATGCTGTTTGTTTGTTACCAGAGAGATCTTAGAATGTGCTGGGGGCTAAGGGGCTGTGCATAATTCATATACCCCGACCCTTGACACAAGTTGAAGAGCACGAATTCCATCTGGGGACAGGAGATATTCTATTGTGGGGTTCAGGGACCAATCTTCTGACTCAGGACCATTGACTTGGGTGTCTTCCTGGATGGAGGTGATCAGGGTGTTGCACACTGTGCATTTGTGTCCAGAGTGGCCTCCAATATTGGACTGGGCTCAGGGGACTTGCAGGTCTCTCCTAATCTGGAGGGTTTGGGCAACTGTGATTGACACAGTTTCATTGGGGATAGCAGGATCTTTCCTGTGGTGTGGCTACAGAGACCCATCATAGAGGGCATGTGAGCCATGGTTTTGGGAAAGAAGTCTGCAAACACAAACTTGGGGTAGGGTTAATGGCGAGGTGATCACAGGCCCAATGCATAGGTCTGTAGGGCAGCTCGTCTGGAACTGTAAACCAGTTGATTCGAAGGTGGTAGCACAGTCTCTTGTATCTGGATTGTGTGTCCAGGATGGCCTCGGAATGAAGGTGTGGTCTTATGGAGCCCTGGGAGATTTTTCCTCTCTACGCATCCTGGCAGCTCCTAATAGTTTTCTCAGGGGAGGGAAGAGTGCTGTTTTCCATCATAGGGGTGCTTCAAAACAGAGATTCCAGAGACGGGCTCTGGTTATGTTGGCATGGAAAATCCCACGAAGTGTTAGGATTTGGTCCTAAGGGCATACCAGGCCTGCGAAGAAAGTGCGAGTCTGAGGCGCTTGCTCAGGCTTTTGTCTCTGGATTTTGTATCAGCGATGGCCGTGGAATGTCGGGGAGTCCTCATGGGCCATGGACGAATCTTCCTCTCTGAAGATTTGGCCCGATTCCCAATTTCTTTTCGTCAATCTGTGGGATGGGAGGTCTCCTTTCAGTTTTGTTACCTCAGGTGTCCCACCAAAAGAGGAATTCCAAAGCCAAGCCGTGGGGAAGACTGAATGGACAACCCGAACTATGGTTAAAAATTGGGGCCTAGGGGCATGGCAATCCCAATATGCTATCTCTTCATCCAGCCACTGAGTGGCCTTACTTGAGGACTGGACTCAGCCTGAGCGTCACAATGTGTGTTTGTGACCAATGTGGCCCACGAGCATGGGCGGGGCCTCATGGGACACACTGGTTTCAACGACACTGAACATTGGACAAGATGCCAACCACAAGGTTTCTCGCCATGGGGAAGGAGTTCTGATTTCTGCATCACCTTCAACCCTGGGCAGTGATTGGAGATAAGGTCTAGGTTCTGACACCTGAAAACCGAGGTTGGGAAGAGATGACGACCCAAGGCCATGGCGGCTCGATGTCCTCAGTGTGCGGCCAGCTGTCTGGGAGGGTCCAGCGGGTCCATGCTCAGGCTGTGTCAGAAAGGGCATTAGTGCCCTGGTCAGCCTATGTATTGGGGGTACAGCCAAGGTCGGTGCAGGTTGATCCTCATTTGGGGTTACTGGGTATCCCCAGAGGACAATGTTTTTCCCCTGGAGGGCCGGCAGAGTGCTGCATTGTTGTTCTGGATTGCCAAACTGGAGGGCTTGTGGGCCAGTAGTCTGACGACAAAAGTCTGAGAACACAAGCCAGGCTTAGGTTTCTGGGTGAGGCCATGGCAGGCACAATCTACAGACCTGAATCGAGATCTCGTGCATCTGAAGTCAGGGCGAGGATCAGACGATCGCTCAGGTTGGAGTTTCTGTCCCTGATGGCCCCTTCATGAATGAGCGGGGGCATCACGAGGCCATGGGTGTTTTCCCACGATGGGAGTTGTGAAAAGCTCCAAACTGCAGAGAGTCTTCTGCAGGACAATTGAGACCTGTTGTTTGGCTCCAGGCCAATGATTCTGAGCAGGGTTCTAAGGATGGATGGCAGGGTATCCCACCTCGCATTCCAATTGTCTCCTAGCAACCAGACAGGTTAGATCTCCTGGATCTGTGGGGAGCAACCGAGGACGCTGAGTTGAAATGGACACCCCTGGGGATGGGTCCTAACGTGCTTTTGTGTCTATGGAGATCTTGGTATAAAGCGGTGGCACTGGAGCCCTAAAGGGTTCTCCTAAACAGAGGCTTTGACACAGCTCCAACGTGCAAGTTTCCCATGTGTAGATGAGATGTTTTCTGATGGGTGAGTCAAGAAACAGCTATATGCTGCTTTCGAAATCCAGGCCTCTGAGGAGAGATGCCTGGCAACCAAAGCAATGGATCTGATTAGTGCCTAGGGGCCTGTTCTTTCCTTTTTACCTCTGGGCACATCTGTCTATGGGTCTGAGTGCAGGTAGGTGCTCAGATGGGCTCATATTGCCCCTGTCTTTCCTGGGAAGCCACCACTATTGAGATGGATCAGGGACTTTGGAGGTTTATCCTATTAGAAGGGTTGTGGCCATTGGAATGGGCACACACAATTCCCTTGGAGAGGGCAAGTACAGTCCTAAGGTTTGGCTCCAGGGGCCTGAGCCTGTATGTTGTGTAGGCCAGGGCTGTTTGGACAGTTGTCTGAAAACACAAACTCGGCTAATGTTTCGGGTCATAGGTATGGCAGGACTGATCTACAGACCATGAGGAGAACTCTTCGGGATTTGAAAGAAGGGCGAGAGTGAGGCTCCTGCTCAAGTTTTTGTCTCTGGATATCGTGTCACTCATGGTCGTGGAATTTCTGGGTGACTTCATGGGAAATGGACGAGTCTTACTCTCTGGTGGTTGGGCCCCGTCCAAAGAGTTTGGGGTCATTCTGTGGGCTGGAAGAAGTCCGTTTTTTGTTGTTGTTGTTGTTGTTGTTGTTGTTGTTGTTGTTGTTGTTTTCTTTTTTAACCTCAGGTGTCCCACCAAATGATGGATTCCAGAGTAGAGCCCTGGGGAGGGGCGACTGGACAATCAGAAATCTGGTTAAAAATTGGGGCCTTAGGGACATGTCAAGCCCATTATGACATCTATAGGTCTAGCCACTGAGAGGACTTACTAGAGGACAGGATTCATGCTGAGGGTCACAATGTGTGTGTATGCCCTCGTCGCATTCAAGAATGGGCGGGGCTTCAGGGTGAATGCTGGTTTCTCCTACACTGAATGTTGGACAACGTGCCAACCACAAGGGTTCTTTCCATGTGTAAGGAAGAGTTCTGATTTCTGCATCACACTCACCCCTGGGCAGTGATTGGAGATAAGGTCTCGGTTCTGAAGCCTGAAAGCTGAGGTAGGGAAGAGATGATGACCTAAGGCCATGGCGGGTTTTATGTGCTCAGTGTGCGGTCAGCTTTCTGGGTGTTGGTCAGGAGGTCCGGGCTCAGGTTGTGTTCGACAGTGCATTAGTGCCCAGGTTAGACTATATAATTTGGGTAAAGTCGAGTGCTGCGTAGGTTTACCCGCATTTAAGGTGACTGGGCAGCTTGAGGCAATAATTTTTTTTCTAGAGGGCAGGCAGAGTGCTGCATTGTGGGTCCGGAATTGCCAAACTTGAGGCCTTCGGGGCCAGGAGTGTGAGGACGGAAGTCTGAGAAGACAAGATAGACTTGGGTTTCAGGGCGAGGGCACGGCAGGTACCCCCTGCAGATCTGAACCAATATCTCATGCATCTGAAGTCAGGGCGAGGATCAGACGTTGGCTCAGGTTGGAGTTTCTGAGCATGACGGCCGCTTCATGAAGGGAGCGGAATCTCGAGCTCATTGAGGTTTTCCCACGTTGGGAGTTGTGGGATGCCCCTTTCAAGGATTCCTTCTGCGGGACAATTGAGACCTGTTGGACAGCTCCAGGACATCCCATATGGAATGACTCCAGAGCACCATTCGCGGATGGATGCCTGGGAAGCCCGCCTCGCATTCCAATTGTCTCCTAGCAACAAGACAGTTTAGATCTGATGGCTCTGCGGGAGCAAATGGGGTGGCTGAGTTGAAATGGACTTCCTGAGGATGGGTCCTAATGTGTTTTTGTGTCCATGAGGGCCTTGGAATGGGGCGGTGGCACCGGGACCCTGTAGTACTCTCCTAAGCTTTGGACATGGCTCCCATGCACAGGTTTCCTTGTGGAGACGAGATGAGTTCTGATGGGTGCCTCAGGAAAACCCCTATGCTCGTATTGGAATCAGGCTTTGAGGACACATGCCTGTAAACCAAAGCAATGGATCCTATTATGGCCTAGGGTCCTGTCTGGTTCAATCTTCTTCTCTGGGGACATCCATCTATGGTATGAGTGGAGGTCGATTAACAGCTGGTGTCAGACAGCCCTTGTTTGTTCCGGACGACCTACACTATTGGGATGGCCTCAGGGACTTTGGAGGTTTCTCCTAATTTGTACGATTTTGGACCATGGAATGGGCAGAATTCCCATGGATTGGTAGGCACAGTCCTAATGTGTGGCTCCAGGGGCCCAGCCTGGAGGGTGTGTGGCCCAAGACTTTGAGGACAGTAGTCTGAAAACACAAACTCAGCTTAGGGTTGGGGACGTAGTTACGGCAGGCCCGATCACAAACCATGAGAAGAACCCTTCAGGATATGAAGAAAGTGCGAGTCTGAGGCGCTTGCTCAGGCTTTTGTCTCTGGATTTTGTGTCAGCGAAGGCCGTGGAATGTCGGGGAGGCCTCAGGGGCCATGGACGAATCTTCCTCTCTGAGGATTTGGCCCGATTCCCAATTGCTTTTCAGTCAATCTGTGGGATGGGAGGACTCATTTCAGGTTTGTTACCTCAGGTGTCCCACCAAAAGAGGAATTCCAAAGACAAGCCGTGGGGAAGACTGAAGGGACAACCCGAACTATGGTTAAAAATTGGGGCCTAGAGGAATGGCAAGCCCAATATGCTATCTCTTCATCTAGCCACTGAGTGGCCTTACTTGAGGACCGGGCTCAGCCTGAGCGTCACAATGTGTGTTTGTGACCAATGTGGCCCGTGAGCATGGGCGGGGCCTCATGGGCCACACTGGTTTCAACTACACTGAACGTTGGACAACATGCCAACCACAAGGTTTCTTGCCATGGGGAAGGAGTTCTGATTTCTGCATCACCTTCAACCCTGGGCAGTGATTGGAGATAAGGTCTAGGTTCTGAAACCTGAAAACCGAGGTTGGGAAGAGATGACGACCTAAGGCCACGGAGGCTCGATGTGCTCAGTGTGCGGCCAGCTGTCTGGGACGGGCCAGGGAGTCCAGGCTCAGGCTGTGTCAGAAAGGGCATTAGTGCCCTGGTCAGCCTATGTATTGGGGGTACAGCCAAGGTCGGTGCAGGTTGATCCTCATTTGGGGTTACTGGGTAGCCCCAGAGGACAATGATTTTCTTCTGCAGGGCTGGCAAGTGCTGCATTGTAGTTCTGGATTGCCAAACTGGAGGGCTTGTGGGCCAGTAGTCTGACGACAAAAGTCTGAGAACACAAGCTAGGCTTAGGTTTCTGGGTGAGGCCATGGCAGGCACAATCTTCAGACCTGAATCGAGATCTCGTGCATCTGAAGTCAGGGCGAGGATCAGACGATCGCTCAGGTTGGAGTTTCTGTCCCTGATGGCCCCTTCATGAATGGGGGGGCATCACGAGGCCATGGGCGTTTTCCCACTATGGGAGTTGTGAGAAGCTCCAAACTGCAGAGAGTCTTCTGCAGGACAATTGAGACCTGTAGTTTGGCTCCAGGCCAATGATTCTGAGCAGGGTTCTAAGGATGGATGGCTGGGTAGCCCACCTCGCATTCCAATTGTCTCCTAGCAACAAGACAGGTTAGATCTCCTGGATCTGTGGGCAACTACCGAGGATGCTGAGTTGAAATGGATACCTCTGGGGATGTTTCCGAATGTGCTTTTGTGTCTATGGAGACCTTGGAATGAAGCGGTGGCACTGGGGCCCTAAAGGGTTCTCCTAAACAGAGGCTTTGACACAGCTCCAACGTGCAAGTTTCCCATCTGTAGATGAGATGTTTTCTGATGGGTGAGTCAAGAAACAGCTATATGCTGCTTTTGAAATCCAGGCCTCTGAGGAGAGATGCCTGGAAACCAAAGCAATCGATTTGATTAGTGCCTAGGGGCCTGTTCTTTCCTTTTTACCTCTGGGGACATCTGTCTATGGGTCTGAGTGCAGGTAGGTGCTCATTTGGGCTCAGATTGCCCCTGTTTTTCCTGGGAAGCCACCACTTTTCAGATGGATCAGGGATTTTGGAGGTTTATCCTATTAGAAGGGTTGTGGCCATTGGAATGGGCACAAAAAATTCCCTTGGAGAAGGCAAGTACAGTCCTCAGGTTTGGCTCCAGGGGCCTGAGCCTGTAGGTTGTGTAGGCCAGGTCTGTTTAGACAGTTGTCTGAAAACAAACTCAGCTTAGGTTTGGGGATGTAGGTATGGCAGGCCCGAACTACAAACCATGAGAAGAACTCTTCAGGATATGAAGATAGTGCGAGTCTGAGTCGCTTACTCAGGCTTTTGTCTCTGGATTTTGTATCAGTGATGGCCGTGGAATGTCGGGGAGGCCTCATGGGCCATGGACGAATCTTCCTCTCTGAGGATTTGGCCCGATTCCCAATTGCTTTTCGTCAATCTGTGGGATGGGAGGACTCATTTCAGTTTTGTTACCTCGGGTGTCCCACCAAAAAAGGAATTCCAAAGCCAAGCCGTGGGGAAGACTGCAGGGACAACCCGAACTATGGTTAAAAATTGGGGCCTAGGGGCATGGCCAGCCCAATATGCTATCTCTTCATCCAGCCACTGAGTGTCCTTACTTGAGGACTGGGCTCAGCCTGAGGGTCAGAAGGTATGTTTGTGAGCAATGTGGCCCGCGAGCATGGGCGGGGCCTCATGGGCCACACTGGTTTCAACTACACTGAACGTTGGACAACATGCCAACCTCAGGGTTTCTTGCAATGGGGAAGGAGTTCTGATTTCTGCATCACCTTCCACCCTGGGCAGTGATTGGAGATAAGGTCTAGGTTCTGAAACCTGAAAATCGAGGTTGGGAAGAGATGACTACCTTAGGCCATAGCGGCTCGATGTGCTCAGTGTGCGGACAGATCTCTGGGAGGGGCCAGGAGGTCCAGGCTCAGGCTGTGTCAGAAAGGGCATTAGTGCCCTGGTCAGCCTATGTATTTGGGGTACAGCCAAGGTCGGTGCAGGTTGATCCTCATTTGGGGTTACTGGGTAGCCCCAGATGACAATGTTTTTCTTCTGGAGGGCCGGCAGAGTGCTGCATTGTAGTTCTGGATTGCCAAACTGGAGGGCTTGTGGGCCAGTAGTCTGACGACAAAAGTCTGAGAACACAAGCTAGGCTTAGGTTTCGGGGTGAGGCTATGGCAGTCACATTCTACAGACCTGAATCGAGATCTCGTGCATCTGATGTCAGGGTGAGGATCAAACGATCGCTCAGGTTGGAGTTTCTGTCCCTGATGGCCCCTTCATGAATGGGGGGGCATCACGAGGCCATGGGGATTTTCCCAATGGGAGTTGTGAGAAGCTCCAAACTGCAGAGTGTCTTCTGCAGGAGAATTGAGACCTGTTGTTTGGCTCCTGGCCAATGATTCTGAGAAGGGTTCTAAAAATGGATGGCTGGGTAGCCCACCTCGCATTCCAATTGTCTCCTAGCAATAAGACAGTTTAGATCTCCTGGATCTGTGGGGAGCAACCGAGGACGCTGAGTTGAAAAGGACACCCCTGGGGATGGGTCCTAATGTGCTTTTGTGTCTATGGAGACCTTGGAATGAAGCGGTGGCACTTGGGCCCTAAAGGGTTCTCCTAAACAGAGGCTTTGACACAGCTCCAACGTGCAAGTTTCCCATGTGTAGATGAGATGTTTTCTGATGGGTGAGTCAAGAAACAGCTATATGCTGCTTTTGAAATCCAGGCCTCTGAGGAGAGATGCCTGGAAACCAAAGCATTGGATCTGATTAGTGCCTAGGGGCCTGTTCTTTCCTTCATACCTCTGGGGACATCTGTCTATGGGTCTGAGTGCAGGTAGGTGCTCAGTTGGGCTCAGATTGCCCCTGTTTTTCCTGGGAAGCCACCACTATTGAGATGGATCAGGGACTTTGGATGTTTATCCTATTAGAAGGGTTGTGGCCATTGGAATGGGCACACACAAATCCCTTGGAGAGGGCAAGTTCAGTCCTCAGGTTTGGTTCCAGGAGCCTGAGGCTGTAGGTTGTCTACGCCAGGGCTGTATGGACAGTTGTCTGAAAATACAAACACGGCTTATGGTTTGGGTCATAGGTATGGCAGGACTGATCTACAGACCATGAGGAGAACTCTTCGGGATTTGAAAGAAGGGCGATGTGAGGCTCCTGCTCAAGTTTTTGTCTCTAGATATCGAGTCAATCCTGGTTTGGAATTTCTGGGTGACTTTATGGGAAATGGACGAGTCTTACTCTCTGGTGGTTTGGCCCCGTCCAAAGAGTTTGGGGTCATTCTGTGGGTTGGAAGAAGTACGTTTTTTTTTGTTGTTGTTGTTGTTTTCTTTTTTAACCTCAGGTGTCCCACCAAATGAGGTGTTCCTGAGTAGAGCCCTGGGGAGGAGGACTGGACAATCAGAAATCTGGTTAAAAATTGGGGCCTAGGGACATGTCAAGCCCATTATGACATCTAATGGTCCAGCCACTTAGAGGACTTACTAGAGGACAGGACTCATGCTGAGGGTCCCAATGCGTGTGTATGCCCTCGTCGCACTCAAGAATGGGCGGGGCCTCAGGGTGAATGCTGGTTTCTCCTACACTGAACGCTGGACAACGTGCCAACCACAAGGGTTCTTACCATGGGTAAGGAGGAGTTCTGACTTCTGCATCACACTCACCCCTGGGCAGTGATTGGAGATAAGGTCTCGGTTCTGAAGCCTGAAAACTGAGGTTGGGAAGAGATGACGACCTAAGGCCACTGCGGCTCGATGTTTTCAGTTGCGGACAGCTGTCTGTGAGGGGCCAGGGGGTCCAGGCTCAGGCTGTGTCAGAAAGGGCATTAGTGCCCTGGTCAGCCTATGTATTTGGGGTACAGCCACGGTCGGTGCAGGTTGATTCTCATTTGGGGTTACTGGGTAGCCCCAGAGGACAATGTTTTTCTTCTGGAGGGCAGGCAGAGTGCTGCATTATAGTTCTGGATTGCCAACCTGGAGGGCTTGTGGGCCAGTAGTCTGACGACAAAAGTCTGAGAACACAAGCTAGGCTTAGGTATCGGGGTGAGGCCATGGCAGGCACAATCTACAGACCTGAATCGAGATCTCGTGCATCTGAAGTCAGGGCGAGGATCAGACGATCGCTCAGGTTGGAGTTTCTGTCCCTGATGGCCCCTTCATGAATGGGGGGGCATCATGAGGCCATGGGTGTTTTCCCAATGGGAGTTGTGAGAAGCTCCAAACTGCAGAGTGTCTTCTGCAGGACAATTGAGACCTGTTGTTTGGCTCCAGGTAATGATTCTGAGCAGGGTTCTAAGGATGGATGGCTGGGTAGCCCACTTCGCATTCCAATTGTCTCCTAGCAACAAGACAGTTTAGATCTCCTGGATCTGTGTGCAGCAACCGAGGACGCTGAGTTGAAATGGACACCCCTGGGGATGGGTCCTAATGTGCTTTTGTGTCTATGGAGACCTTGGAATGAAGCGGTGGCACTGGGGCCCTAAAGGGTTCTCCTAAACAGAGGCTTTGACACAGCTCCAACGTGCAAGTTTCCGATGTGTAGATGAGATGTTTCCTGATGGGTGAGTCAAGAAACAGCTAGATGCTGCTTTTGAAATCCAGGAATGTGAGGAGAGATGCCTGGAAACCAAAGCAATGGATCTGATTAGTGCCTAGGGGCCTGTTCTTTCCTTTTTACCTCTGGGGACATCTGTCTATGGGTCTGAGTGCAGGTAGGTGCTCAGTTGGGCTCAGATTGCCCCTGTTTTTCCTGGGAAGCCACCACTATTGAGATGGATCAGGGACTTTGGAGGTTTATCCTATTAGAAGGGTTGGGGCCATTGGAATGGGCACACACAATTCCCTTGGAGAGGGCAAGTACAGTCCTGAGGTTCGGCTCCAGGGGCCTGAGCCTGTAGGTTGTGTAGGCCAGGGCTGTTTGGACAGTTGTCTGAAAACACAAACTCGGCTTATGTTTCGGGTCATAGGTATGGCAGGACTGAACTACAGACCATGAGGAGAACTCTTCGGGATTTGAAAGAAGGGCGAGTGTGAGGCTCCTGCTCAAGTTTTTGTCTCTGGATATCGTGTCACTCATGGTCGTGGAATTTCTGGGTGACTTCATGGGAAATGGACGAGTCTTACTCTCTGGTGGTTTGGCCCCGTCTAAAGAGTTTGGGGTCATTCTGTGGGCTGGAAGAAATTCGTTTTTTTTTTTTTTTTGGTGTTGTTGTTGTTGTTTTCTTCTTTAACCTCAGGTGTCCCACCAAATGATGGATTCCAGAGTAGAGCCCTGGGGAGGGGCGACTGGACAATCAGAAATCTGGTTAAAAATTCGGGCCTAGGGACATGTCAAGCCCATTATGACATCTAATGATCCAGCCACTGAAAGGACTTACTAGAGGACAGGACTCATGCTGAGGGTCACAATGCGTGTGTATGCCCTCGTAGCACTCAAGAATGGGCGGGGCCTCAGGGTGAATGCTGGTTTCTCCTACACTGAACTTTGGACAACGTGCCAACCACAAGGGTTCTTGCCATGGGTAAGGAGGATTTCTGACTTCTGCATCACACTCACCCCTTGGCAGTGATTGGAGATAAGGTCTCGGTTCTGAAGCCTGAAAACTGAGGTAGGGAAGAGATGATGACCTATGGCCATGGCGGGTTTTATGTCCTCAGTGTGTGGTCAGCTTTCTGGGTGTTGGTCAGGAGGTCCGGGCTCAGGTTGTGTTCGACAGTGCATTAGTGCCCAGGTTAGACTATATATCTTGGGTAAAGTCGAGTGCTGTGTAGGTTTACCCTCATTTAAGGTGCCTGGGCAGCTCATGAGGCAATAATTTTTTTTCTAGAGGGCAGGCAGAGTGCTGCATTGTGGGTCTGGAATTGCCAAACTTGATGGCTTCGGGTTCAGGAGTGTGAGGACGGAAGTCTGAGAAGACAAGCTAGACTTGGGTTTCAGGGCGAGGGCACGGCAGGTACCCCCTGCAGATCTGAACCAATATCTCATCCATCTGAAGGCAGGGCGAGGATCAGACGTTGGCTCAGGTGAGAGTTTCTGAGCATGACGGCCGCTTCATGAAGGGAGCAGAATCTCGAGGCCATTGAGGTTTTCCCACGTTGGGAATTGTGGGATGCCCCCTTCAAGGATTCCTTCTGCGGGACATTTGAGACCTGTTGGACAGCTCCAGGACATCCCATATGGAATGACTCCAGAGCACGGTTCGCGGATGGATGCCTGGGCAGCCTGCCTCGCATTCCATTTGTCTCCTACCAACAAGACTGTTTAGGTCTGATGGCTCTGCTGGAGCAACCGGGGTGGCTGAGTTGAAATGGACTTTCCTGAGGATTGGTCCTAATGTGTTTGTGTGTCCATGAGGGCCTTGGAATGGGGCGGTGGCACCGGGACCCTGAAGTACTCTCCTAAGCTTTGGACATGGCTCCCATGCACAGGTTTCCTTGTGAAGACGGGTTGAGTTCTGAAGGGTGCCTCAGGGAAACCCCTATGCTCGTATTGGAATCAGGCTTTTGAGGACACATGCCTGTAACCCAAAGCAATGGATTCTATTATGGCCTAGGGTCCTGTCTGGTTCAATCTTCTTCTCTGGGGACATCCATCTATGGTATGAGTGGAGGTCGATTATCAGCTGGTGTCAGACAGCCCTTGTTTGTTCCGGGCGACCAAATCTATTGGGATGGCCTCAGGGACTTTGGAGGTTTCTCCTAATTTGTACGATTTTGGATCATGTAATGGGCAGAATTCCCATGGATTGGTAGGCACAGTCCTAATGTGTGGCTCCAGGGGCCCAGCCTGGAGGGTGTGTGGCCCAAGACTTTGAGAACAGAAGTCTGAAAACACAAACTCAGCTTAGGTTTGGGGACGTAGGTATGGCAGGATATCCTCTTCAGGATATGAAGAAAATGCGAGTCTGAGGCGCTTGCTCAGGCTTTTGTCTCTGGCTTTTTATCAGCGATGGCCGTGGAATGTCGGGGAGGCCAATGGGCCATGGACGAATCTTCCTCTCTGAGGATTTGGCCCGATTCCCAATTTCTTTTCGTCAATCTGTGGGATGGGTGGACTCATTTCAGGTTTGTTACCTCAGGTGTCCCACCAAAAGAGGAATTCCAAAGCAAAGCCGTGGGGAAGACTGAAGGGACAACCCGAACTATGGTTAAAAATTGGGGCCTAGGGGCATGGCAAGCCCAATATGCTATCTCTTCATCCAGCCAATGAGTGGACTTACTTGAGGACTGGGCTCAGCCTGAGGGTCACAATGTGTGTTTGTGACCAATGTGGCCCGCGAGCATGGGCGGGGCCTCATGGGCCACACTGGTTTCAACTACACTGAACGTTGGACAACATGCCAACCACAAGGTTTCTTGCCATGGGGAAGGAGTTCTGATTTCTGCATCACCTTCAACCCTGGGCAGTAATTGGAGATAAGGTCTATGTTCTGAAACCTGAAAACCGATGTTTGGAAGAGATGACGACCTAAGGCCACGGCGGCTCGATGTTTTCAGTTGCGGACAGCTGTCTGGGAGGGGCCAGGGGGTCCAGGCTCAGGCTGTGTCAGAAAGGGCATTAGTGCCCTGGTCAGCCTATGTATTTGGGGTACAGCCAAGGTCGGTGCAGGTTGATCCTCATTTGGGGTTACTGGGTAGCCCCAGAGGACAATGCTTTTCTTCTGGAGGGCAGGCAGAGTGCTGCATTATAGTTCTGGATTGCCAACCTGGAGGGCTTGTGGGCCAGTAGTCTGACGACAAAAGTCTGAGAACACAAGCTAGGCTTAGGTATCGGGGTGAGGCCATGGCAGGCACAATCTACAGACCTGAATCGAGATCTCGTGCATCTGAAGTCAGGGCGAGGATCAGACGATCGCTCAGTTTGGAGTTTCTGTCCCTGATGGCCCCTTCATGAATGGTGGGGCATCATGAGGCCATGGGTGTTTTCCCAATGGGAGTTCTGAGAAGCTCCAAACTGCAGAGTGTCTTCTGCAGGACAATTGAGACCTGTTGTTTGGCTCCAGGCAATGATTCTGAGCAGGGTTCTAAGGATGGATGGCTGGGTAGCCCACTTCGCATTCCAATTGTCTCCTAGCAACAAGACAGTTTATATCTCCTGGATCTGTGTGGAGCAACCGAGGACGCTGAGTTGAAATGGACACCCCTGGGGATGGGTCCTAATGTGCTTTTGTGTCTATGGAGACCTTGGAATGAAGCGGTGGCACTGGGGCCCTAAAGGGTTCTCCTAAACAGAGGCTTTGACACAGCTCCAACGTGCAAGTTTCCCATGTGTAGATGAGATGATTCCTGATGGGTGAGTCAAGAAACAGCTAGATGCTGCTTTTGAAATCCAGGAATGTGAGGAGAGATGCCTGGAAACCAAAGCAATGGATCTGATTAGTGCCTAGGGGCCTGTTCTTTCCTTTTTACCTCTGGGGACATCTGTCTATGGGTCTGAGTGCAGGTAGGTGCTCAGTTGGGCTCAGATTGCCCCTGTTTTTCCTGGGAAGCCACCACTATTGAGATGGATCAGGGACTTTGGAGGTTTATCCTATTAGAAGGGTTGTGGCCATTGGAATGGGCACACACAATTCCCTTGGAGAGGGCAAGTACAGTCCTGAGGTTCGGCTCCAGGGGCCTGAGCCTGTAGGTTGTGTAGGCCAGGGCTGTTTGGACAGTTGTCTGAAAACACAAACTCGGCTTATGTTTCTGGTCATAGGTATGGCAGGACTGAACTACAGACCATGAGGAGAACTCTTCGGGATTTGAAAGAAGGGCGAGTGTGAGGCTCCTGCTCAAGTTTTTGTCTCTGGATATCGTGTCACTCATGGTCGTGGAATTTCTGGGTGACTTCATGGGAAATGGACGAGTCTTACTCTCTGGTGGTTTGGCCCCGTCTAAAGAGTTTGGGGTCATTCTGTGGGCTGGAAGAAATTCGTTTTTTTTTTTTGGTGTTGTTGTTGTTGTTTTCTTCTTTAACCTCAGGTGTCCCACCAAATGATGGATTCCAGAGTAGAGCCCTGGGGAGGGGCGACTGGACAATCAGAAATCTGGTTAAAAATTGGGGCCTAGGGACATGTCAAGCCCATTATGACATCTAATGATCCAGCCACTGAGAGGACTTACTAGAGGACAGGACTCATGCTGAGGGTCACAATGCGTGTGTATGCGCTCGTAACACTCAAGAATGGGCGGGGCCTCAGGGTGAATGGTGGTTTCTCCTACACTGAACTTTGGACAACGTGCCAACCACAAGGGTTCTTGCCATGGGTAAGGAGGAGTCCTGATTTCTGCATCACACTCACCCCTGGGCTGTGATTGGAGATAAGGTCTCGGTTCTGAAGCCTGAAAACCGAGGTAGGGAAGAGATGATGACCTAAGGCCATGGCGGGTTTTAAGTGCTCAGTGTGCGGTCAGCTTTCTGGGTGTTGGTCAGGAGGTCCCGGCTCAGGTTGTGTTCGACAGTGCATTAGTGCCCAGGTTAGACTATAAAATTTGGGTAAAGTCGAGTGCTGTGTAGGTTTATCCTCATTTAAGGTGCCTGGGCAGCTCATGAGGCAATAATTTTTTTTCTAGAGGGCAGGCAGAGTGCTGCATAGTGGGTTCGGAATTGCCAAACGTGAGGGTTCGGGGCCAGGAGTGTGAGGACGGAAGTCTGAGAAGACAAGCTAGACTTGGGTTTCAGGGCCAGGGCACGGCAGGTACCCCCTGCAGATCTGAACCAATATCTCATGCATCTGAAGTCAGACCGATGATCAGACGTTGGCTCAGTTGGGAATTTCTGAGCATGACGGCCGCTTCATGAAGGGAGCGGAATCTCGAGGCCATTGAGGTTTTCCCATTTTGGGAGTTGTGGGATGCCCCCTTCAAGGATTCCTTCTGCGGGACAATTGAGACCTGTTGGACAGCTCCAGGACATCCCATATGGAATGACTACAAGGCACCGTTTGCTGATGGATGCCTGGGAAGCCCGCATCGCATTCCAATTGTCTCCTAGCAACAAGACAGTTTAGATCTGATGGCTCTGCGGGAACAACCGGGGTGGCTGAGTTGAAATGGACTTTCCTGAGGATTGGTCCTAATGTGTTTGTGTGTCCATGAGGGCCTTGGAACGGGGCGGTGGCACCGGGACCCTGAAGTACTCTCCTAAGCTTTGGACATGGCTCCCATGCACAGGTTTCCTTGTGGAGACGAGTTGAGTTCTGATGGGTGCCTCAGGGAAACCCCTATGCTCGTATTGGAATCAGGCTTTTGAGGACACATGCCTGTAACCCAAAGCAATGGATTCTATTATGGCCTAGGGTCCTGTCTGGTTCAATCTTCTTCTCTGGGGACATCCATCTATGGTATGAGTGGAGGTCGATTATCAGCTGGTGTCAGACAGCCCTTGTTTGTTCCGGGCGACCAAATCTATTGGGATGGCCTCAGGGACTTTGGAGGTTTCTCCTAATTTGTACGATTTTGGATCATGTAATGGGCAGAATTCCCATGGATTGGTAGGCACAGTCCTAATGTGTGGCTCCAGGGGCCCAGCCTGGAGGGTGTGTGGCCCAAGACTTTGAGAACAGAAGTCTGAAAACACAAACTCAGCTTAGGTTTGGGGACGTAGGTATGGCAGGCCCGATCTACAAACCATGAGAAGAACTCTTCAGGATATGAAGAAAGTGCGAGTCTGAGGCGCTTGCTCAGGATTTTGTCTCTGGCTTTTGTATCAGCGATGGCCGTGGAATGTCGGGGAGGCCTCATGGGCCATGGACGAATCTTCCTCTCTGAGGATTTGGCCTGATTCCCAATTTCTTTTCGTCAATCTGTGGGATGGGAGGACTCATTTCAGGTTTGTTACCTCTGGTGTCCCACCAAAAGAGGAATTCCAAAGCAAAGCCTTGGGGAAGACTGAAGGGACAACCCGAACTATGGTTAAAAATTGGGGCCTAGGGGCATGGCAAGCCCAATATGCTATCTCTTCATCCAGCCACTGAGTGGCCTTACTTGAGGACTGGGCTCAGCCTGAGGGTCACAATGTGTGTTTGTGACCAATGTGGCCCGCGAGCATGGGCGGGGCCTCAAGGGCCACACTGGTTTCAACTACACTGAACGCTGGACAACATGCCAACCACAAGGTTTCTTGCCATGGGGAAGGAGTTCTGATTTCTGCATCACCTTCAACCCTGGGCAGTGATTGGAGATAAGGTCTATGTTCTGAAACCTGAAAACCGATGTTGGGAAGAGATGACGACCTAAGGCCACGGCGGCTCGATGTTTTCAGTTGCGGACAGCTGTCTGGGAGGGGCCAGGGGGTCCAGGCTCAGGTTGTGTCAGAAAGGGCATTAGTGCCCTGGTCAGCCTATGTATTTGGGGTACAGCCAAGGTTGGTGCAGGTTGATCCTCATTTGGGGTTACTGGGTAGCCCCAGAGGACAATGTTTTTCTTCTGGAGGGCAGGCAGAGTGCTGCATTATAGTTCTGGATTGCCAACCTGGAGGGCTTGTGGGCCAGTAGTCTGTCGACAAAAGTCTGAAAACACAAGCTAGGCTTAGGTTTCGGGGTGAGGCCACGGCAGGCACAATCTACAGACCTGAATCGAGATCTCGTGCAACTGAAGTCAGGGCGAGGATCAGACGATCGCTCAGTTTGGAGTTTCTGTCCCTGATGGCCCCTTCATGAATGGGCGGGGGCATCACGAGGCCATGGGTGTTTTCCCAATGGGAGTTGTGAGAAGCTCCAAACTGCAGAGTGTCTTCTGCAGGACAATTGAGACCTGTTGTTTGGCTCCAGGCCAATGATTCTGAGCAGGGTTCTAAGGATGGATGGCTGGGTAGCCCACTTCGCATTCCAATTGTCTCCTAGCAACAAGACAGGTTAGATCTCCTGGATCTGTGGGGAGCAACCGAGGACGCTGAGTTGAAATGGACACCCCTGGGGATGGGTCCTAATGTGCTTTTGTGTCTATGGAGACCTTGGAATGAAGCGGTGGCATTGGGGCCCTAAAGGGTTCTCCTAAACAGAGGCTTTGACACAGCTCCAACGTGCAAGTTTCCCATGTGTAGATGAGATGTTTCCTGATGGGAGAGTCAAGAAACAGCTAGATGCTGCTTTTGAAATCCAGGAATGTGAGGAGAGATGCCTGGAAACCAAAGCAATGGATCTGATTAGTGCCTAGGGGCCTGTTCTTTCCTTTTTACCTCTGGGGACATCTGTCTATGGGTCTGAGTGCAGGTAGGTGCTCAGTTGGGCTCAGATTGCCCCTGTTTTTCCTGGGAAGCCACCACTATTGAGATGGAGCAGGGACTTTGGAGGTTTATCCTTTTAGATGGGTTTTGGCCATTGGAATGGGCACACACAATTCCCTTGGAGAGGGCAAGTACAGTCCTGAGGTTCGGCTCCAGGGGCCTGAGCCTGTAGGTTGTGTAGGCCAGGGCTGTTTGGACAGTTGTCTGAAAACACAAACTCGGCTTATGTTTCAGGTCATAGGTATGGCAGGACTGAACTACAGACCATGAGGAGAACTCTTCGGGATTTGAAAGAAGGGCGAGTGTGAGGCTCCTGCTCAAGTTTTTGTCTCTGGATATCGTGTCACTCATGGTCGTGGAATTTCTGGGTGACTTCATGGGAAATGGACGAGTCTTACTCTCTGGTGGTTTGGCCCCGTCTAAAGAGTTTGGGGTCATTCTGTGGGCTGGAAGAAGTTCGTTTTTTTTTTTTGGTGTTGTTGTTGTTGTTTTCTTTTTTAACCTCAGGTGTCCCACCAAATGACTGATTTTTAGAGGAGAGCCCTGGGGAGGGGCGACTGGACAATCAGAAATCTGGTTAAAAATTGGGGCCTAGGGACATGTCAAGCCCATTATGACATCTAATGATCCAGCCACTGAGAGGACTTACTAGAGGACAGGACTCATGCTGAGGGTCACAATGCGTGTGTATGCGCTCGTAACACTCAAGAATGGGCGGGGCCTCAGGGTGAATGCTGGTTTCTCCTACACTGAACGTTGGACAACGTGCCAACCACAAGGGTTCTTGCCATGGGTAAGGAGGAGTTCTGACTTCTGCATCACACTCACCCCTGGGCAGTGATTGGAGATAAGGTCTCGGTTCTGAAGCCTGAAAACTGAGGTAGGGAAGAGATGATGACCTATGGCCATGGCGGGTTTTATGTCCTCAGTGTGTGGTCAGCTTTCTGGGTGTTGGTCAGGAGGTCCGGGCTCAGGTTGTGTTCGACAGTGCATTAGTGCCCAGGTTAGACTATATATCTTGGGTAAAGTCGAGTGCTGTGTAGGTTTACCCTCATTTAAGGTGCCTGGGCAGCTCATGAGGCAATAATTTTTTTTCTAGAGGGCAGGCAGAGTGCTGCATTGTGGGTCTGGAATTGCCAAACTTGATGGCTTCGGGTTCAGGAGTGTGAGGACGGAAGTCTGAGAAGACAAGCTAGACTTGGGTTTCAGGGCGAGGGCACGGCAGGTACCCCCTGCAGATCTGAACCAATATCTCATCCATCTGAAGGCAGGGCGAGGATCAGACGTTGGCTCAGGTGAGAGTTTCTGAGCATGACGGCCGCTTCATGAAGGGAGCAGAATCTCGAGGCCATTGAGGTTTTCCCACGTTGGGAATTGTGGGATGCCCCCTTCAAGGTTTCCTTCTGCGGGACATTTGAGACGTGTTGGACAGCTCAGGACATCCCATATGGAATGACTCCAGAGCACGGTTCGCGGATGGATGCCTGGGCAGCCTGCCTCGCATTCCAATTGTCTCCTACCAACAAGACTGTTTAGGTCTGATGGCTCTGCTGGAGCAACCGGGGTGTCTGAGTTGAAATGGACTTTCCTGAGGATTGGTCCTAATGTGTTTTTGTGTCCATGAGGGCCTTGGAATGGGGCGGTGGCACCGGGACCCTGAAGTACTCTCCTAAGCTTTGGACATGGCTCCCATGCACAGGTTTCCTTGTGGAGACGAGATGAGTTCTGATGGGTGCCTCAGGGAAACCCCTATGCTCGTATTGGAATCAGGCTTTTGAGGACACATGCCTGTAACCCAAAGCAATGGATTCTATTATGGCCTAGGGTCCTGTCTGGTTCAATCTTCTTCTCTGGGGACATCCATCTATGGTATGAGTGGAGGTCGATTATCAGCTGGTGTCAGACAGCCCTTGTTTGTTCCGGGCGACAAAATCTATTGGGATGGCCTCAGGGACTTTGGAGGTGTCTCCTAATTTGTACGATTTTGGACCATGGAATGGGCAGAATTCCCATGGATTGGTAGGCACAGGCCTAATGTGTGGCTCCAGGGGCCCAGCCTGGAGGGTGTGTGGCCCAAGACTTTGAGAACAGAAGTCTGAAAACACAAACTCAGCTTAGGTTTGGGGACGTAGGTATGGCAGGATATCCTCTTCAGGATATGAAGAAAGTGCGAGTCTGAGGCGCTTGCTCAGGCTTTTGTCTCTGGATTTTGTATCAGCGATGGCCGTGGAATGTCGGGGAGTCCTCATGGGCCATGGACGAATCTTCCTCTCTGAGGATTTGGCCCGATTCCCAATTTCTTTTCGTCAATCTGTGGGATGGGAGGTCTCCTTTCAGTTTTGTTACCTCAGGTGTCCCACCAAAAGAGGAATTCCAAAGCCAAGCCGTGGGGAAGACTGAATGGACAACCCGAACTATGGTTAAAAATTGGGGCCTAGGGGCATGGCAATCCCAATATGCTATCTCTTCATCCAGCCACTGAGTGGCCTTACTTGAGGACTGGACTCAGCCTGAGCGTCACAATGTGTGTTTGTGACCAATGTGGCCCACGAGCATGGGCGGGGCCTCATGGGACACACTGGTTTCAACGACACTGAACATTGGACAAGATGCCAACCACAAGGTTTCTCGCCATGGGGAAGGAGTTCTGATTTCTGCATCACCTTCAACCCTGGGCAGTGATTGGAGATAAGGTCTAGGTTCTGACACCTGAAAACCGAGGTTGGGAAGAGATGACGACCCAAGGCCATGGCGGCTCGATGTCCTCAGTGTGCGGCCAGCTGTCTGGGAGGGTCCAGCGGGTCCATGCTCAGGCTGTGTCAGAAAGGGCATTAGTGCCCTGGTCAGCCTATGTATTGGGGGTACAGCCAAGGTCGGTGCAGGTTGATCCTCATTTGGGGTTACTGGGTATCCCCAGAGGACAATGTTTTTCCCCTGGAGGGCCGGCAGAGTGCTGCATTGTTGTTCTGGATTGCCAAACTGGAGGGCTTGTGGGCCAGTAGTCTGACGACAAAAGTCTGAGAACACAAGCCAGGCTTAGGTTTCTGGGTGAGGCCATGGCAGGCACAATCTACAGACCTGAATCGAGATCTCGTGCATCTGAAGTCAGGGCGAGGATCAGACGATCGCTCAGGTTGGAGTTTCTGTCCCTGATGGCCCCTTCATGAATGAGCGGGGGCATCACGAGGCCATGGGTGTTTTCCCACGATGGGAGTTGTGAAAAGCTCCAAACTGCAGAGAGTCTTCTGCAGGACAATTGAGACCTGTTGTTTGGCTCCAGGCCAATGATTCTGAGCAGGGTTCTAAGGATGGATGGCAGGGTATCCCACCTCGCATTCCAATTGTCTCCTAGCAACCAGACAGGTTAGATCTCCTGGATCTGTGGGGAGCAACCGAGGACGCTGAGTTGAAATGGACACCCCTGGGGATGGGTCCTAACGTGCTTTCGTGTCTATGGAGACTTTGGAATGAAGCGGTGGCACTGGGGCCCTAAAGGGTTCTCCTAAACAGAGGCTTTGACACAGCTCCAATGTGCAAGTTTCCCATGTGTAGATGAGATGTTTTCTGATGGGTGAGTCAAGAAACAGCTATATGCTGCTTTTGAAATCCAGGCCTCTGAGGATAGATGCCTGGAAACCAAAGCAATGGATCTGATTAGTGCCTAGGGGCCTGTTCTTTCCTTTTTACCTCTGGGGACATCTGTCTATGGGTCTGAGTGCAGGTAGGTGCTCAGTTGGGCTCAGATTGCCCCTGTTTTTCCTGGGAAGCCACCACTATTGAGATGGATCAGGGACTTTGGAGGTTTATCCTATTAGAAGGGCTGTGGCCATTGGAATGGGCACACACAATTCCCTTGTAGAGGGCAAGAACAGTCCTCAGGTTTGGCTCCAGGGGCCTGAGCCTGTAGGTTGTGTAGGCCAGGGCTGTTTGGACAGTTGTCTGAAAACACAAACTCGGCTTATGTTTCGGGTCATAGGTATGGCATGACTGATCTACAGACCATGAGGAGAACCCTTCGGGATTTGAAAGAAGGGCGAGTGTGAGGCTCCTGCTCTAGTTTTTGTCTCTGGATATCGTGTCACTCATGGTAGTGGAATTTCTGGGTGACTTCATGGGAAATGGACGAGTCTTACTCTCTGGTGGTTTGTCCCCGTCCAAAGAGTTTGGGTTCATTCTGTGGTCTGGAAGAAGTCCGTTTTTGTTGTTGTTGTTGTTGTTTTCTTTTTTAACCTCAGGTGTCCCACCAAATGAGGGATTCCAGAGTAGAGCCCTGGGGAGGGGCGACTGGACAATAAGAAATCTGGTTAAAAATTTGGGCCTAGGGACATGTCAAGACCATTATGACATCTAATGATCCAGCCACTGAGAGGACATACTAGAGGACAGGACTTATGCTGAGGGTCACAATGCGTGTGTATGCCCTCGTAGCACTCAAGAATGGGCGGGGCCTCAGGGTGAATGCTGGTTTCTCCAAAACTGAACGTTGAACAACGTGCCAACCACAAGGATTCTTGCCATGGGTAAAGAGGAGTTCTGATTTCTGCATCACTCTCACCCCTGGGCAGTGATTGGAGATAAGGTCTCGTTCTGAAACCTGAAAACTGAGGTAGGGAAGAGATGATGACCTAAGGCCATGGCGGGTTTTATGTGCTCATTGTGCGGTCAGCTTTCTGGGTGTTGGTCAGGAGGTCCGTGCTCATGTTGTGTTCGACAGTGCATTAGTGCCCAGGTTAGACTATATAATTTGGGTAAAGTCGAGTGCTGTGTAGGTTTACCCTCATTTAAGGTGCCTGGGCAGCTCATGAGGCAATAATTTTTTTTCTAGAGGGCAGGCAGAGTGCTGCATTGTGGGTCCGGAATTGCCAAACTTGAGGGCTTCGGGGCCAGGAGTGTGAGGACGGAAGTCTGAGAAGACAAGCTAGACTTGGGTTTCGGGGGGGCATGGCAGGTACCCCCTGCATATCTGAACCAATATCTCATCCATGTGAAGTCAGGGCGAGGATAAGACGTTGGCTCAGGTTGGAGTTTCTGAGCATGACGGCCGCTTCATGAAGGAGCAGAATCTCGAGGCCATTGAGGTTTTCCCACGTTGGGAATTGTGGGATGCCCCCTTCAAGGATTTCTTCTGCGGGACAATTGAGACCTGATGGACAGCTCCAGGACATTCCATATGGAATGACTCCAGAGCACCGTTCGCGGATGGATGCCTGGGAAGCCCGCCTCGCATTCCAATTTTCTCCTAGCAACAAGACAGTTTAGATCTGATGGCTCTGCCTGAGCAACCGGGGTGGCTGACTTGAAATGGACTTTCCTGAGGATGGGTCCTAATGTGCTTTTGTGTCCATGAGAGCCTTGGAATGGGGCGGTGGCACCGGGACCCTGAAGTACTCTCCTAAGCTTTGGACATGGCTCCCATGCACAGGTTTCCTTGTGGAGACGAGATGAATTCTGATGGGTGCCTCAGGAAAACCCTTATGCTCTTATTGGAATCATGCTTTTGAGGACACATGCCTGTAACCCAAAGCAATGGATCCTATTATGGCCTAGGGTCCTGTCTGGTTCAATCTTCTTCTCTGGGGACATCCATCTATGGTATGAGTGGAGGTCGATTATCAGCTGCCATTAGACAGCCCTTGTTTGTTCAGGGCGACCAAATCTATTGGGATGGCCTCAGGGACTTTGGAGGTTTCTCCTAATGTACGATTTTGGACCAAGGAATGGGCAGAATTCCCATGGATTGGTAGGCACAGTCCTAATGTGTGGCTCCAGTGGCCCAGCCTGGAGGGTGTGTGGCCCAAGACTTTGAGGACAGATGTCTGAAAACACAAACTCAGCTTAGTTTTGGGGACGTAGGTATGGCAGGCCCGATCTACAAACCATGAGAAGAACTCTTCAGGATACGAAGAAAGTGCGAGTCTGAGGTGCTTGCTCAGGCTTTTGTCTCTGGATTTTGAATCAGCGATGGCCGTGGAATATCGGGGAGGCCTCATGGGCCATGGACGAATCTTCCTCTCTGAGGATTTGGCCCGATTCCCAATTTCTTTTCGTCAATCTGTGGGATGGGAGGACTCATTTCAGTTTTGTTACCTCAGGTGTCCTACCAAAAGAGGAATTCCAAAGCCAAGCCGTGGGGAAGACTGAAGGGACAACCCGAACTATGGTTAAAAATTGGGGCCTAGGGGCATGGCAAGTCCAATATGCTATCTCTTCATCCAGCCACTGAGTGGCCTTACTTGAGGACTGGGCTCAGCCTGAGCGTCACAATGTGTGTTTGTGACCAATGTGGCCCACGAGCATGGGCGGGGCCTCATGGGCCACACTGGTTTCAACGACACTGAACGTTGGACAACATGCCAACCACAAGGTTTCTTGCCATGGGGAAGGAGTTCTGATTTCTGCATCACCTTCAACCCTGGGCAGTGATTGGAGATAAGGTCTAGGTTCTGAAACCTGAAAACCGAGGTTGGGAAGAGATGACGACCTAAGGCCATGGCGGCTCGATGTGCTCAGTGTCCGGCTCGCTGTCTGGGAGGGTCCATGGGGTCCAGGCTCAGGCTGTGTCAGAAAGGGCATTAGTGCCCTGGTCAGCCTATATATTTGGAGTACATCCAATGTCGGTGCAGTTTGATCCTCATTTGGGGTTACTGGGTAGCCCCAGAGGACAATGTTTTTCTTCTGGAGGGCCGGCAGAGTGCTGCATTGTAGTTCTGGATTGCCAAACTGGAGGGCTTGTGGGCCAGTAGTCTGACGACAAAAGTCTGAGAACACAAGCTAGGCTTAGGTTTCTGGGTGAGGCCATGGCAGGCACCATCTATAGACCTGAATCGAGATCTCATGCATCTGAAGTCAGGGCTAGGATCAGACGATCGCACAGGTTGGAGTTTCTGTCCCTGATGGCCCCTTCATGAATGGTGGGGGGGCATCACGGGGCCATGGGTGTTTTCCCACGATGGGAGTTGTGAGAAGCTCCAAACTGCAGAGAGTCTTCTGCAGGACAATTGAGACCTGTTGTTTGGCTCCAGGCCAATGATTCTGAGCAGGGTTCTAAGGATGGATGGATGGGTAGCCCACCTCGCATTTCAATTGTCTCCTAGCAACAAGACAGGTTAGATCTCCTGGATCTGTGGGGAGCAACCGTGGACGCTGAGTTGAAATGGACACCCCTGGGGATGGGTCCTAATGTGCTTTTGTGTCTATGGAGACCTTGGAATGAAGAGGTGGCACTGGTGCCCTAAAGGGTTCTCCTAAACAGAGGCTTTGACACAGCTGCAACGTGCAATTTTCCCATGTGTAGATGAGATGTTTTCTGATGGGTGAAACAAGAAACAGCTATATGCTGCTTTTGAAATCCAGGCCTCTGAGGAGAGATGCCTGGAAACCAAAGCAATGGATCTGATTAGTGCCTAGGCGCCTGTTCTTTCCTTCATACCTCTGGGGACATCTGTCTATGGGTCTGAGTGCAGGTAGGTGCTCAGTTGGGCTCAGATTACCCCTGTTTTTCCTGGGAAGCCACCACTATTGAGATGGATCAGGGACTTTGGAGGTTTATCCTATTAGAAGGGTTGTGGCCTTTGGAATGGGCACACACAATTCCCTCTGAGAGGACAAGTACAGTCCTCAGGTTTGGCTCCAGGGGCCTGAGCCTGTAGGTTGTGTAGGCCAGGGCTGTTTGGAAAGTTGTGTGAAAACACACACCCTCCATGCTAGGGCCCCTGGAACCACACATCAGTATTGTTCCTGCCCTCTCAAAGGGAATTCTTCATATTCCATTGGCCACAACCATATAAATCAGGAGAAATCTCCAATGTCCCTGGGACCATCCCAATATTTTAGGCTGCTCGGAACAAACAGGGGTGATCTGACACTAGCTGAGCAACTAGCTCCACACAGACTCGGAGACAGATGTCTCCATACAAGAACATTGAACTGGACAGGCCCCTAGGCCCTAATCAGATCCATTGCTTTGGTTTCCAGGCATCTCTTCTCAGAGGCCTGGTTTCCAATACCAGCCTATGGGGTTTCCATAGGCTCCTTCAGAGCAAGTCTTGTCTGCACATTGGAAACTTGCTCGAGGAGCTATGTCAGAACCTCAGAGGCCTGGTTTTCAATACCACCATATGGGGGTTTCCTGAGGCATCAGTCAGAACAAATGTCTTCTCCACATGGGAAACGTGCTCTTTCAAGCTGTGTCAAAACCTCCGGCTAGGAAAATCCTTCAGAGCCCCGGTGCCACCACCTCATTCCAAGGTCTCCATGGACACAATCCCACATTAGGACCCATCTGCAGGAGAGTCCTTTTCAACTCAGTGCCCTTGGGTGCTCCCCTAGAGCCAGCAGATCGAACCTATCTTGTCACTAGGAGACAATTGGAATGTGAGGCGGACTGGCTAGGCATCCATCTGTAGAAAACTACTCTGAAGTAATTCCATATGGGACGTCCTGGAGCCATCCAACAGGTCACAGCTGTCCTGCAGAAGGAATCCTTGCGCTTTGGAGCACCTCACAACTCCCATCATGGGAAAAGCTCTGTGGCCTCGTGGTGCACTGTCCCCTTCATGAAAGAGCCATCTTGGACAGAAACTCCAACCTGAGCCAACGTCTAATCCTCGCCCTGACTTCAGATGCACGAAATCTTGATTCAACTCTGCAGAGTGTGCCTGCCGAAACCCCGCCCCGAAGCAAAACCTAGCTATTGTTCTCAGACTTCGTCCTCACACTCCGAGCCCACCAGCCCTCCAGTTAGGGAATTCTGGAGAGACACAATGCAGCACTCTGACTGCCCTCCAGAAGGGAAACGTTGTCCTATGGGGCTAACCAGAAACACCAAATGAGGATCAACCTGCATGCCACTTGACTCTACCCCAATTATACAGTTTCGCTTCGGCGTTAATGCCCTGTCTTGCACAGCCTGAGGTCTGAATTCCCAACCGACACCCAGACAGCTGGCTGTACACTGAGCACATCAGACCCGCCATGGCTTTAGGTCATCATCTCTTTTCAACCTTGGTTTTCAGGCTTCAGAACCTAGACCTTATATATACTCACTACCCAGGGGTGAACGTGATGCAGAAATGAAACTCCTTCTTCCTCAAGGCAAGAAACCTTGTGGTTGGCATGTTTTCCAACGTTCAGTGTAGGAGAATCCAGTGTAGCCCATGAGTCCCCGCCCATGCTTGAGAACCGCAATGGGCACAAACACATTGGGACCCTCAGTGTGAGCCCTGTCCTCAAGTAAAGCCTCTCAGGGTCTGGACCAAGAACCCGCATTGCCATCCCTAGTCCCCCAATATTAATGAGAGGTTGAGAGTTCTAATCACCCCTATTCAGGTCTCTGCTCTGGAACCCCTGAGGAAAAAAAATATTGAAGGGTCTCCTCCATCCCCTGAATGAGCCCCAAAACTTGGGATCTGACCAAATCTTAAAAGAGAAAGAATCATCCATGGCCAAAGAGGCCATCCCGTCATTCCATGGCCACCATTGACACAAAATCTAGAGACAAAAGCCTGGAGATATGCCTCACACTTGCCCTTTGTTCATAGCCTGATAAATTCTTCTCACGGTCTATAGATCAGGCATGTCATACCTACGTCCCCAAATCTAAGCTGAGATTGGGTTTTCAGGTTTCTGTCCCCACTGTCCTGGCCCACACACCCTCCAGGCTGGGGCCCCTGGAGCCATGCCTCAGGACTTTGCCTGCCTTCTCCAAGCAAATTCTGCCCATTCCATTGGCCACAACCCTAAAGATTAAGAGAACACTCCAACGTCCCTGAGGCCATCCCAATAGTGTTGGCCACTCAGGGCAAACAGGGTGATCTGTCCCAAGATGAGCAACTACCTCAACTCAGATCCATAGACAGATAACCCCAGAGAAGAAGATTGAACCGGACAGGCACCTAGGCCCTAATCAGATCCATTGCTTTTGATTCCAGGCATCTCTCCTCAGAGGCCTGGTTTCCAATACCAGCATATGTGTTCTTCAAGAGGTACCAGTCTGAACAAATCTCATTTCCACATGGGAAACATGCATTTTGGAGCTGTGTCACAACCTCCAGTTAAGGGAAACCTTCAGGTCCCAGCAGCCAACACCCCATTCCAAGGTCTCCATGGACACAAACCCGCATTATGACCCATCCGCAGGCGAGTCCATTTCAACACATCCCCTTTGGTTGCTCCCCAAAAGAAGCAGATCGAACCTGCCTTGTCACTAGGAGACAATAGGAATGTGAGGCGGGCACTCCAGGAATCCATCCTTAGAACCCTGCACTGCCGTGGTTCCGCATGGGACGTCCTGGAGCAATCTGACCGGTCTCGACTGTCCCGTAGAAGGAATCCTTGCCGATTGGAGCAACTTACAATGCCAATCGTGGGAAAGTCTCCATAGCCCCATGATGCCCCCCACCATCATGAAGGGGCCATCCTGAACAGAAACTTCAACCTGAGCCTACGTCTGATCCTCGCCCTGACTTCAGATGCATGAGATTTAGATTTAGCTCTACAGAGTGTGCCTGCCATGATCTTGACCCAAAACCTAAGCCTAGCTTGTGTTCTCTCAATTCCTCCCTCACAATTCTGGCCCACAAGCCCTCCAGTGTGAGAATTCCGTCGCCACAATGCAGCACTCTTCCTTCCCTCCAGAAGAAAAACGTTGCCCCTGGGGCTACCCAGAAACGCCAAATGAGGATCAACCTGCATGCCACTCAACTTTACTCCAATTATACAGTCTAAGCTTGGCACTAATGCCCTGTCTGACACAGCCTGAGCCTGGACCTCCTGGATGACACCCAGAAAGGTGGTGTCACACCTAAGGACTGTGCCAGTGCTCTCCAAGGGAACTCTGCCCGTTTCATTTGCCACAACCTTACAGATTAGGAGAAACCTCCAATTCCCAAGACCAGCCCAATAGTGTTGGCCTCCCCCAACAAACATGGGTGATCTGACACAAGCTGAGCAGTGACCTCCATTCTGAATCTTAGACAGAGACACTCAGAGGAGAATATTGAAAAGGACAGGCCCCTAGACCGTAATCAGATCCATTGCTTTGGATTCCAGGCATTGTTCCCCAGATGCTTGGTTTCCAATACCAGGTTGTGGGGGTTTCAGAACAAATCTCGTCTCTACATGGGAAACTTGCTCTTTGGAGCTGCATCAAAACCTCATGTTAGGAGAATTCTTCAGGGCAACAGAGCCACTGCCCCATTCCAAGGGATCCATGGACACAAATCCACATCATGATTGATCCTCATGAGAGTCCATTTCAATTCAGCCCCCTCGGTTGTTCCCCCAGTGACAGCAGATCGAATCCTCCTTTTCACTAGGACACAACTGGAATGCAAGTTGGACTGCCCAGGCATCCATCATTAGAACTGTGCT
Source organism: Mustela nivalis (assembly GCF_964662115.1). Classification (NCBI taxonomy): domain Eukaryota; kingdom Metazoa; phylum Chordata; class Mammalia; order Carnivora; family Mustelidae; genus Mustela; species Mustela nivalis. The sequence goes on from NW_028135901.1 coordinate 135,648, forward strand.
TTGGAGCATTTCTTATGGGACGTCCTTGATCCATCCAAAAGGTCGTGACTGTCCCGCTGACGGAATCCTTGTGGTTTGGAGCATCACACACTCACAAAGTTGGAAATCTTCCATGGTTTCCTGATGCCCCCCCACCTTCATGAAGGGGACATCATGTACAGAAACTCCAACCTAAGCCAACATCTGATCCTCGCCCTGACTTCAGATGCACGAGATCTCATTTCAGGTCTGTAGAGTGTGCCTGCCATGTCACCGCTGCGAATTCTAAGCTGAACTTGTGTTCTCAGACTTCTGTCCAAAAACACCTGGCCCACAAGCCCTGAAGTTGGCAATTCTGGAGCCAGAATGCAGCACTCTGCCTGCCCTCCAGAAGAAAATCTTTGCCCTATGGGGCCAACCGGAAACCCCAAATGAGGACCAACCTTCACATCACTCGACTGTACCCCAATTATACAGTCTAGCCTGGGGACTAATGCCCTGCCTGACACAGCCTGAGCCCAGACCTCATGATGGACACAGACATCTGGCCGCACACTAAGTGCAACGGACCCACCATGGCCTTAGGTCGTCATCTCTTACCAACCTCGGTTTTCAGGCTTCAGAATCTAGACCTTATCTCTACTCACTGCCATGCCGTGTACGTGATGCAGAAATCAGAACTCCTCCTTCCCCATGACCAGAAACCCTGTGGTTGGCATGTTGTCCAACGTGCAGTGTAGGAGAAACCAGCATGGCCCATGAGGCCTCAGACATGCTTGAGGGCTGCGATGGGCACAAACACACATTAGGACCCTAAGCATGAACCCTGGCCTCAAGTAAAGCCTCTCCGGGGCTGGACCAAGAGCCCACATATGGAGATTACCATGCCCCTACTCCCCAAACCTTAACCAGTGCTTGAGAAGTCTAGTCACCCCTACTCAGATATCTTCTCTAGAATCCCTCCTTGGTGGGACACATGAGGTTAAAAAAAAAATAGAGAAAGGACTCCTACCGTCCAAAGAATGACCGCAAACACTTGGAATTGGGCCAAATTCACAGAGAGAAATACTCGTCCATGGCTGATGAGGCCATCCTGACATTCCACGGCCACCATTGACACAAAATCCGGAGACAAAAGCCTGAAAAAGCGCCACACACTCGCCCTTTGTACAAAGCCTGAAAAATTCTCACGGTCTGTAGATCGGGCCTGCCATACCTATGTCCCCAAACCTAAGCCAAGTTTGTGTTTTCAGACTTCTGTCTCCATTGTCCTGGCCCACACACCCTCAAGGCTTGGCCCCATGGAGCCACACCTCAGGACTGTGCCTGCCCTCTCCATGGGAATTCTGCTCATTCCTTTGGCACAACCTGACAGATTAGGAGAAACATCCGAAGTCCCCGAGGCCACCCCAATATTGTAGGATGTCCGGGACAAACAGGGACCATCTGCCACAAGCTGAGCCACTACCTCCAATCAGAACTGTAGATAGATATCCATAGAAAAGAAGATTGAAGAGGACAGGCACCTAGGCCCTAAACGAATTCATTGCTTTTGTTTTCATGTATCTCTCCTCAGAGGCCTGGATTCCAATACCAGCACATGGGGGTTTCTGGAGCTACCAATCAGAACAAATCGCATGCCACATGGGAATCATGCTATATGGAACTTTGTCAAAACCTCCAGTTAGGAGAAAATTTCACGTCACTGGAGCCACCGCCCCATTCCAATGTCTCAATGGACACAATCCCACATTATGACCCATCCTCAGGAGAGTCCATTTCAACACAAACCTGGCGGTTGCTCACCCAGTGCCAGCAGATCAAACCTGCTTTGTCACTAGGAGACAATTGGAATGCGAGTTCGTTGCCCAGGTATCCATGTTAGAACTCTGCTCTGGAGAAATTCCTAATGGGGTGTCCTTGATCCATTCAACAGGTCTCAACTGTCCTGCAGAAGGAATCCTTGTGGTTTGCAGCATCACACACTCGCACCGTGGGAAAACCTCCATGGCCTCGTGATGCCTCCACCTTCAGGTAGAGGACATCATGGACAGAAACTCCCGTCTGATCCTCGCCCTGACCTCAGATGCATGAGATCTCAATTCAGCTCTGCAGAGTGTGCCTGCCTTGCCCTCTCCCCAAAACCTAAGCCAGCTCGCGTTCTCAGACTTCCATCCTCACACTCCTGGCCCACAAGCCTTCCACTTTGGGAATTCTGGAGACAAAATGCAGCACTCTGCCTGCCCTCCAGAAGAGAGACTTTGCCCTAGGGGTCTACCCAGAAACATCAAATGAGGATCAACCTGCAATTCTCTAGACTGTACCCCAATTATACAGTCTAGCCTGGGCACTAATGCCCTGTCTGACACAGCCTGACCCCAGACCTCGTGACCGACACCCAGACACCTGGCCTCACACTGAACACATCGAACATGCCATGGCCTTAGGTCATCATCTCTTCCCAACCTTGGTCTTCAGGCTTCAGAACCTAGACATTATCTCCACTCACAACTAAGTGATGTACGTGATGCAGAAATCAGAACTTCACCTTCCCCATGACCAGAAACCTTGTGGTTGGCATGTTGTCCAACGTTCAGTATATGAGAACCCTGCATGGCCTATGAGGCCTCAGACATGCTTGAGGGCTGTGATGGGCACAAACACACATTAGGACCCTAAGCATGAACCCTGGCCTCAAGTAAAGCCTCTCCGGGGCTGGACCAAGAGCCTGCATATGGGACTTGCCATGCCCCTACTCCCCCAATCCTAGCCAGAGCTTGAGAAGTAGTCAACCTTATTCAGAGCTCTTTTCTGGAATCCCTATTTGGTGGGACACATAAGGTAAAAAAAAAAAAAAAAAAAAAAAAAAAAAAAAAAAAAACCAAGATAAAGAAAAAAAAAAAAAAGTAAGGACTCCTACCATCCAAAGAATGACCCCAAACACTTGGAATCTGGCCAAATCCACAGAGAGAAATACTCGTCCATGGTCGATGAGACCAGCCTGACATTCCACGGCCACCATTGACACAAAGTCCGGAGACAAAAACCTGAAAAAGCGCCACACACTTGCCCTTTGTTCAGAGCCCCCAAAATTCTCAAGGTCTGTAGATCGGGCCTGCCATACCTATGTCCCCAAACCTAAGCCGAGTTTGTGTTTTCAGACTTCTGTCTCCATTGTCCTCACCCACACATTCTAAAGGCTGGGCCCCATGGAGCCACACCTCAGGACTGTGCCTGCCCTCTCCAAGGGAATTCTGCTCATTCATGTGGCACAACCTGACAGATTAGGAGAATCATCCAAAATCTCTGAGGCCATCACAATAGGGTAGGATGTCCTGGACATACAGGGACCCTCTGGCACAAGCTGAGCCACTACCTCCAATCAGAACCTTAGACAGATATCCATAGAAAAGAATATTGAACAAGACAGGCACCTAGGCCCTAATTGGATCCATTGCTTTTGTTTTCAGGCATCTCTCCTCAGAGACCTGGATTCCAATACCAGCATAAGGGGGTTTCCAGAGCTACCTATCAGAAAAAATCTCATCTCCACATGGGAATCTTGCTCTATGGAGCTGTGTCATAACCTCCAGTTAGGAGAAAACTTCAGGTCACTGGAGCCACTGCCCCATTTGAATATCTCCATGGACACAATCCCAAATTATGACCCATCCTCAGGAGAGTCCATTTCAACTAAACCCCCTCGGTTGCTACTCCAGAGCCAGCAGATTGAACCTGCCTTGTCGCTAGGAGACAATTGAAATGCGAGTTGGGCTCTTCAGGCATCCATCCTTAGAACCCTGCTCTTGCGTCGTTCCTTATGGGACATCCTTGAGCCACCCAACAGGTCTCGACTGTCCCACAGGATTCCTTGTGCATGGACCACCTAACAACTCATATCATGGAAAGCTTCCAAGGTCACATGATGCCCCCAATCTTCATGAAGGCAGATCATGGAAAGAAACTCCAACCTGAGCCAACAGCTGATCTCGCCTTGACTTCAGATGCACGAGATCTTGATTCAGCTCTTCAGAGTGTACCTGCTGTGCCCTCACCCCAAAACCTAAGCGTAGCTAGTGTTCTCCGACTTCCGTCCTCACTCTCCTGGACCACACGCCCTCTATTTTGGGATTTCCGATGACACAGTGCTGCACTCTGCCTGCCCTCTAGAAGAAAAATATTGCCCTATGGGTCTACCCAGAAACCTCCAATGAGGATAAACCTGCACGTCACTCAACTGTACACCAATTATATAGTCTAGCCTGTGCACTAATGCCCTGTCTGACAGAACCTGAGGCCTGAATTCCCAACCGACACCCAGACAGCTTGCAGTACACTGAGAACATCTGAACCGCCATGGCCTTAGGTCGCCATCTCTTTCCAACTTCGGTTTTCAGGCTACAGAATCCTAGACCTTATCTCTACTCACTTCCCATGGGTGAACGTGATGCAGAAATCAGAACTCCTCCTTCCCTCTCGCCAGAATCTTGTGGTTGGCATCTTGTCCAACGTTCAGTGGAGGACCCCTCTAGGGCCTACAGGGGTAGTAGTAGGGCCCCTGAGGGTAGTGTAGGGTCCCTGAGGCCCTGCCTATGCTTAAGAGCTGCGGTGGGCTCAAACACACATTGGGACCCTCAGTTTGAGCCCTGTCCTCAAGTAAAGCCTCTCAGTGGCTGGACCATGAGCCCGCATATGGGGCCTGCCATGCCCCAAGTCACCCAATCTTAACCAGAGCTAGAGACATCTAGTCACCCCTACTCAGGGCTCTGCTCTGGAATCCCTCTTTGGTGGGACATTTGAGGTAAATAAACACAGAAAGGACTCCTCCCACTCACAGAATGACCCCAATCACTTGGGATTGGGCCATCCCAAGTGATTGGGGTCCAGAGAGAAAGACTCGTCCATGGCCCATGAGGCCAGCCCGACATTCCACGGCCACTATTGACACAAAATCCAGAGACATAAGCTTCAGCAAGCGTTCACACTCACCCTTAGGTCATAGCCCAAAAATTTCTCCTCATAGTCTGTAGATTGGATGTCTGTCTGCACAGCCATGGCCCACACAGCCTCCAGGCTGGGGTCTCTGGAGCCACACCACAGAACTGTGCCTGCTCTCTCCTAAGAAACTGCCCATTCCATTGGCCACAACTCTACAAAATAGTAGAAACCTCAAGGTCCCCAAGGACATCCCACTACCGCAAGCCGCACTGGACAAATAGGGGCATTATGACACAAGCTGAGCAACTACTACCTCCATGCAGACACACAGACAGATATCCGCAGAGACAGAAGATTGAACCAGACAGGCCCCTAGGCCCTATTATGAACTCTTGCTTTGGTGTCCAGGTATCACTCCTCAGAGGCCTGGGTTCGAAGACCAGCATACGGGGCTTTCATGAGGCACCAGACAGAAGACCTCTCATCTCCACATGGGAAGCTTCCTTGTTGGAGTTGTGTCAAGCCCTTCGGGTTGGAGAATCCTGCAGAGTCCCTTAGCTACTGCCACATTCCAAGGTCTCCATGGCCACCAACCCACATTATGAATCATTCTCAGCAGAGTCCATTTAAACTCAGCCTTCTGGGTAGCTCACCCAAGAGCCCGCAGATTGAGCGTGCCTTGTCTCGACCAGGCAATGGGAAGGTGAGTTGGCGTTTCTCGGCATCCATGCTTAGGCCCCTGCTCTCGAGTCTTTCTGTATGGGGCATCCTGGAACCATCCAATAGTACTCGACTTTCCTGAAGAAGGAAACTTTGAAGTTTGGAGCAGCTCACAACTCCCAGCGTAGGGAAACCTCCCTGGCCTCATGACGCCCCCACCCCCTTCAGGAAGGGGCCGTCATGGACACAAACTGCAGCTTGAGGCAACATCTGATACTTGCCCTGACCTCACCTGCAGGAGATCTCGATTCAGCCTCTGCAGAGTGGGCCTGCCATGCTCTTGGCCCCAAAACTCGTGCTAGCTTGTGTTTTCAGACTTCCTTCCTCACAATCCTGGCCACACCCCTCCAGTTTGGCAATTCTGGAGACACAATGCAGCACTCTGCCTGCCCTCCAGAAGAAAAATGTTGCCCTATAGGGCTAACCAGAAATGCCAAATGAGTAACAACCTGCATGCCACTCGACCATACCCCAATTATTCAGTCTAGCCTGTGCACTAAAGCCCTGTCTGACACAGCCTGAGGGCAGACTTCCAGTCCAACACCCAGACAGCTGGCCATACACAGAGCATATCACACCCACAATGGCTTTAGGCCATCATCTCTACCCAACCTCAGTTTTCACCTTCAGAACCTTGAACTTATCTCCACTCACTGCTCAGGAGTGAACGTGATGCAAGAATCAGAACTTCTCCTTCGCCTTGGCAAGAAACCTAGTGGTTGGCATGTTGTCCAATGTTCATTGTAGGAGAAAGCAGCATGGACTATGAGGCCCTACCTATCCCTGAGGGCCACAATGTGCACAAACACACATTGTGACCCTCAGCGTGAGCCCTATCCTCATGTAAAGCCTCTTAGTGACTGGAACAACAGCCCACATATGGGGCTTGCCAAGCCCCTAGTCCCCCAATCTCAACCAGAGTTTGAGATGTCTAGTCACCCCTACTCAATGCTCTACTCGGGAATCCCTCTTTGGTGGGACACCTGAGGTAAAAAAATAAAAATACAGAAAGGAATCTTCCCATCCACAGAATGATCCCAACCACTTGGGATCAGGCCAAATGACCAGAGAAAGAATTGTCCATGGCCCTTGAGGACACCCCGACATTCCACGGCCACCATTGACACAAAATCCAGAGACAAAACCCTGAGCAAGCGCCACATACTCGCCCTTTGTTCATAGCCCGGGAAATTCTCACGGTCTGTAGATCGAGCCTTCATACATACATCCCCAAACCTAAGCTGAGTTTGTGTTTTCAGACTTCTGTCCCCACAGTCCTGGCCCACACACCATTCAAACTTGGGCCCCTGGATCCACACCTCAAGACTGTGGCTTCCCTCTCCAGGGGAATTCTGCCATTTCCATTGGCCACAACCCTATAGATTAGGAGAATCCTCCAAACTCCCCCAGGCCATCCGAATTGTGTTGGCTGCCCAGGACACACAGGGATGATCTTTCACAAGTTAAGAAACCACCTCCACTCAGACCCAGAGACAGATATCCCCATAGAATAAGATTGAACTGGACGGGCACTTAGGCCCTAATCGGATCCATTGCTTTTGATTCCAGTCATCTCTCCTCAGAGGCCTGGTTTCCAATACCAGCATATGGGAGATTCCTTAGGCACTCATCAAAACAATTCTCGTCTCTACATAGGAAATATACTCTTTAGAGCTCCATCAAAACCTCCGGTTATGAACATCCCTCAAGGCGCCGGATCAAGCACCCCATTCCAAGGTCTACATGGACACAAATGCACATTATGACCCATCCTCAACTCACCCATTTCAAAACACCCTCCTCAGTTTCTCCCCTAGAACCAGCAGATCGAACTTGCCTTGGCTCTATGAGACACCTGGAATGGGAGGCAGGCTGCCCACGCATCCATCCTTAGAACCCTGCTCTGGATAACTTCCTTATGGGATGTCCTGGAGCCATCCACACATGTCTCGACTGTCCCACAGAAGGAATCATTGTGGTTCGGAGCATCTCACAATTTCCATCGTGGGAAAACCTCCATGTCCTCGTGACACCCTCCCCTTCATGAATGGGCCGTCATGGACAGAAACTCCGACCTAAGAAAACGTCTGATCCTAGCTCTGTCTTCAGGTATACGGGATCTCGAATCATCTCTGCAGAGTGTGCCTGCCGTCCCCTCACCCCGAAATCTAAGTCTGGCTTGTGTTCTCAGAAATTTTTCCTCACACTCCTGGCCCACAAGCCTTCCAGTTTGGGAATTTTGGAGTCACTATGTGGCACTGTGTCTTCCCTCCAGAAGAAAAACGTTGTCCTCTGGGGCTACCCAGTAACCACAAATGAGTACCATCCTGCACGAAACTCGACTGCACCCCAATGATGCAGTCTAGCCTGGGCACTAATTCCCTGTCTGCCACAGCCTGAGCCTGCACCTCCCAACCCACACTCAACAGCTGGCCGAACACTGAGCACATCAGACACACCATGGCCTTAGGGCTTCATCTCTTCCAAACCTCAGTTTTCAGGCTTCAGAATCTAGACCTTAAATCCAATCACAGTCCAGGAGTGAAAGTGTTGCAGAAATTAGAACTCCATCTTCCCCATTGCCAGAAAACTTGTGGTTCCCATACTGTGCAACGTTCAGTGTAGGAGAAACCAGCATGGTACATTAGGCCACGCCCTGACTTGAGGGGCTCCTTGGGCACAAAAACACATTGTGAAACTCAGTGTGAGACCTATCCTCAAGGAAGGCCTCTCAGTGTCTGGACCAAGAGCCCACATAAGGGGCTGGCCATGTTCTTAGGTCCCAATGTTAACCAGAGGTCTGGTTGTCCTGTTGCCCCCACCCACGACTCTGCTCTGGAATCCCTCTTTTGGTGGTCCACCGGAGGTTAAAAAAAAAACAAAAAACAAAAAACAAAAAAAATAAACAAAAAAAAAAAAACCCAGAAAGGCCTCCTTCCTTCCCACAGAATGACCCCAAACTCTTGGGATCGGGTCAAATCCCCAGAAAGGGAGCCTCATCGATGGCCCATGAGGACACCCCGACATTCCATGGCAATCGGTGACACATTTCCAGAAAAAAAAAAAAAAAGCATGAGCAAGCACCTCACATTCGCCCTTTGTTCATATCCCGAAGAGGTCTCCTCACGGTCTATAGATCGGGCCGGCCATACCTACATCCCACAAGCTAAGTGGAGTTTGTGTTTTCAGACTTTTGTCCAAATAGCCCTGGACCACACACGCTCCACACTTGGGTCCCTGGAGCCACACCTCAGGACTGTGCTTCCCTTTCAAGGGAATTCTTCCCATTCCATTGGCCACAACCTTGCAAATTAGGAAAAACCTCCAAAGTCACCGAGGCCATCCCAATAGTGTAGGCTGCCCAGGACAAACAGGGGTGATCTCAAACCAGCTGAGCAACTACCTCCACTCAGACAACAGATGTCCCCAGAGAAGAATATTGAACCGGACAGGCCCCTAGGCCCTAATCAGATCCATTGCTTTGGTTTCCAGGCATCTCTCCTCAGAGGCCTCGTTTCCAATACCAGCATACGGTGGTTTCCTGAGGCACCAATAAGAACAAATCTCGTCTCCCCATGGAAACTTGCTCATTGGAGCTTTGTCATAACCTCTGGTTAGGAGAATCCTTCAGGGCCCTGGTGCCACTGCCCCATACAAAGGTCTCCATGGACTCAAACCAACATTAAGACCATCCTCAGGAAAGTCCATATCAACACAGCCCCCTCTGTTGCTACCCCAAGCCAGCAGATCAAACGTTTCTTGTTGCTAGGAGACAATTAGAATGTGAGGCTGGCTGCCCAGGCATCCATACTTAGAACCCTGTTCTGGAAAAATACCTTATAAGACGTCCTGGAGCCATCCAACAAATCTTAATTGTCCCACAGAAGGAATCCTTGCGGTTTGGAGCATCTCACAACTCCAATAGTGGGAAAACCCCCATGGCCTCATAATGCACCCCCTTCCTGATGGGGCCAACATGGACAGAAACTCAAACCTGAGCCAAAGTCTGAACCTCGACCTGACTTCAGACGCACGAGATCTCAATTCAGCTCTGCAGAGTGTGCCTGCCATGTCCTTGCCCCGAAACCTAAGCCTAGCTTGTGTTCTCAGACTTCCGTCCTCACTCTCCTGGCCCACAAGCCCTCCAGTTTGGGAATTCCGAAGCCAAAATGCAGCACTCTGCCTGCCCTCCAGAAGAAAAACTTTGCCCTATGCTGCTAATAAGACACCCCAAATGATTTTCTAATGCATGCCACTCGATTGTAAAGCAATTATACAGTCCACCCTGTATACTAATGCCCTGTCTGGCACAGCCTGAGACAAGACATCCCAAACGACACCCAGACAGCTGGCCCCAACCTGGACACATAGGACCCGTTATGGCTGTAGGTCGTCATCTCTTCCCAACCTCGGTTTTCAGGCTTCAGAACCTAGACCTTATCTCCAATCACTGCCCAGGGATGAACGTGATGCAGAAATTAGAATTCCTCCTTCCCCATGGCCAGAAACCTTGTGGTTGGCATGTTGTCCAACGTTCAATGTGGGAAAACCTGCATTGTCCGGAAGGCCACGCCAGTGCTTGAGGGCCGGCTAGGGCACAGACATGCATTGTGACCTGCAGCATGAGTCCCGTATTAAAGGAACGCCTCTCAGTGGCTGGACCAAGATCCTGCATATGGGGCTTGTCATATCCATAGGCCCCCAGGCTTATCCAGAGGGCGAGTATTCCAGTTGTCAGTACCCACTGCTATGCTCTAGAATCCCTCTACTGGGGGGACACATGAAGCAGAAAACAGGACACTTCCCTTCCCACAGAATGACCCCAAAATCTTGGGGGCTGGACAAACTACCAGAGAGGGAGACTTCTACGACCCATGAGGCAACTCCTACATTAAACGGCCATTGTGGACAAAACATCCAGAGACAAAAGCCTGAGCGACTGCCTCCCTCTCACCCTTCTTTCATATCCAGAGGAGCTCCCCTCATGGACTGTAGATCAGGCCTGCCGTAACCTCGGCCCCAAACCTGAGCTGAGTTAGGGTTTTTGGATGTCTGTCTGCACAGCCATGGCCCACACAGCCTCCAGGCTGGGGTCTCTGGAGCCACACCCCAGAACTGTGCCTGCTCTCTCCTAAGAAACTGCCCATTCCATTGGCCACAACTCTACAAAATAGTAGAAACCTCAAGGTCCCCAAGGACATCCCACTACCGCAAGCCGCACTGGACAAATAGGGGCATTATGACACAAGCTGAGCAACTACTACCTCCATGCAGACACACAGACAGATATCCGCAGAGACAGAAGATTGAACCAGACAGGCCCCTAGGCCCTATTATGAACTCTTGCTTTGGTGTCCAGGTATCACTCCTCAGAGGCCTGGGTTCGAAGACCCGCATACGGGGCTTTCATGAGGCACCAGACAGAAGACCTCTCATCTCCACATGGGAAGCTTCCTTGTTGGAGATGTGTCAAGCTCTTCGGGTTGGAGAATCCTGCAGAGTCCCTTAGCTACTGCCACATTCCAAGGTCTCCATGGCCACCAACCCACATTATGACTCATCCTCAGGAGAGTCCATTTAAACTCAGCCTTCTGGGTAGCTCACACAAGAGCCCGCAGATTGAGCGGGCCTTGTCTCGACCAGGCAATGGGAAGGTGAGTTGGCGTTTCTCGGCATCCATGCTTAGGACCCTGCTCTCGAGTCTTTCTGTATGGGGCATCAAGGGACCATCCAATAGTACTCGACTGTCCTGAAGAAGGAAACTTTGAAGTTTGGAGCAGCTCACAACTCCCAGCGTAGGGAAACCTCCCTGGCCTCATGACGCCCCCACCCCCTTCATGTAAGGGCCGTCATGGACACAAACTGCAGCTTGAGGCAACATCTGATACTCGCCCTGACCTCACCTGAAGGAGATCTTGATTCAGCCTCTGCAGAGTGGGCCTGCCATGCTCTTGGCCCCGAAACTCGTGCTAGCTTGTGTTTTCAGACTTCCTTCCTCACAATCCTGGCCACACCACTCCAGTTTGGCAATTCTGGAGACACAATGCAGCACTCTGCCTGCCCTCCAGAAGAAAAATGTTGCCCTATAGGGCTAACCAGAAACGCCAAATGAGTAACAACTTGCATGCCACTCGACCATACCCCAATTATACAGTCTAGCCTGTGCACTATGCCCTGTCTGACACAGCCTGAGGGCAGACCTCCAGTCCAACACCCAGACAGCTGGCCATACACAGAGCATATCACACCCACAATGGCTTTAGGCCGTCATCTCTACCCAACCTCAGTTTTCACCTTCAGAACCTAGACCTTATCTCCACTCACTGTTCAGGAGTAAACGTGATGCAAGAATCAGAACTTCTCCTTCGCCTCGGCAAGAAACCTAGTGGTTGGCATGTTTTCCAACGTTCAGTGTAGTTGAAACCAGTGTGGCCCATGAGGCCCCGCCCATGTTTATGGGCCACATTGGTCACAAACACACATTGTGTCCCTCAGCCTGATCCCAGGCCTCAGGTAAGGCCTCTCAGTGGCTGGATGAAGAGACAGCATATTGGGCTTGCCATGCCCCTAGGCCCCAAATTTTACCCATAGTTCGGGTTCTCCCTTCACTTTTCCCCAAGGCTCTTCTTTGGAATTACTCTTTTGGCGGGACACCTGAGGTAACAAACCTGAAAGGAGTCCTCCCATTCCACAGATTGACGAAAAACAATTGGGATCGGGCCAAATCCACAGAGAGGAAAATTCGTCCATGGCCCATGAGGCCTCCCCAACATTCCACGGCCATCTCTGATACAAAATCCAGAGACAAAAGCCTGAGCAAGCGCCTCAGACTCGCTCTCTCTTCATATCCGGAAGAGTTTTTCTCATGGTTTATAGATCGGGCCTGCCATACCTACGTCCCCAAACCTAAGCTGAGTTTGTGTTTTCAGACTTCTGTCCTCAAAGTCCTGGGCCACACACCCTCCAGGCTGGGGCCCCTGGAGTCACATTAGGCTTGGCCTACGGCAACACCCCAATTGCTAAGGCTACCTTAAACACTGATGCTCTGTCGCAAATAGCCTGAGCCCAGACCTTCCAACAGACACCGACACAGCTGGCTGCACACCCAGCACATTGGACCCTCCACTGCCTTAGGCCACCATCCATTCCCAGCCTGGGTTTTCAGTCATCCGAACCTAGACCTTATCTCCAATCCCTGCACAGTGGGAAACCTGATGCACAAGGCAGAACCACTCCTTCCCCATGGCAAGAAACCTTGCTGCTGGCAGTGAGTCAAACCTTCAGTGTAGGAGAAAACGGCATGGCCTATGAGGCCACGCCCATGCGTGAGGGCCGCCTTGGGCACAAACACACATGGTGACCCTCATCTTGAGTAACTTATTCAAGTAACGCCTCTCAGTGACTGGACCAAGAGCCTTCATATGTGGCTTGCCATGCCCATAGGCACCCAGGACTAACTAGATGGTGCGTATTCTAGTTGAGAGAGGCCACTGCTGTGCTCTAGAGTCCCTCCCCTGGTGGTCCCCTGTGGCAGAAAACAGTACTTTTCCCTTCCCACAGAATGAACCCAAACACTTGGGAGCTTGGACAATCACCCGTGAGGAAGGCTCTTCCTCGCCCTGAAAGCAAACCCTACCCTGAACGCCCACTGTGAACGCAACACCCAGAGACAAAAGCCTGAGCGTTGCCTCGCACTTGCACTCCTTTGATATCCAGAGGATCTCCCCTCACGGACTGGAGATCAGGCCTGCCATTACCTTGGCCTCTAGCTGAGACAAGTTTGCTTTTTCAGACATCTGTTCCCACAGCCCGGGCAAACACAGCCTCTAGGCTGGGTCCTCTGGAGCCATACCACAGGACCGTGCCTGCTCTCTCTTGGGAAACTGTGTCCATTCCTTTGGCCATACACCTCCAGAATATGAGAAACTTCAAGGCCCCCGAGGACATCCCACTAATGTGAGCCTCCCTGGAAACATAGGGGCATTTGGACACAAGCTGAGCAGCTACCTTCATGAAGGCATGCACACAGCTGTCAACAGAGATAAAAGGTTGAGCCGGACAGAACCTTAGGCCCTAATCTCAACACTTGCTTTGGTGTTCAGGTGTCAATCCTTAGAGGCTTTGGTTCGAAAAACAGGATATGGGGCTTTCCTGAGGCATGGAACAGAACTCCTCTCGTCTCCACATGGGAAGCTTCCTTGTTGGAGCCGTGTCAAACACCTCAGGTTGCAGTATCCTGCAGAGTCCCTGAGCCACCTCCACATTCCAAGGTCTCCCAGGCCACCAAGCCACAGTAGGACTCATCTTCAGGAGAGTCCATTTCAACTCTCCCCTCTGGGTAGCTCACCAAGGAGCCCGCAGATTGAGCCTGCCTTGTCCTGACTAAAGAGTGGGAATATGAGGTGGCGTTCCCAGGCATCCATGCTTAGACACCTGCTCTCGAGTCTTTCCGTATAGGGTCTCCTTGAACCATCTAATAGGACTCGACGGTCGTGCAGAAGGAAACCTTGAGGTGTGGAGTTGTTCACAAATCCCATCGGAGGCAAACCTCCCTGGCCTCATGAAGCCCACACACCATTCAGGAAGAGGACATGCTGTACAAAAACTCTAGCCTGAGGCACGTCTCATAGTTGACATGACCTCAGTGCAGGAGATCTCGATTCAGCCTCTGCAGAGTGGGCCTGCCGTGCCCTCGGTCCCAAACCTCACGCTAGCTTGTGTTTTCAGACTTCCTTCCTCACACTCCTGGCAAACAAGCCCTCCGGACTAGGAACTCCACAACCACAACCCAGCATGGTGTCTGCCCAACGGAAGAAAAACGTTTCCCTGTGGGGCTCTCTGGAAAACCCAGATGAGGATCAACCTGCTCGGGCCTCGACGGTACCCGAACTGAATAGGCTGCTCTGGGCACTCATGCTCTGTCTTACACAGCCTGAAGCCAGACGTCCAGACAGAAAAGGAGACAGCTGGCCGCACACCCAGCACTTCGGACACGCCCTGGTCTTATGCCGTCACCTCTTCATAACCTTGGTTTTCAGATATCTGAACCTAGACATTATATCAATTCTCCACACAGCGCGGTATCGCAAGCACAAAACAGAACTTCTTCCCCATGGCTGTAAAGCTTGCTCTTGGCATGGAGTCACAGCTTCAGGGTGGGAGAAAGCTTCATGGCCCCTGATGCCACGCCCAAACTTGAGTGCTGCTTGGGCACGAATTCACACTGTGACCCTCAGCATGATCCCCATGTCAAAGAAAGGCCGGTCGGGGCCTGGACCAAGAGCCCTACTATGGGGCTTGCCAAGCCCCTATGCACCCAATCCTTACCAGTGTTTGAGATTTCCAGTCGCCCCGCCCGTACCTGGGGCTCTGCTCTGGAATCCCTTTCTTGGAGAGACCCATGAGCCAGACAACACGACTCCACCCTTCCTACAAAATGACCCCAAACTCTTGGGACCTGGGACAAATTCCCAGAGATGGATACTCGTCCACAGTCCTGAGGCCACCTCTCCACTCCACGGCTATCCCGGACACAACATCCAGAGACAAAAGCCTGAAGGAACGCCTCCCACTCGCCCTTGTTTCTGAGGCCCAGAAGTTCCCACTCGGGCTGTACATCCGGCCTGCCATACCCTAGGCGCCACTCATAAGCTGAGATTGTGTTTCCAGACTTCTGTGCTCACAGCATGGACCCACACATCCAACAGGCTAGGGCCTCTGGAGCTACAGCGAAAGATTGTGCCTGCCCTCCCCAAGGAAAGTGTGCCCAATCCATTGACCACAACCCTAGAGGTTAGGGAATAGCTCCAAGGCCCCTGAGGCCATCAATAGTTTAGGCCACCCTGGACTAAGAGGGGCTCTCTGACACCAGCGGTGCGACTATCTCCACTTAGACTCTCTGACAGTGTCCCCAGAGACAGAAGGTTTAAATAGACAGGCCCCCAGGCCCTAATCTGAACCTTAGCTCTGGTTTCCATGTGTCCGTCCTCAGAGGACTGTTTTCGTAGACCAACACACGGGGCTTTTCTGAGGCACCAAACCAAACCTCTCTCGTCTCCACATGGGGAGCTTTCTTACTGGGGATGTATCAAACCCTTCAGGTAGGAGAGTTCCGGCAGGGCCACTGAACAACCAGCACATTCCAAGGTCTCCATGGACCCAAACGCACATTATGACGCATCCTCACGAGAGGCCTAATCAACTTAGCCCCCTGGGCAAGCGTGCCCCACAGGCAAGATCAAACATATCTTGTCTCTAATGGCCAATGGGAATGCGAGGCATGCTGTACAGGGATCCATCCTTCGAACCCTGCTCTCCAGTCCTTCTGAATGGTATGTCCTGGAGCCATGCAACAGGACTCGAATGTCCCGCAGAAGGAAACCTTGTGGTTTGGGGCAACCTCCAAACTCAGCGTGGGAAAACTTCCTTGGACTCATGAGGCCCCCGCTTCATGAAGGTGCCATCATGGACACATACTCCAGCCTCAGCCAACGTCTGATCTTCAGCCTGACTTCAGATGCAGGAGATTTTGTTTCAGCCTCTGCAGAGTGGGCCTGCTCTGCCCTTGGCTCCAATCTTCACCCTAGATTGTGTTCTCAGACTTCCGGCCTCACACTCCTGGCCCACAAACCCTCTTTACTGGGAATCTGGGGCCACAATGAAGCACTCTGCCTGCCTCCCAGGAGAAAAACATTGTCTATGGTGCTGCCCAGCAACCCCAAATGAGGATCAAACTGCTTGGCCTACGGCAACACCCCAATTGCTAAGGCTACCTTAAACACTGATGCTCTGTCGCAAATAGCCTGAGCCCAGACCTTCCAACAGACACCGACACAGCTGGCTGCACACCCAGCACATTGGACCCGCCACTGCCTTAGGCCACCATCCATTCCCAGCCTGGGTTTTCAGTCATCCGAACCTAGACCTTATCTCCAATCCCTGCACAGTGGGAAACCTGATGCACAAGGCCGAACCACTCCTTCCCCATGGCAAGAAACCTTGCTGCTGGCAGTGAGTCAAACCTTCAGTGTAGGAGAAAACGGCATGGCCTATGAGGCCACGCCCATGCGTGAGGGCCGCCTTGGGCACAAACACACATGGTGACCCTCATCTTGAGTAACTTATTCAAGTAACGCCTCTCAGTGACTGGACCAAGAGCCTTCATATGTGGCTTGCCATGCCCATAGGCACCCAGGACTAACTAGATGGTGTGTATTCTAGTTGAGAGAGGCCACTGCTGTGCTCTAGAGTCCCTCCCCTGGCGGTCCCCTGTGGCAGAAAACAGTACTTTTCCCTTCCCACAGAATGAACCCAAACACTTGGGAGCTTGGACAATCACCCGTGAGGAAGGCTCTTCCTCGCCCTGAAAGCAAACCCTACCCTGAACGCCCACTGTGAACGCAACACCCAGAGACAAAAGCCTGAGCGTTGCCTCGCACTTGCACTCCTTTGATATCCAGAGGATCTCCCCTCACGGACTGGAGATCAGGCCTGCCATTACCTTGGCCTCTAGCTGAGACAAGTTTGCTTTTTCAGACATCTGTTCCCACAGCCCGGGCAAACACAGCCTCTAGGCTGGGTCCTCTGGAGCCATACCACAGGACCGTGCCTGCTCTCTCTTGGGAAACTGTGTCCATTCCTTTGGCCATACACCTCCAGAATATGAGAAACTTCAAGGCCCCCGAGGACATCCCACTAATGTGAGCCTCCCTGGAAACATAGGGGCATTTGGACACAAGCTGAGCAGCTACCTTCATGAAGGCATGCACACAGCTGTCAACAGAGATAGAAGGTTGAGCCGGACAGGCCCTTAGGCCCTAATCTCAACACTTGCTTTGGTGTCCAGGTGTCAATCCTTAGAGGCTTTGGTTCGAAAAACATGATATGGGGCTTTCCTGAGGCATGGAAAAGAACTCCTCTCGTCTCCACATGGGAAGCTTCCTTGTTGGAGCCGTGTCAAACACCTCAGGTTGCAGTATCCTGCAGAGTCCCTGAGCCACCTCCACATTCCAAGGTCTCCCAGGCCACCAAGCCACAGTAGGACTCATCTTCAGGAGAGTCCATTTCAACTCTCCCCTCTGGGTAGCTCACCAAGGAGCCCGCAGATTGAGCCTGCCTTGTCCTGACTAAAGAGTGGGAATATGAGGTGGCGTTCCCAGGCATCCATGCTTAGACACCTGCTCTCGAGTCTTTCCGTATAGGGTCTCCTTGAACCATCTAATAGGACTCGACGGTCGTGCAGAAGGAAACCTTGAGGTGTGGAGTTGTTCACAAATCCCATCGGAGGCAAACCTCCCTGGCCTCATGAAGCCCACACACCATTCAGGAAGAGGACATGCTGTACAAAAACTCTAGCCTGAGGCACGTCTCATAGTTGACATGACCTCAGTGCAGGAGATCTCGATTCAGCCTCTGCAGAGTGGGCCTGCCGTGCCCTCAGTCCCAAACCTCACGCTAGCTTGTGTTTTCAGACTTCCTTCCTCACACTCCTGGCAAACAAGCCCTCCGGACTAGGAACTCCACAACCACAACCCAGCATGGTGTCTGCCCAACGGAAGAAAAACGTTTCCCTGTGGGGCTCTCCGGAAAACCCAGATGAGGATCAACCTGCTCGGGCCTCGACGGTACCCGAACTGAATAGGCTGCTCTGGGCACTCATGCTCTGTCTGACACAGCCTGAAGCCAGACGTCCAGACAGAAAAGGAGACAGCTGGCCGCACACCCAGCACTTCGGACACGCCCTGGTCTTATGCCGTCACCTCTTCATAACCTTGGTTTTCAGATATCTGAACCTAGACATTATATCAATTCTCCACACAGCGGGGTATCGCAAGCACAAAACAGAACTTCTTCCCCATGGCTGTAAAGCTTGCTCTTGGCATGGAGTCACAGCTTCAGGGTGGGAGAAAGCTTCATGGCCCCTGATGCCACGCCCAAACTTGAGTGCTGCTTGGGCACGAATTCACACTGTGACCCTCAGCATGAGCCCCATGTCAAAGAAAGGCCGGTCGGGGCCTGGACCAAGAGCCCGACTATGGGGCTTGCCAAGCCCCTATGCACCCAATCCTTACCAGTGTTTGAGATTTCCAGTCGCCCCGCCCGTACCTGGGGCTCTGCTCTGGAATCCCTTTCTTGGAGAGACCCATGAGCCAGACAACACGACTCCACCCTTCCTACAAAATGACCCCAAACTCTTGGGACCTGGGACAAATTCCCAGAGATGGATACTCGTCCACAGTCCTGAGGCCACCTCTCCACTCCACGGCTATCCCGGACACAACATCCAGAGACAAAAGCCTGAAGGAACGCCTCCCACTCGCCCTTGTTTCTGAGGCCCAGAAGTTCCCACTCGGGCTGTACATCCGGCCTGCCATACCCTAGGCGCCACTCATAAGCTGAGATTGTGTTTCCAGACTTCTGTGCTCACAGCATGGACCCACACATCCAACAGGCTAGGGCCTCTGGAGCTACAGCGAAAGATTGTGCCTGCCCTCCCCAAGGAAAGTGTGCCCAATCCATTGACCACAACGCTAGAGGTTAGGGAATAGCTCCAAGGCCCCTGAGGCCATCAATAGTGTAGGCCACCCTGGACTAAGAGAGGCTCTCTGACACCAGCGGTGCGACTATCTCCACTTAGACTCTCAGACAGTGTCCCCAGAGACAGAAGGTCGAAATGGACAGGCCCCCAGGCCCTAATCTGAACCTTAGCTCTGGTTTCCATGTGTCCGTCCTCAGAGGACTGTTTTCGTAGACCAGCACACGGGACTTTTCTGAGGCACCAAACCAAACCTCTCTCGTCTCCACATGGGGAGCTTTCTTACTGGGGATGTATCAAACCCTTCAGGTAGGAGAGTTCCGCAGGGCCACTGAACCACCAGCACATTCCAAGGTCTCCATGGACCCAAACGGACATTATGACGCATCCTCAGGAGAGGCCATTTCAAATCAGCCCCCTGTGTAGCGTGCCCCAGAGCAGCAGATCAAACATATCTTGTCGCTAATGGCCAATGGGAATGCGAGGCATGCTGTACAGGGATCCATCCTTCGAACCCTGCTCTCCAGTCCTTCCGTAGGGTATGTCCTGGAGCCATGCAAAGGACTCGAATGTCCCGCAGAAGGAAACCTTGTGGTTTGGGGCAACCTCCAAACTCAGCGTGGGAAAACTTCCTTGGCCTCATGAGGCCCCTGCTTCATGAAGGTGTCATCATGGACACATGCTCCAGCCTCAGCCAACGTCTGATCTTCAGCCTGACTTCAGATGCAGGAGATTTTGATTCAGCCTCTGCAGAGTGGGCCTGCTCTGCCCTTGGGTCCAATCCTCACCCTAGCTTGTGTTCTCAGACTTCCGGCCTCACACTCCTGGCACACAAACTCTCTTTACTGGGAATTCTGGGGCCACAATGAAGCACTCTGCCTGCCTCCCAGGAGAAAAACATTGTCTATGGTGCTGCCCAGCAACCCCAAATGAGGATCAAACTGCTTGGCCCTCGGCAACACCCCAATTGCTTAGGCTACCTTAAACACTGATGCTCTGTCGCAAATAGCCTGAGCCTAGACCTTCCAACAGACACCGACTCAGCTGGCTGCACACCCAGCACATTGGACCCGCCACTGCCTTAGGCCACCATCCATTCCCAACCTGGGTTTTCAATCATCGGAACCTAGACCTTATCTCCAATCCCTGCACAGTGGGTAACCTGATGCACAAGGCAGAACCCCTCCTTCCCCATGGCTAGAAACCTTGCTGCTGGCAGTGAGTCAAACCTTCAGTGTAGGAGAAAACGGCATGGCCCATGAGGCCACGCCCATGCGTGAGGGCCGTTTTGGGCACAAACACACATTGTGACCCTCATCTTGAGTACCTTATTCAAGTAACGCCTCTCAATGACTGGACCAAGAGCCCGCATATGTAGCTTGCCATGCCGATAGGCACCCAGTACTAACTAGATGGTGTGTATTCCAGTTGAGGGAAGCCACTGCTGTGCTGTAAAGTCCCTCTCCTGGGTTCTCCACTGTGGCAGAATACAGTATTCTTCCATTCCCACAGAATTAACCCAAACACTTCGAAGCTTGGACAATCCCCCGAGAGGAAGGCTCTTCCTCGGCCCCTGAAGACACCCCTACCCTGAACGGCCACTTTGAAAGCAACACCCAGAGACAAAAGCCTGAGCGACAGCCTCCCACTTGCCCTCCTTTGATATCCAGGCGATCTCCCCTCACGGACTAGAGATCAGGCCTGCCATTACCTTGGCCCCTAGCTGAGCCAAGTTTGCTTTTTCAGACAACTGTCCCCACAGCCCTGGCAAACACAGCCTCTAGTCTGGGTCCTCTGGAGCCATACCACAGGACCGTGCCTGCTCTCTCCTGGGAAACTGTGTCCATTCCTTTGACCACACACCTCCGGAATATGAGAAACCTCAAGGACATCCCACTACTGGGAACCTCCCTGGACACTCAGGGTCATTCGGACACAAGCTGAGCAGCTACCTCCACGAAGGCATGCACACAGATGTCAACAGAGATAGAAGGTTGAGACGGACAGGCCCTTAGGCCCTATTCTCAACTCTTGCTTTGGTTTCCAGGTGTCACTCCTCAGACACTTTAGTTCGAAGAACAGGATATGGGGCTTTCCTGAGGCACTGAACAGAACTCCTCTCGTCTCCACATGGGAAGCTTCCTTGTTGGAGCCGTGTCAAACACCTCAGGTTGCAGTATCCTGCAGAGTCCCTGAGCAACCTCCACATTCCAAGGTCTCCCAGGCCACCAACCCACAGTAGGACTCATCTTCAGGAGAGTCCATTTCAAATCACCCCTCTGGGTAGCTCAGCTAGGAGCCCGCAGATTGAGCCTGCCTTGTACTGACTAAAGAGTGAGAATAAGAGGTGGCGTTCCCAGGCATCCATGCTTAGACACCTGCTCTCGAGTCTTTCCGTATGGGGCCTCCTTGAACCATCCAATAGGACTCGACAGTCTTGCAGAAGGAAACCTTGAGGTTTGGAGTAGTTCACAAATCCCATCGTAGGCAAACCTCCCTGGCCTCATGAAGGTCCCGCACCCTTCAGGAAGAGGCCATGCTGGACAAAAATTCTAGCCTGAGGCACGTCTCATAGTTGACATGACCTCAGTGCAGGAGATCTCGATTCAGCCTCTGCAGAGTGGACCTGCCGTGCCCTCGGTCCCAAACCTCACGCTAGCTTGTGTTTTCAGAATTCCTTCCTCACACCCCTGGCAAACAAGCCCTCTTGTCTAGGAACTCCAGAACCAAATCCAGCACAGTCTCTGCCCAATGGAAAAAAAACGTTTCTTTGTGGGGCTCTCCAGAAAACCCAGATGAGGGTCAATCTGCTTGTGCCCCTATGGTACCCGAACTGGATAGGCTGCTCTGGGCACTCATGCTCTGTCTGACACAGCCTGAAGCCAGACGTCCAGACAGACAAGGAGACAGCTGGCCGCACACCCAGCACTTCGGACACGCCATGGTCTTATGCCGTCACCTCTTCCTAACCTTGGTTTTCAGATATCTGAACCTAGACATTATATCAATTCTCCACACAGCTGGGTATCGCAAGCACAAAACAGAACTCCTCCTTCCCCATGGCTGTAAAGCTTGCTCTTGGCATGGAGTCACACCTTCAGGGTGGGAGAAACCTTCATGGCCCCTGATGCCACGCCCAAACTTGAGTGCTGCTTGGGCACAAATTCACACTGTGACCCTCAGCATGAGCCCCATGTCAAAGAAAGGCCTGTCGGGGCCTGGACCAAGAGCCCGCCTATGGGACTTGCCAAGCCCCTATGCACCCAATCCTCACCAGTGTTTGAGATTTCCAGTCGCCCCGCCCGTACCTGGGGCTCTGATCTGGAATCCCTTTCTTGGAGAGACCCATGAGCCAGACAACACGACTCCACCCTTCCTACAAAATGACCCCAAACTCTTGGGACCTGGGACAAATCCCCAGAGATGGATACTCTTCCATAGTCCCTGAGGCCACCTCTGCACTCCACGGCTATCCCGGACACAACATCCAGAGACAAAAGCCTGAAAGAACGCCTCCCACTCACCCTTGTTTCAGAGGCCCAAAAGCTCCCTCTCGGGCTGTACATCTGGCCTGCCATACCCTAGGTGCCATTCATAAGCTGAGATTGTGTTTCCAGACTTCTGTGCTCACAGCATGGACCCACACAACCTCCAGGCTAGGGCCTCTGGAGCCACTGCGAAAGATTGTGCCTGCCCTCTCCAAGGAAAGTGTGCCCAATCCATTGATCACAACACTAGAGGTTAGGGAAAAGCTCCAAGGCCGCTGAGGCCATCAATAGTTTAGGCCACCCTGGACTAAGAGGGGCTCTCGGACACTAGCGGAGCAACAATCTCCACTTCGACTATCAGCCAGTGTCCTCAGAGACAGAAGGTTGAAATGGACAGGCCCCCAGGCCCTAATCTGAACATTAGCTCTGGTTTCCATGTTTCCGTTCTCAGAGGACTGTTTTCGTAGACCAGCACATGGGGCTTTTCTGAGGCACCAAACCAAACCTCTCTCGTCTCCACATGGGGAGCTTTCTTACTGGGGATGTAACAAACCCTTCAGGTAGGAGAGTTCCGCAGGGCCACTGAACAACCAGCACATTCCAAGGTCTCCATGGACCCAAACGCACATTATGACTCATCCTCGGGAGAGGCCATTTCAACTCAGCCCCCTGGGTAGCGTGCCCCAGAGGCAGCAGATCAAACATATTTTGTCGCTAATAGCCAATGGGAATGCGAGGCATGCTGTACAGTGATCCATCCTTCGAACCCTGCTCTCCAGACCTTCCGTATGGTATGTCCTGGAGCCATGCAACAGGACTCGAATGTCCCGCAGAAGGAAACCTTGTGGTTTGGGGCAACCTCCAAACTCAGCGTGGGAAAACTTTCTTGGACTCATGAGGCCCCCGCTTCATGAAGGTGCCATCATGGACACATACTCCAGCCTCAGCCAACGTCTGATCCTCAGCCTGACTTCAGATGCAGGAGATTTTGATTCAGCCTCTGCAGAATGGGGCTGCTCTGCCCTTGGCTCCAATCCTCACCGTAGCTTTTGTTCTAAGACTGCTGTCCTCACACTCAGGCCCACAAATCCTCTTTACTGGGAATTCTGGGGCCACAATGAAGCACTCTGCCTGCCTCCCAGGAGAAAAACATTGTCTATGGTCCTGCCAAGAGACCCCAAATGAGGATCAATCTGCTTGGCCCTCGGCAACACCCCAATTGCATAGGCTACCTTAAACACTGATGCTCTGTCGCAAATAGCCTGAGCCCAGACCTTCCAACAGACACCGACACAGCTGGCTGCACATCCAGCAAATTGGACCCGACACTACCTTAGGCCACCATCCATTCCCAAAATGGGTTTTCAGTCATTGGAACCTAGACCTTGTCTCCAATCCTTGCACAGGGGGAAATCTGATGCACAAAGCAGAACACCTCCATCCACATGGCAAGAAACCATGCTGCTGACAGTGAGTCAAACCTTCAGTGTAAGAGAAAATGGCATGGCCCATGAGGCCACGCTCATGCATGAGGGCCGCCTTGGGCACAAACACACCTTGTGACCCACAGCGTGAGTACCTTATTCAAGTAACGCCTCTCAGTGACTGGACCAAGAGCCCGCAAATGTGGTTTGCCATGCCCATAGGCACCCAGGACTAACTAGATGGTGTGTATTCCAGTTGAGGGAAGCCACTGCTGTGCTCTAGAGTCCCTCTCCTGGGGGGTCCCCTGTGGCAGAAAACAGTACTCTCCCATTCCCCAGAATGATCCCAAACACTTGGGAGCTTGGACAATCCCTCGAGAGGAAGGCTCTTCCTCGGCCACTGAAGAAAC
Organism: Mustela nivalis; assembly: GCF_964662115.1. NCBI lineage: Eukaryota > Metazoa > Chordata > Mammalia > Carnivora > Mustelidae > Mustela > Mustela nivalis. The sequence goes on from NW_028135901.1 coordinate 160,141, forward strand.
CCCTACCCTGAACGGCCACTGTGAACGCAACACCCAGAGACATAAGCCTGAGCGACTGCCTCCCACTTGCCCTCCTTTGATATCCAGAGGATCTCCCCTCACGGACTGGAGATCAGGCCTGCCATTATCTTGGCCCCTAGCTGAGCCAAGTTTGCTTTTTCAGACATCTGTCCCCACAGCGCTGGCAAACACAGCCTCTAGGCTGGGTCCTCTGAAGCCATACCACAGGACCATGCCTGCTCTCTCCTGGGAAACTGTGTTTATTCGTTTGACCACACACCTCCATAATATGAGAATCCTCAAGGGCCTTGAGGACATCCCACTACTGGGCACATCCCTAGACACACAGGGGCATTTAGACACAAGCTGAGCAGCTACCTCCACGAAGCCATGCACAGATGTCAACAGAGATAGAAGGTTGAGCCAGACAGGCCCTTAGGCCCTATTCTCAACTCTTGCTTTGGTTTCCAGGTGTCACTCCTCAGAGGCTTTGGTTTGAAGAACAGGATATGGGGCTTTCCTGAGGCACTGAACAGAACTCCTCTCGTATCTACATGGGAAGCTTCCTTGTTGGAGCCGTGTCAAACACCTCCTGTTGGAGAATCCTGCAGAGTCCCTGAGCCACCTCCACATTCCAAGGTCTCCCAGGCCACCAACCCACAGTCGGACTCATCTTCAGGAGAGTCTATTTCAACTCTCCCCTCTGGGTAGCTCACCCAGGAGCCCGCAGATTGAGCATGACTTGTCCTGACTAAAGAGTGGGAATATGAGGTGGCATTCCCAGGCATCCATGCTTACACACCTGCTCTCGAGTCTTCCGTATGGGGCCTCCTTGAACCATCCAATAGGACTCGACAGTCTTGCAGAAGGAAACCTTGAGGTTTGGAGTAGTTCACAAATCCCATCGTAGGCAAACCTCCATGGCCTCATGAAGGTCCCGCACCCTTCAGGAAGAGGCCATGCTGGACAAAAATTCTAGCCTGAGGCACGTCTCAGAGTTGACATGACCTCAGTGCAGGAGATCTCGATTCAGCCTCTGCAGAGTGGGCCTGCCGTGCCCTCGGTCCCAAACCTCACGCTAGCTTGTGTTTTCAGACTTCCTTCCTCACACCCCTGGCAAACAAGCCCTCTTGACTAGGAACTACAGAACCACAATCCAGCCCAGTGTCTGCCCAACGGAAGAAAAACGTTTCCCTGTGGGGCTCTCCAGAAAACCCAGATGAGGGTCAATCTGCTTGTGCCTCGATGGTACCCGAACTGGATAGGCTGCTCTGGGCACTCATGCTCTGTCTGACACAGCCTGAAGCCAGACGTCCAGACAGACAAGGAGACAGCTGGCCGCACACCCAGCACTTCGGACACGCCATGGTCTTATGCCGTCACCTCTTCCTAACCTTGGTTTTCAGATATCTGAACCTAGACATTATATCAATTCTCCACACAGCTGAGTATCGCAAGCACAAAATACAACATCCAGAGACAAAAGCCTGAAGGAACTCCTCCCACTCGCCCTTGTTTCAGAGGCCGAGGAGCTCCCTCTCGGGCTGTACATCCGGCCTGCCATACCCTAGGCGCCATTCATAAGCTGAGATTGTGTTTCCAGACTTCTGTGCTCACAGCATGGACCCACACATCCTCCAGGCTAGGGCCTCTGGAGCTACAGCGAAAGATTGTGCCTGCCCTCCCCAAGGAAAATGTGCCCAATCCATTGACCACAACCCTAGAGGTTAGGGAATAACTCCAAGGTCCTTGAGGCCATCAATAGTGTAGGCCACCCTGGACTAAGAGGGGCTCTCTGACACCAGCGGAGCAACTATCTCCACTTACACTCTCAACAGTGTCCCCAGAGACAGAAGGTCGAAATGGACAGGCCCCCAGGCCCAAATCTGAACCTTAGCTCTGGTTTCCATGTGTCCGTCCTCAGAGGACTGTTTTCATAGACCAGCACACGGGGCTTTTCCGAAGCACCAAACCAAACCTCTCTCGTCCCCACTTGTGGAGCTTTCTTACTGGGGATGTATCAAACCCTTCAGGTAGGAGAGTTCCGCAGGGCCACTGAACAACCAGCACATTCCAAGGACTCCATGGACCCAAACGCACATTATGACACATCCTCAGGATAGGCCATTTCAACTCAGCCCCCTGGGTAGCGTGCCCCAGAGGCAGCAGATCAAACATATCTTGTCGCTAATGACCAATGGGAATGCGAGGCATGCTGTACAGGGATCCATCCTTCGAACCCTGCTCTCCAGTCCTTCCGTAGGGTGTGTCCTGGAGCCACGCAACAGGACTCGAATGTCCCGCAGAAGGAAACCTTGTGGTTTGGGGCAACCTCCAAACTCAGCGTGGGAAAACTTCCTTGGCCTCATGAGGCCCCCGCTTCATGAAGGTGCCATCATGGACACATGCTCCAGCCTCAGCCAACGTCTGATCTTCAGCCTGACTTCTGATGCAAGACATTTCGATTCAGCCTCTGCAGAGTGGGCCTGCTCTGCCCTTGGGTCCAATCCTCACCCTAGCTTGTGTTCTCAGACTTCCGCCCTCACACTCCTGGCCCACAAACCCTCTTGACTTGGAATTCTGGGGCCACAATGAAGCACTCTGCCTGCCTCCCAGGAGAAAAACATTGTCTATGGTGCTGCCCAGCAACCCCAAATGAGGATCAAACTGCTTGGCCCTCGTCAACAACCCAATTGCTTAGGCTACCTTAAACACTGATGCTCTGTCGCAAATAGCCTGAGCCCAGACCTTCCAACAGACACCGACACAGCTGGCTGCACACCCACCACATTGGACCCGCCACTGCCTTAGGCCACCATCCATTCCCAACCTGGCTTTTCATTCATCCGAACCTAGACCTTATCTCCAATCCCTGCACAGTGGGGAACCTGATGCACAAGGCAGAATCCCTCTTTCCCCATGGCAAGAAACCTTGTTGCTGGCAGTGACTCAAATCTTCAGTGTAGGAGAAAACGGCATGGCCCATGAGGCCCCGCGCATGCGTGAGGGCCGCCTTGGGCACAAACACACATGGTGACCCTCATCGTGAGTACCTTATTCAAGTAACGGCTCTCAGTGACTGGACCAAGAGCCTGCATATGTGGCTTGCCATGCCCATAGGCACCCAGGACTAACTAGATGGTGTGTATTCCAGTTGAGGGAGGCCACTGCTGTGCTCTAGAGTCCCTCTCCTGGGGGGTCCCCTGTGGCAGAAAACAGTACTCTTCCCTTCCCACAGAATGAACCCAAACACTTGGGAGCTTGGACAATCCCCCGCGAGGAAGGCTCTTCCTCGCCCCGGAAGCAACCCCTACCCTGAACGGCCACTGTCAACGCAACACCGAGAGACAAAAGCCTGAGCGACTGCCTCGCACTTGCCCTCCTTTGATATCCAGAGGATCTCCCCTCACGGACTGGAGATCAGGCCTGCCATTACCTTGGCCTCTAGCTGAGCCAAGTTTGCTTTTTCAGACATCTGTTCCCACAGCCTGGGCAAACACAGCCTCTAGGCTGGGTCCTCTGGAGCCATACCACAGGACCGTGCCTGCTCTCTCCTGGGAAACTGTGTTCATTCCTTTGGCCACACACCTCCAGAATATGAGAAACTTCAAGGCGCCCGAGGACATCCCACTACTGGGAGCCTCCCTGGAAACAAAGGGGCATTTGGACACAAGCTGAGCAGCTACCTCCACGAAGGCATGCACACAGCTGTCAACAGGGATAGAAGGTTGAGCCGGACAGGCCCTTAGGCCCTAATCTCAACATTTGCTTTGGTGTCCAGGTGTCAATCCTTAGAGGCTTTGGTTCGAAAAACAGGATATGGTGCTTTCCTGAGGCACTGAACAGAACGCCTCTCGTCTCCACATGGGAAGCTTCCTTGGTGGAGCCGTGTCAAATACCTCAGGTTGCAGTATCCTACAGAGTCCCTGAGCCACCTCCACATTCCAAGGTCTCCCAGGCCACCAAGCCACAGTAGGACTCATCTTCAGGAGAGTCCATTTCAACTCTCCCCTCTGGGTAGCTCACTCAAGAGCCCGCACATTGATCCTGCCTTGTCCTGACTAAAGAGTGGGAATATGATGTGGCGTTCCCAGGCATCCATGCTTAGACACCTGCTCTCGAGTCTTTCCGTATAGGGTCTCCTTGAAACATCTAATAGGACTCGACCCTCGTGCAGAAGGAAAACTTGAGGTGTGGAGTTGTTCACAAATCCCATCGGAGGCAAACCTCCCTGGCCTCATGAAGCCCCCACACCCTTCAGGAAGAGGCCATGCTGGACAAAAACTCTAGCCTGAGGCACGTCTCATAGTTGACATGACCTCAGTGCAGGAGATCTCGATTCAGCCTCTGCAGAGTGGGCCTGCCGTGCCCTTGGTCCCAAACCTCACGCTAGCTTGTGTATTCAGAATTCCTTCCTCACACCTCTGGCAAACAAGCCCTCCGGACTAGGAAGTCCACAACCACAACCCAGCCCGGTGTCTGCACAACGGAAGAAAAGCGTTTCCCTGTGGGGCTCTCCGGAAAACCCAGATGAGGATCAACCTGCTCGGGCCTCGACGGTACCCGAACTGGATAGGCTGCTCTGGGCACTCATGCTCTGTCTGACACAGCCTGAAGCCAGACGTCCAGACAGACAAGGAGACAGCTGGCCGCACACCCAGCACTTCGGACACGCCATGGTCTTATGCCGTCACCTCTTCCTAACCTTGGTTTTCAGATATCTGAACCTAGACATTATATCAATTCTCCACACAGCTGGGTATCGCAAGCACAAAACAGAACTCCTCCTTCCCCATGGCTGTAAAGCTTGCTCTTGGCATGGAGTCACACCTTCAGGGTGGGAGAAACCTTCATGGCCCCTGATGCCACGCACAAACTTGAGTGCTGCTTGGGCACAAATTCACACTGTGACCCTCAGCATGAGCCCCATGTCAAAGAAAGGCCTGTCGGGGCCTGGACCAAGAGCCCGCCTATGGGACTTTCCAAGCCCCTATGCACCCAATCCTCACCAGTGTTTGAGATTTCCAGTCGCCCCGCCCGTACCTGGGGCTCTGCTCTGGAATCCCTTTCTTGGAGAGACCCATGAGCCAGACAACACGACTCCACTATTCCTACAAAATGACCCCAAACTCTTGGAACCTGGGACAAATCCCCAGAGATGGATACTCGTCCACATTCCCTGAGGGCACCTCTCCACTCCACGGCTATCCCGGACACAACATCCAGAGACAAAAGCCTGACGGAACGCTTCCCACTCGCCCTTGTTTCAGAGGCCCAGGAGCTCCCTCTCGGGCTCTACATCCGGCCTGCCATACCCTAGGCGCCACTCATAAGCTGAGATTGTGTTTCCAGACTTCTGTGCTCACAGCATGGACCCACATATCCTCCAGGCTAGTGCCTCTGGAGCTACAGCGAAAGATTGTGCCTGCCCTCCCCAAGGAAAGTGTGCCCAATCCATTGACCACAACCATAGAGGTTAGGGAATAGCTCCAAGGCCCCTGAGGCCATCAATAGTGTAGGGGACCCTGGACTAAGAGGGGCTCTCTGACACCAGCGGAGCAACTATCTCCACTTAGACTCTCAGACAGTGTCCCCAGAGACAGAAGGTCGAAATGGACAGGCCCCCAGGCCCTAATCTGAACCTTAGCTCTGGTTTCCATGTGTCCGTCCTCAGAGGACTGTTTTCGTAGACCAGCACACGGGGCTTTTCTGAGGCACCAAACCAAACCTCTCTCGTCTCCACATGGGGAGCTTTCTTACTAGGGATGTATCAAACCCTTCAGGTAGGAGAGTTCCGCAGGGCCACTGAACCACAAGCACATTCCAAGGTCTCCATGGACCCAAACGGACATTATGACGCATCCTCAGGAGAGGCCATTTCAAATCAGCCCCCTGTGTAGCGTGCCCCAGAGCAGCAGATCAAACATATCTTGTCACTAATGGCCAATGGGAATGCGAGGCATGCTGTACAGGGATCCATCCTTCGAACCCTGCTCTCCAGTCCTTCCGTAGGGTATGTCCTGGAGCCATGCAACAGGACTCGAATGTCCCACAGAAGGAAACCTTGTGGTTTGGGGCAACCTCCAAACTCAGCGTGGGTTAAACTTCCTTGGCCTCATGAGGCCCCCGCTTCATGAAGGTGCCATCATGGACACATGCTCCAGCCTCAGCCAACGTCTGATCTTCAGCCTGACTTCAGATGCCGGAGATTTTGATTCAGCCTCTGCAGAGTGGGCCTGCTCTGCCCTTGGGTCCAATCCTCATCCTAGCTTGTGTTCTCAGACTTCCGGCCTCACACTCCTGGCACACAAACCCTCTTTACTGTGAATTCTGGGGCCACAATGAAGCACTCTGCCTGCCTCCCAGGAGAAAAACATTGTCTATGGTGCTGCCCAGCAACCCCAAATGAGGATCAAACTGCTTGGCCCTCGGCAACACCCCAATTGCTTACGCTACCTTAAACACTGATGCTCTGTCGCAAATAGCCTGAGCCCAGACCTTCCAACAGACACCAACTCAGCTGGCTGCACACCCAGCACATTGGACCCGCCACTGCCTTAGGCCACCATCCATTCCCAACCTGGGTTTTCAATCATCGGAACCTAGACCTTATCTCCAATCCCTGCACAGTGGGGAACCTGATGCACAAGGCAGAACCCCTCCTTCCCCATGGCAAGAAACCTTGCTGCTGGCAGTGAGTCAAACCTTCAGTGTAGGAGAAAACGGCATGGCCCATGAGGCCACGCCCATGCGTGAGGGCCGTTTTGGGCACAAACACACATTGTGACCCTCATCTTGAGTACCTTATTCAAGTAACGCCTCTCAATGACTGGACCAAGAGCCCGCATATGTAGCTTGCCATGCCGATAGGCACCCAGTACTAACTAGATGGTGTGTATTCCAGTTGAGGGAAGCCACTGCTGTGCTGTAAAGTCCCTCTCCTGGGTTCTCCACTGTGGCAGAATACAGTATTCTTCCATTCCCACAGAATTAACCCAAACACTTGGGAGCTTGGACAATCCCCCGAGAGGAAGGCTCTTCCTCGGCCCCTGAAGACACCCCTACCCTGAACGGCCACTTTGAAAGCAACACCCAGAGACAAAAGCCTGAGCGACAGCCTCCCACTTGCCCTCCTTTGATATCCAGGCGATCTCCCCTCACGGACTAGAGATCAGGCCTGCCATTACCTTGGCCCCTAGCTGAGCCAAGTTTGCTTTTTCAGACAACTGTCCCCACAGCCCTGGCAAACACAGCCTCTAGTCTGGGTCCTCTGGAGCCATACCACAGGACCGTGCCTGCTCTCTCCTGGGAAACTGTGTCCATTCCTTTGACCACACACCTCCGGAATATGAGAAACCTCAAGGACATCCCACTACTGGGAACCTCCCTGGACACTCAGGGTCATTCGGACACAAGCTGAGCAGCTACCTCCACGAAGGCATGCACACAGATGTCAACAGAGATAGAAGGTTGAGACGGACAGGCCCTTAGGCCCTATTCTCAACTCTTGCTTTGGTTTCCAGGTGTCACTCCTCAGACACTTTGGTTCGAAGAACAGGATATGGGGCTTTCCTGAGGCACTGAACAGAACTCCTCTCGTCTCCACATGGGAAGCTTCCTTGGTGGAGCCGTGTCAAACACCTCAGGTTGCAGTATCCTGCAGAGTCCCTGAGCCACCTCCACATTCCAAGGTCTCCCAGGCCACCAACCCACAGTAGGACTCATCTTCAGGAGAGTCCATTTCAAATCACCCTTCTGGGTAGCTCACCTAGGAGCCCGCAGATTGAGCCTGCCTTGTACTGACTAAAGAGTGAGAATAAGAGGTGGCGTTCCCAGGCATCCATGCTTAGACACCTGCTCTCGAGTCTTTCCGTATGGGGCCTCCTTGAACCATCCAATAGGACTCGACTGTCGTGCAGAAGGAAATCTTGAGGTTTGGCGTAGTTCACAAATCCCATCGTAGGCAAACCTCCCTGGCCTCATGAAGGTCCCGCACCCTTCAGGAAGAGGCCATGCTGGACAAAAATTCTAGCCTGAGGCACGTCTCATAGTTGACATGACCTCAGTGCAGGAGATCTCGATTCAGCCTCTGCAGAGTGGGCCTGCCGTGCCCTCGGTCCCAAACCTCACGCTAGCTTGTGTTTTCAGAATTCCTTCCTCACACTCCTGGCAAACAAGCCCTCCGGACTAGGAAGTCCACAACCACAACCCAGCCCGGTGTCTGCCCAACGGAAGAAAAACGTTTCCCTGTGGGCTCTCCGGAAAACCCAGATGAGGATCAACCTGCTCGGGCCTCGACGGTACCCGAACTGGATAGGCTGCTCTGGGCACTCATGCTCTGTCTGACACAGCCTGAAGCCAGACGTCCAGACAGACAAGGAGACAGCTGGCCGCACACCCAGCACTTCGGACACGCCATGGTCTTATGCCGTCACCTCTTCCTAACCTTGGTTTTCAGATATCTGAACCTAGACATTATATCAATTCTCCACACAGCTGGGTATCGCAAGCACAAAACAAAACCACTCCTTCCCCATGGCTGTCAAGCTTGCTCTTGGCATGGAGTCACACCTTCAGGGTGGGAGAAACCTTCATGGCCCCTGATGCCACGCACAAACTTGAGTGCTGCTTGGGCACAAATTCACACTGTGACCCTCAGCATGAGCCCCATGTCAAAGAAAGGCCTGTCGGGGCCTGGACCAAGAGCCCGCCTATGGGACTTTCCAAGCCCCTATGCACCCAATCCTCACCAGTGTTTGAGATTTCCAGTCGCCCCGCCCGTACCTGGGGCTCTGCTCTGGAATCCCTTTCTTGGAGAGACCCATGAGCCAGACAACACGACTCCACCCTTCCTACAAATTGACCCCAAACTCTTGGGACCTGGGACAAATCCCCAGAGATGGATACTCGTCCACAGTCCCTGAGGCCACCTCTGCACTCCACGGCTATCCCGGACACAACATCCAGAGACAAAAGCCTGAAGGAACGCCTCCCACTCGCCCTTGTTTCAGAGGCCCAAAAGCTCCCTCTCGGGCTGTACATCCGGCCTGCCATACCCTAGGTGCCATTCATAAGCTGAGATTGTGTTTCCAGACTTCTGTGCTCACAGCATGGACCCACACAACCTCCAGGCTAGGGCCTCTGGAGCCACTGCGAAAGATTGTGCCTGCCCTCTCCAAGGAAAGTGTGCCCAATCCATTGATCACAACACTAGAGGTTAGGGAAAAGCTCCAAGGCTGCTGAGGCCATCAATAGTTTAGGCCACCCTGGACTAAGAGTGGCTCTCGGACACTAGCGGAGCAACTATCTCCACTTAGACTCTCAGACAGTGTCCCCAGAGACAGAAGGTGTAATGGACAGGCCCCCAGGCCCTAATCTGAACCTTAGCTTTGCTTTGCATTTTTCCGTCCTCCGAGGACTGTTTTCGTAGACCAGCAGAGGGTGCTTTTCTGAGGCACCAAACCAAACCTCTCTCGTCTCCACATGGGGAGCTTTCTTACTGGGGATGTATCAAACCCTTCAGGTAGGAGAGTTACACAGGGCCACTGAACAACCAGCATATTCCAAGGTCTCCATGGACACAAACGCACATTATGACGCATCCTCGGGAGATGCCATTTCAACTCAGCCCCCTGAGTTGCGTGCCCCAAAGGCAGCAGATCAAACCTATCTTGTCACTAATGGCCAATGGGAATGCGAGGCATGCTGTATAAAGATCCATCCTTTGAACCCTGCTCTTCAGTCCTTCCGTATGGTATGTCCTGGAGCCATGCAACAGGACTCGAATGTCCCGCAACAGGAAACCTTGTGGTTTGGGGCAACCTCCAAACTCAGCATGGGAAAACTTCCTTGGACTCATGAGGCCCCCGCTTCATGAAGGTGCCATCATGGACACATACTCCAGCCTCAGCCAATATATGATCCTCAGCCTGACTTCAGATGCAGGAGATTTTGATTCAGCCTCTGCAAGGTGGGCCTGCTCTGCCCTTGGCTCCAAACCTCACCCTAGCTTGTGTTTTCAGACTTCCGTCCTCACACTCCTGGCCCACAATCCCTCCCTACTGGGAATTCTGGGGACCACAATGAAGCACTCTGCCTGCCTCCCAGGAGAAAAACATTGTCTCTGGTGCTGCTCAGAGACCCTAAATGAGGAACAATCTGCTTGGCCCTCGGCAACACCCCAATTGCATAGGTTACCTTAAACACTGATGCTCTTTCGCAAATAGCCTGAGCCCAGACCTTCCAACAGACACCGACACAGCTGGCTGTACACCCAGCACATTGGACCCGCCACTGCCTTAGGCCACCATGCATTCCCAACCTGGGTTTTCAGTCATCGGAACCTAGATCTTATCTCCAATCCCTGCACAGGGGGAACCTGATGCACAAGTCAGGACCTCTCCTTCCCAATGGCAAGAAACCTTGCTTCCGGCAGTGAGTCAAACCTTCATTGTAGGAGAAAATGGTTGGCCCATGAGGCCCCGCCAATGCGTGAGGGCCGCCTTGGGCACAAACACACATTGTGACCCTCAGCGTGAGTACCTTATTCAAGTAATGCCTCTCAGTGACTGGACCAAGAGCCCGCATATATGGCTTGCCATGCCCATAGGCATCCAGGATTAACTAGATGGTGTTTATTCTAGTTGAGGGAAGCCACTGCTGTGCTCTAGAGTCCCTCTCCTGGGGGGTCCCCTGTGGCAGAAAACAGTACTCTTCCCTTCCCACAGAATGAACACAAACACTTGGGAGCTTGGACTATCCCCCGAGAGGAAGGCTCTTCCTCGGCCCCTGAAGCAACCCCTAACCTGAACGGCCACTGTGAACGCAACACTCAGAGACAAAAACCTGAGTGACTGCCTCCTACTTGCCCTCCTTTGATATCCAGAGGATCTCCCCTCACGGTCTGGTGATTGGCCTGCCATTACCTTGGCCCCTAGCAGAGCCAAGTTTGCTTTTTCAGACATTTGTCCCCATAGCCCTGGCAAACACAGCCTCTAGGCTGGGTCCTCTGGAGCCATACCACAGTACCGTGCCTGCTCTCTCCTGGCAAACTGTGTCCATTCCTTTGACCACACACCTCCAGAATATGAGAAACCTCAAGGCCCCCGAAGACATCCCAGTACTGGGAGCCTCCCTGGACACACGGGGGCATTCGGACACAAGCTGAGTAGATTCTCCACCAAGGCATGCACACAGATGTCAACAGAGATAGAAGGTTGAGCCGTACAGGCCCTTAGGCCCTATCTCAACTCTTGCTTTGGTTTCCATGTGTCACTCCTCAGAGGCTTTGGTTCGATGAACAGGATATGGGGCTTTCCTGAGGCACTGAACAGAACTCTTCTCGTCTACACATGGGAAGCTTCCTTGTTGGAGCCGTGTCAAACACCTCAGGTTGCAGAATCCTGCAGAGTCCCTGTGCCACCTTCACATTCCAAGGTCTCCCAAGCCACCAACCCACAGTAGGACTCATCTTCAGGAGAGTCCATTTCAACTCTCCCCTCTGGGTAGCACACCAAGGAGGCCGCAGATTGAGCCTGCCTTGTCCTGACTAAAGAGTGGGAATATGAGGTGGCATTCCCAGGCATCCATGCTTAGACACCTGCTCTCGAGTCTTTCCGTATAGGGCCTCCTTGAACCATCCAATAGGACTCGACTTTCGTGCAGAAGGAAACCCTGAGGTTTGGAGTAGTTCGCAAATCCCATCGTAGGCAAACCTCCCGGCCCTCATGAAGCCCCGACACCCTTGAGGAGGAAGCCTGGCTGGACAAAAATTCTAGCCTGAGTTGGTACAAAATCCAGAGACAAAAGCTGGAGCATGCGCCTCAGTATCGCTCTTTCTTCATATCCCGAAGAGTTCTTCTCATTCATACGCCCCCAATCCTAAGCTGTGTTTGTGTTTTTAGATCTGTCCTCAAAGTCCTGGCCACACACCCTCCAGGCTGGGGCCCATGGAGCCACTCATTAGGACTGTGCCTACCCAATCCATGGGAATTCTGCCCATTCCTTTGTCCAAAATCGTACAAATTAGGAGAACCCTCCAAATTCCCCGAGGCCATCCCAATAGTGTAGGTCTCTGTGGACAAACAAGGGCGGTCTGACACCAGCTGAGCATCTACCTCCACTCATACCATAGATGGATGTCCCCAGAGAAGAAGATTGAACCAGACAGGACCCTAGGCCATAATCAGGTCCATTGCTTTGATTTACAGGCATGTCTCCTCAAAAGCCTGGATTCCAATACCCGAATAGGTGGCTTCCTGTGGCACCCATCAGAACAAATCTCGTCTCCACAGGAAACTTGTGCATGGGAGCTATGTCAAAAGCTTAGGAGAATACTTCAGGGTCCCGGTGCCACCGCCCCATTCCAAGGCCCTCATGGACACAAACACACATTAGCCCCATCCTCAGGAAATTCCATTTCAACACAGGCACCCCAGTTACTCCTGCAGAGCCATTCGATCTCAACTCTCTTGTTGCTAGGAGACAATTGGAATGCGAGGCGGGCTTCCCTGGCATCCATCCTCCAATGGTGCTCTGGAGTCATTTTATATGGGATGTCCTGGAGCTGCCCAACAGGTCAATTGTCCCGCATAAGGAATCCTGAAGGGGGCATCCCACAACTCCCAACGTGGGAATAACTCCATGGCATTGAGATTCCGTTCCGTTCATGAACGGGCAGTCATGCACAGAAACTCCAACCTAAGCCAACGTCTGATCCTCGCCGTGACATCAGATGCTTGAGATATTGTTTCCGATCTGCAGGCGGTATCTGACGTGCCCTCAGCCTGAAGCTCAAGTCTAGCTTGTGTTCTCAGACTTCTGTCCTCACACTCCTGGCCCAGAAGCCCTCAAGTTTGGCAATTCCGGACCCACAATGCAGCACTCTGCCTGCCCTCTAGAAAAAATATCTTGCCTAATGAGCTGCACAGGCACCTCAAATGAGGATCAACCTACACGGCACTCGACTGTACCCAAATCATATAGTCTAACCGGGGCACTAATGCACTGTCTGACACAACCTGAGCAAGAACCTCCTGAACACCCAGGCAGCTGACCGAACACTGAGCATATCAGAACCGCCATGGCCTTAGGTTGTCATCTCTTCCCAACTGCAGTTTTTCAGGCTTCAAAACCTAGACCTTATCTCCAACCACTGCCCAGGGTTGAAAAGGATGCAGAAATCAGAACACCTTCCCCATTGCAAAAGACCTTGTGATTGGCATGTTGACCAAAGTCCAGTGTACTTGAAACCATTTGTGGCCCATGAGGCCCGCGCCCATGCTAGCGGGCCACATTGGTCAAAAACACACATTGTGACCCTCAGCCTGAGCCCTGTCCTCAAGTAAGGCCTCGCAGTGGCTGGATGAAGAGACAATATTGGGCCTGCCATGCCCCTAGACCCCAATTTTTAACCATAGTTTGGGTTGTCCCGACACTGTTCCCCAGGGCTCTGCTTAGGAATTCCTCTTTAGTTCGGATACCTGAGGTAATAAACCTGAAAGGAGACTTCCCAGCCCACAGATTGACGAAAAACAATTGGGACCGGGCCAAATCCACTGAGAGGAAGATTCGTCCATGTCCCTTGAGGAATCCCCACTTTCCACGGCCATCATTGATCCAAAATCCAAAGACAAAAGCCTGAGCAAGTGCCTCAGACAGGACCCTAGGCCATAATCGGATCCATTGCTTTGGTTTACAGGCAAGTCTCCTCAAAACCTGGATTCCAATACAAGCATAAGGGGTTTTCTGAGGCACCCATCAGAACAAATCTCGTCTCCACAAGGAAACTTGTGCATGGGAGTTATGTCAAAAGCTTAGGAGAATACTTCTGGTTCCCGATGCCACCGCCCCATTCCAAGGCCCTCATGGACACAAATACACATTAGGCCCCATCCTCAGGATAGTCCATTTCAACTCTGCCACCGTGGTTGCTCGCGCAGAGCCATTTGATCTCAACTGTCTTGTTGCTAGGAGACAATGGGAATGCGAGGTTGGCTTCCCTGGCATCCATCCTCCAACGGTGCTCTGGAGTCATTCCATATAGGATGTCCTGGATCTGCTCAACAGGTCTCAATTGTCCCGCAGAAGGAATCCTTGAAGGGGGCATATCACAACTCCCAACGTGGGAAAACCTCCATGGCCTTGAGATTCCGCTCCATTCATGAAGGTGCAGTCATGCACAGAAACTCCAACCTGAGCCAAAGTCTTACCCTCGCCGTGATTTCTAATGCTTGATATATTAGTTCAGATCTGCAGGGGGTAAGTGCCGTGCCTTCCGCCTGAAGCCCAAGTCTAGCTTGTGTTCTCAGACTTCTTTCCTCTCACTCCCGGCCCAGAAGCCCTCAAGTTTGGCAATTCCGGACCCACAATGCAGCACTCTGCCTGCCCTCTAGAAAAAATATCTTGCCTAATGAGCTGCCCAGTCACCTCAAATGAGGATAAACCTAAAGGGCATTCGACTGTACCCAAATTATATAGTCTAACCTGGGCACTAATGCACCTTCTGACACAACCTGAATCAGAACCTCCTGACCAACACCCAGGCAGCAGAGCGCACACTGAGTATATTAGACCCGCCATGGCCTTAGGTCGTCATCTCTTTCCAACTATGGTTTTTAGGCTTCAGAACCTAGACCTTATCTACAACCACTGCCTAGGGTTGAAAATGATGCAGAAATCAGAACACCTTCCCCATGGCAAGAGACCTTGAGATTAGCATGTTGACCAAAGTCTAGTGTACTGGAATCCAATGTGGCCCATGAGGCCCCGCGCATGCTCACGGGCCACATTGGTCACAAAAACACATTGTGACCCTCAGCCTGAGGCCAGTCCTCAAGTAAGGCCTCTCAGTGACTGTATGAAGAGACAGCATATTGGGCCTGCCATGCCTCTAGGCCCCAATTTTTAACCATAGTTTGGGTTGTCCCTTCACTCTTCCCCTGGGCTCTGTTTTGGAATTCCTCCTTTGTTCAGAAACCTGAGGTAATAAACTTGAAAGGAGACCTCCCATCCAACAGATTGACGAAAAACATTTGGGACCAGGCCAAATCCACATAGAGGAAGATTCGTCCATGGCCCATGAGGCATCCCCACATACCACGCCATCGCTGATACAAAATCCAGACACAAAATCCTATGAAAATGCCTCAGACTCGCTCTTTCTTCATATCCTGAAGAGTTCTTCTCATGGTTTGTAGATTGGGCCTGCCATACCTACGTCCCAAAACCAAAGCTGAGTTTGTGTTTTCAGACGTCTGTCCTCAAAGTCCTGGGCCACACACCCTCCAGGCTGGGGCCCCTGGAGCCACACATTAGGACTGTGCCTACCCAATCCATGGGAATTCTGCCCATTCCATTGTCCAAAATATTACAAATTAGGAGAAATCTCCAAAGGGCCGCGGCCATCCCAATAGTGTAGGTCTCCGGGGACAAACAAGGGCGGACTGACACCAGGTGAGCATCTACCTCCACTCATTCCATAGATGGATATTTCCAGAGAAGAAGATTGAACCAGACAGGACCCTAGGCCATAATCAGATCCTTTGCTTTGGTTACAGGCATGTCTCCTCAAAAGCCTGGATTCCAATACCAGCATAAGGGGTTTCCTGAGACACCCTTCAGAACAAATCTCGTCTCCACATGGAAACTTGTGCATGGGAGCTGTGTCAAAAGCTTAGGAGAATACTTCAGGGTCCCGGTGCCACCGCCCCATTCCAAGGCCCTCATGGACACAAACGCACATTAGGCCCCATCCTCAGGAATGTCCATTTCAACTCAGCCACCCCGGTTGCTCTCGTAGACCCATCCGATCTCAACTGTATTGTTGCTCAGAGACAATTGGAATGCGAGGCGGGCTTCCCTGGCATCCGTACTCCAACGATGCTCTAGAGTCATTCCATATGGGATGTTCTGGAGCTGCCCAACTAGGTCTCAATTGTCCCGCAGAAGGAATCCTTGAAGTGGGCATCCCACAACTCCCAACGTGGGAAAACCTCCATTGCCTTGAAACTCCGCTCCGTTCATGAAGGGTCAGTGAAGCACAGAAACTCCAACCTGTGCCAAAATCTTACCCTCGCCGTGACTTGGTACAGATCTGCAGGGGGTACCTGCCGTGCCTTCCACCTGAAGCCCAAGTCTAGCTTGTGTTCTCAGACTTCTTTCCTCACACTCCCGGCCAGAAGCCCTCAAGTTTGGCAATTCCAGACCCACAATGCAGCACTCTGCCTGCCCTCTAAAAAAATATCTTGCCTAATGAGCTGCCCAGGCACCTCAAATGAGGATAAACCTACACAGCACTCGACTGTACCCAAATTATATAGTCTAACCTAGGCACTAATGCACTGTCTGACACAACTTGAGCCAGAACCTCCTGACCAACACCCAGGTAGCTGACCGCACACTGAGCTTATCACACCCGCCATGGCCTTAGGTCGTCATCTCTTGCCAACTGCACATTTTCAGGCTTCAACCTAGACCTTATCTCCAACCACTGCCCAGGGTTGAAAATGATGCAGAACAGAAAACCTTGCCCATGTCAAGAGACCTTGTGATTGGAATGTTGACCAAAGTCCAGTGTACTTGAAACCAGTGTGGCCCATGAGGCCCCGCCCATGCTCGCGTGCCACATTGGTCACAAACTCACATTGTGACCGTCAGCCTGAGCACAGTCCTCAAGTAAGGCCTCTCAGTGGCTGGATGAAGAGACAGCATATTGGGCCTGCCATGCCCCTAGGCCCCAATTTTTAACCAAAGTTTGGGTTGTCCCTTCACTCTTCCCCAGGGCTCTGCTTTGGAATTCCTCTTTTGTTCGGACACCTGAGGTAAAAAAACTGAAAGAGAGCTCCCATCCCACAGATTGACGAAAAACAATTGGAACCGGGCCAAATCCAATGAGAAGAAGATTCGTCCATGGCCCATGAGGCCTCCCCACATTGCACGGCCATAGTAGATACTAAATCCAGAGACAAAACCCTGAGCAAGTGCCTCAGACTCGCTCTTTCTTCATATCCTGAAGAGTTCTTCTCATGGTTTGTAGATTGGGCCTGCCATACCTATGTCCCCAAACCTAAGCTGAATTTGTGTTTTCAGACTTCCGTCCTCAAAGTCCTGGGCCACAAACCCTCCAGGCTGGGGCCCCTGGAGCCACACATTAGGACTGTGCCTACCCAAGCCATGGGGATTCTGCCCATTCCATTGTTCAAAATCGTACAAATTAGGAGAACTCTCCAAAGTCCCCAAGGCCATCCCAATAGTGTAGGTCTCCGGGGACAAACAAGGCCAGTCTGTCACCAGTTCAGCATCTACCTCCACTCATTCCATAGATGGATATTCCCAGAGAAGAAGATTGAACCAGACAGGACCCTAGGACATAATCGGATCCATTGCTTTGGTGTACAGGCATGTCTCCTCAAAAGCCTGGATTCCAATACCAGCATAAGGGGTTTCCTGAGGCACCCATCAGAACAAATCTCTTCTCCACAAGGAAACTTGTGCATGGGAGCTATGTCAAAAGCTTAGGAGATTACTTCAGAGTCCCGGTGCCACCGCCCCATTCCAAGGCCCTCATGGACACAAACACACATTAGACCCCATCCTCAGGAAAGTCCATTTCAACTCAGCCACCCCGGTTGCTCCCGCAGAGCCATCCGATCTCAACTGTTTTTTTCCAAGGAGACAATTGGAATGCGAGGCGGGCTTCCCTGGCATCCATCCTCCAACGGTGCACTGGATTCATTCCATATGGGATGTCGTCGACTGCCCAACATGTCTCAATTGTCCCGCAGAAGGAATCCTTGAAGGGGGCTTCCCACAAGTCCCAACGTGGGAAAACCTCCATGGCCTTGAGTTTCCACTCCGTTCATGAAGGAACAGTCATGCACAGAAACTCCAACCTGAGCCAACGTCTGATCCTCGCCGTGACGTAAGATGCATGGGATATTGGTTCAGATCTGCAGGGGGTACCTGCCTTGCCCTCGGCCTGAAGCCCAAGTCTAGCTTGTGTTCTCAGACTTCTGTCCTCACGCTCCTGCCCCAGAATACATCAAGTTTGGCAATTCCGGACCCACAATGCAGCACTCTGCCTGCCCTCTAGAAAAATTACTTGCCTAAAGAGTTGCCCAGGTACCTCAAATGAGGATAAACCTACACGGCCCTCGACTGTACCCAAATTATATAGTCTAACCTGGGCTCTAATGCACTCTCTGACACAACCTGAGCCAGAACCTCCTGACCAACACGCAGGCAGCTGACCGCACAGTGAGCACGTCA
Source organism: Mustela nivalis (assembly GCF_964662115.1). Lineage (NCBI taxonomy): Eukaryota > Metazoa > Chordata > Mammalia > Carnivora > Mustelidae > Mustela > Mustela nivalis. Next base: position 178,408 of record NW_028135901.1, read on the forward strand.
GACCCGCCGTGGCCTTAGGTCGTCATCTCTTCCCCACTGCGGTTTTCAGGCTTCAGAACCTAGACGTTATCTCCAAAAACTGCCCAGGGTTGAAAATGATGCAGAAAACAGAACTCCTTACCCATAGCAAGAGACCTTGTGATTGGTATGTTGACCAAAGTTCAGTGTAGTTGAAACCAGAGTGGCCCATGAGGCCCCGCCCATGCTCGCGGGCCACATTGGTCACAAACACACATTGTGACCCTCAGCCTGGGCCCAGTCCTCATTAAGGCCTCTGAGTGGCTGGATGAATAGACAGCATATTGGTCCTGCCATGCCCCTAGGCCCCAATTTTTAACCATAGGTTTGGTTGTCCCTTCACTCTTCCCCAAGGCTGTGCTTTGGAATTTCTCTTTGGTTGGGACACCTGAGGTAACAAACCTGAAAGGAGACCTCCTATTCCATAGATTGACGAAAAACAATTGGGACCGGGCCAAATCCACAGAGAGGAAAATTCATCCATGTCCCATGAGGTCTCCCCACAATCCACGGCCATCGTTGATACAAAATCCTGAAACAAAAGCCTGAGCAAGCGCCTCAGACTCACTCTTTCTTCATATCCTGAAGAGTTCTTCTCATGGTTTGTAGATTGGGCCTGCCATACCTACGTCCCCAAACCTAAGCTGATTTTGTGTTTTCAGACTTATGTCCTCAAAGACCTGGGCTACACACCTTCCAGGCGGGGGTCCCTGGAGCCACACATTATGACTGTGCATACACAATCCATGGGAATTCTGCCCATTCCATTGTCCAAAATCGTACAAATTAGGAGAACCCTCCAAAGTCCCCGAGCCCATCCCAATAGTGTAGGTCTCCAGTGACAAACAAGGGCGGTCTGACACCAGGTGATCATGTACCTCCACTCATTCCATAGATGGATATCCCCAGAGAAGAAGATTGAACTACACAGGACCCTAGGCCATAATCGGATCCATTGCTTTGGTTTACAGGCATGTCTCCTCAAAAGCCTGGATTCCAATACCAGCATAAGAGGTTCCTGAGGCACCCATCAGAACAAATCTTGTCTCCACAAGGAAACTTGTGCATGGGAGCTATGTCAAAAGCTTAGGAGAATACTTCAGGGTCCCGTTGCCATCGCCCCATTCCAAGGCCCTCATGGACACAAACACACTAGGCCCAATCCTCAGGAAAGTCCATTTCAACTCAGCCACCCCGGTGGCTACAGCAGAGCCATCCGATCTCAACTATCTTGTTGCTAGGAGACAATTGGAATGCGAGGCGGGCTTCCATGTCATCCATCCTCCAACGGTGCTCTGGAGTCATTCCATTTGGGATGTCCTGGTGCTGCCCGAAAAAGTCTCAATTGTCCCGCAGGAGGAATCCTTGAAGGGGTATCCCACAACTCCCAACGTGGGAAACCTCCATGGCCTTGAGTTTCCGCTCCGTTCATGAAGGGGCAGTCATGCACAGAAACTCAAACCTGAGCCCACGTCTGATCCTCGCCGTGACTTCTGATGCATGAGATATTGGTTCAGATCTGCAGGGGGTACCTGCCGTGCCCTCGGCCTGAAGCCCAAGTCTAGCTTGTTTTCTCAGACTTCTTTCCTCACGCTCCTGGCCCAGAAGCCCTCAAGTTTGGCAATTCCGGACCCACAATGCAGCACTCAGCCTGCCCTGTAGAAAAATATCTTGCCTAATGAGCTGCCCAGGCACCTCAAATGAGGATAAACCTAAACGGCACTCGACTGTACCCGAATTATATAGTCTAACCAGGGTACTAATGCACTCTCTGACACAACCTGAGCCCGAACCTCCTGACCAACACGCAGGAACTGACCGCACAGTGAGCACATCAGACCCGCCATGTCCTTAGGTCATCATCTCTTCCCAACTGAGGTTATCAGGCTTCAGAACCTAGACCTTATCTCCAAACACTGCCCAGGGTTGAAAATGATTCAGAAAATAGAACTCCTTACCCAAAGCAAGAGACCTTGTTATTGGCGTGTTGTCCAATATTCACTGTAGTTGAAACCAGTGTGGCTCATGAGGCCCCGCCCATGCTCGCGGGCCACATTGGTCACAAACACACATTGTGACCCTCAGCCTGAGACCAGACATCAAGTAAGGCCTCTCAGTGGCTGGATGAAGAGACAGCATATTGGTCCTGTCATGCCCCTAGGCCCCAATTTTTAAACATAGTTTGCGTTGTCCTTTCACTCTTCCCCAGGGCTGTGCTTTGGAATTTCTCTTTGGTTGAGACACCTGAGGTAACAAACCTGAAAGGGAACCTCCCAGTCCACAGGTGGCGAAAAATAATTGGGAAAGGGCCAAATCCACAGAGAGGAAGATTCGTCCATGGCCCATAAGGCCTCCCCACATTCCACAGCCATCGTTGATACAAAATCCTGAAACAAAAGCCTGAGCAAGCGCATCAGACTCGCTCTTTCTTCATATCCTGAAGAGTTCTTCTCATGGTTTGTAGATTGGGCCTGCCATACCTACCTCCCGAAACCTAAGCTGAGTTTGTGTTTTCAGACTTCTGTCCTCAAAGTCCTGGGCTACACACCCTCCAGTCTGGGGCCCCTGGAGACACACATTAGGACTGTGCATACCCAATCCATGGGAATTCTGCCCATTCCATTGTCCAAAATCGTACAAATTAGGAGAAACCTCCAAAGTCCCCGAGGCCATCCCAATAGTGTAGGTCTCCGGGGAAAAACAAGTGCGGTCTGACACCAGCTGAGCATCTTCCTCCACTCATACCATAGACGGATGTCCCCAGAGAAGAAGATTGAACCAGACAGGACCCTAGGCCATAATCGGATCCATTGCTTTGGTGTACAGGCATGTCTCCTCAAAAGCCTGGATTCCAATACCAGCATAAGGGGTTGCCTGAGGCACCCATCAGAACAAATCTCGTCTCCACAAGGAAACTTGTGCATGGGAGCTATGTCAAAAGCTTAGAAGTATACTTCAGGGTCCCGGTGCCACCGCCCCATTCCAAGTCCCTCATGGACACAAACACACATTAGGCCCCATCCTCAGGAAAGTCCATTTCAACTCAGCCACCCCGGTTGCTCCCGCAGAGCCATCCGATCTCAACTGTTTTTTTCCAAGGAGACAATTGGAATGTGAGGCGGGCTTCCCTGGCATCCATCCTCCAACGGTGCACTGGATTCATTCCATATGGGATGTCGTCGAGCTGCCCAACAGGTCTCAATTGTCCCGCAGAAGAAATCCTTGAAGGGGGCTTCCCACAAGTCCCAACGTGGGAAAACCTCCATGGCCTTGAGTATCCGCTCCGTTCATGAAGGGGCAGTCATGCACAGAAACTCAAACCTGAGCCCACGTCTGATCCTCGCCGTGACTTCTGATGCATGAGATATTGGTTCAGATCTGCAGGGGGTACCTGCCGTGCCCTCGGCCTGAAGCCCAAGTCTAGCTTGTGTTCTCAGACTTTTGTCCTCACGCTCCTGGCCCAGAAGCCCTCAAGTTTGGCAATTCCGGACCCACAATGCAGCACTCAGCCTGCCCTGTAGAAAAAATATCTTGCCTAATGAGCTGCCCAGTGACCTCAAATGAGGATAAACCTATACGGCACTCGACTGTACCCAAATTATATAGTCTAACCTGGGTACTAATGCACTCTCTGACACAACCTGAGCCCGAACCTCCTGACCAACACGCAGGCAGCTGACCGCACAGTGAGCACATCAGACCCGCCATGGCCTTAGATCGTCATCTCTTCACAACTGAGGTTTTCAGGCTTCAGAACCTAGACGTTATCTCAAACACAGCCCAGGATTGAAAATGATGCAGAAATCAGAACTCCTTACTCAAAGCAAGAGACCTTGTGATTGGCATGTTGTCCAAAGTTCAGTGTAGTTGAAACCAGTGTGGCCCATGAGACCGTGCCCAGGCTCGAAGGCCATATAGGTCACAAACACTCATTGTGACACTCAGCCTGAGACCAGTCCTCAAGTAAGGCCTCTCAGTTGCTGGATGAAGAGACAGCATATTGGTCCTGCCATGCCCCTAGGCCCCAATTTTTAACCATAGTCAGGGTTGTACCTGACTATGTACTCTTCCCCAGGGCTCTGCTTTGAACACTTCTTTGGTGGGAAACCGGAAGTAACAAACGTGAAAGGAGACCTCCCATCCCACAGCTTGACGAAAAACAATTGGGACCCGGCCAAATCCACAGAAAGGAAGATTCGTCCATGGCCCATAAGGCCTCCCCACATTCCACGGCCATCGTTGATACAAAATCAAGAGACAAAAGCCTAAGATAGCGCCTCAGACTCGCTCTTTCTTCCTATCTTGGAGAGTTCTTCTCATGATTTGTAGATTGGGCCTGCCCTATCTACGTCCCCAAACCTAAGCTGAGTTTGTGTTTTCAGACTTATGTTCTCAAAGTCCTGGGCTACACACCCTCCAGGCTGGGGCCACTGAAGCCACACATTAGGACTGTGCGTACACAATCCATGGGAATTCTGCCCATTCCATTATCCAAAATCGTACAAATTAGGAGAACCCTCCAAAGTCCCTGAGGCCATCCCAATAGTGTAGGTCTCCGGGGACAAACAAGGGTGGTCTGACACCAGGTGAGTATCTACCTCCACTCATTTCATAGATGGATATCCCCTGAGAATAATATTAACCAGACAGGACCCTAGACCATAATCAGATCCATTGCTTTGGTTTACAGGCATGTCTCCTCAAAAGCCTGGATTCCAATACCAGCATAAGAGGTTCCTAAGGTACCCATCAGAACAAATCTCATTTCCACAAGGAAACTAGTGCATGGGAGCTATGTCAAAAGCATAGGAGAATACTTCAGGGTCCCAGTGCCACCGCCCCATTCCAAGGCCCTCATGGACACAAACACACATTAGGCTCCATTCTCAGGAAGGTCCATTTCAACTCAGCCACCCCGGTTGCTCCCGCAGAGCCATCCGATCTCAACTATCTTGTTGCTAGGAGACAATTGGAATGCGAGGCGGGCTTCCATGTCATCCATCCTCCAACGGTGCTCTGGAGTCATTCCATTTGGGATGTCCTGGTGCTGCCCGAAAAAGTCTCAATTGTCCCGCAGGAGGAATCCTTGAAGGGGTATCCCACAACTCCCAACGTGGGAAACCTCCATGGCCTTGAGTTTCCGCTCCGTTCATGAAGGGGCAGTCATGCACAGAAACTCAAACCTGAGCCCACGTCTGATCCTCGCCGTGACTTCTGATGCATGAGATATTGGTTCAGATCTGCAGGGGGTACCTGCCGTGCCCTCGGCCTGAAGCCCAAGTCTAGCTTGTTTTCTCAGACTTCTTTCCTCACGCTCCTGGCCCAGAAGCCCTCAAGTTTGGCAATTCCGGACCCACAATGCAGCACTCAGCCTGCCCTGTAGAAAAATATCTTGCCTAATGAGCTGCCCAGGCACCTCAAATGAGGATAAACCTAAACGGCACTCGACTGTACCCGAATTATATAGTCTAACCAGGGTACTAATGCACTCTCTGACACAACCTGAGCCCGAACCTCCTGACCAACACGCAGGAACTGACCGCACAGTGAGCACATCAGACCCGCCATGTCCTTAGGTCATCATCTCTTCCCAACTGAGGTTATCAGGCTTCAGAACCTAGACCTTATCTCCAAACACTGCCCAGGGTTGAAAATGATTCAGAAAATAGAACTCCTTACCCAAAGCAAGAGACCTTGTTATTGGCGTGTTGTCCAATATTCACTGTAGTTGAAACCAGTGTGGCTCATGAGGCCCCGCCCATGCTCGCGGGCCACATTGGTCACAAACACACATTGTGACCCTCAGCCTGAGACCAGACATCAAGTAAGGCCTCTCAGTGGCTGGATGAAGAGACAGCATATTGGTCCTGTCATGCCCCTAGGCCCCAATTTTTAAACATAGTTTGCGTTGTCCTTTCACTCTTCCCCAGGGCTGTGCTTTGGAATTTCTCTTTGGTTGAGACACCTGAGGTAACAAACCTGAAAGGGAACCTCCCAGTCCACAGGTGGCGAAAAATAATTGGGAAAGGGCCAAATCCACAGAGAGGAAGATTCGTCCATGGCCCATAAGGCCTCCCCACATTCCACAGCCATCGTTGATACAAAATCCTGAAACAAAAGCCTGAGCAAGCGCATCAGACTCGCTCTTTCTTCATATCCTGAAGAGTTCTTCTCATGGTTTGTAGATTGGGCCTGCCATACCTACCTCCCAAAACCTAAGCTGAGTTTGTGTTTTCAGACTTCTGTCCTCAAAGTCCTGGGCTACACACCCTCCAGTCTGGGGCCCCTGGAGACACACATTAGGACTGTGCATACCCAATCCATGGGAATTCTGCCCATTCCATTGTCCAAAATCGTACAAATTAGGAGAAACCTCCAAAGTCCCCGAGGCCATCCCAATAGTGTAGGTCTCCGGGGAAAAACAAGTGCGGTCTGACACCAGCTGAGCATCTTCCTCCACTCATACCATAGACGGATGTCCCCAGAGAAGAAGATTGAACCAGACAGGACCCTAGGCCATAATCGGATCCATTGCTTTGGTGTACAGGCATGTCTCCTCAAAAGCCTGGATTCCAATACCAGCATAAGGGGTTGCCTGAGGCACCCATCAGAACAAATCTCGTCTCCACAAGGAAACTTGTGCATGGGAGCTATGTCAAAAGCTTAGAAGTATACTTCAGGGTCCCGGTGCCACCGCCCCATTCCAAGTCCCTCATGGACACAAACACACATTAGGCCCCATCCTCAGGAAAGTCCATTTCAACTCAGCCACCCCGGTTGCTCCCGCAGAGCCATCCGATCTCAACTGTTTTTTTCCAAGGAGACAATTGGAATGTGAGGCGGGCTTCCCTGGCATCCATCCTCCAACGGTGCACTGGATTAATTCCATATGGGATGTCGTCGAGCTGCCCAACAGGTCTCAATTGTCCCGCAGAAGAAATCCTTGAAGGGGGCTTCCCACAAGTCCCAACGTGGGAAAACCTCCATGGCCTTGAGTATCCGCTCCGTTCATGAAGGGGCAGTCATGCACAGAAACTCAAACCTGAGCCCACGTCTGATCCTCGCCGTGACTTCTGATGCATGAGATATTGGTTCAGATCTGCAGGGGGTACCTGCCGTGCCCTCGGCCTGAAGCCCAAGTCTAGCTTGTGTTCTCAGACTTTTGTCCTCACGCTCCTGGCCCAGAAGCCCTCAAGTTTGGCAATTCCGGACCCACAATGCAGCACTCAGCCTGCCCTGTAGAAAAAATATCTTGCCTAATGAGCTGCCCAGTGACCTCAAATGAGGATAAACCTATACGGCACTCGACTGTACCCAAATTATATAGTCTAACCTGGGTACTAATGCACTCTCTGACACAACCTGAGCCCGAACCTCCTGACCAATACGCAGGCAGCTGACCGCACAGTGAGCACATCAGACCCGCCATGGCCTTAGATCGTCATCTCTTCACAACTGAGGTTTTCAGGCTTCAGAACCTAGACGTTATCTCAAACACAGCCCAGGATTGAAAATGATGCAGAAATCAGAACTCCTTACTCAAAGCAAGAGACCTTGTGATTGGCATGTTGTCCAAAGTTCAGTGTAGTTGAAACCAGTGTGGCCCATGAGACCGTGCCCAGGCTCGAAGGCCATATAGGTCACAAACACTCATTGTGACACTCAGCCTGAGACCAGTCCTCAAGTAAGGCCTCTCAGTTGCTGGATGAAGAGACAGCATATTGGTCCTGCCATGCCCCTAGGCCCCAATTTTTAACCATAGTCAGGGTTGTACCTTCACTCTTCCCCAGGGCTCTGCTTTGAACACTTCTTTGGTGGGAAACCGGAAGTAACAAACGTGAAAGGAGACCTCCCATCCCACAGCTTGACGAAAAACAATTGGGACCCGGCCAAATCCACAGAAAGGAAGATTCGTCCATGGCCCATAAGGCCTCCCCACATTCCACGGCCATCGTTGATACAAAATCAAGAGACAAAAGCCTAAGATAGCGCCTCAGACTCGCTCTTTCTTCCTATCTTGGAGAGTTCTTCTCATGATTTGTAGATTGGGCCTGCCCTATCTACGTCCCCAAACCTAAGCTGAGTTTGTGTTTTCAGACTTATGTTCTCAAAGTCCTGGGCTACACACCCTCCAGGCTGGGGCCACTGAAGCCACACATTAGGACTGTGCGTACACAATCCATGGGAATTCTGCCCATTCCATTATCCAAAATCGTACAAATTAGGAGAACCCTCCAAAGTCCCTGAGGCCATCCCAATAGTGTAGGTCTCCGGGGACAAACAAGGGTGGTCTGACACCAGGTGAGTATCTACCTCCACTCATTTCATAGATGGATATCCCCTGAGAATAATATTAACCAGACAGGACCCTAGACCATAATCAGATCCATTGCTTTGGTTTACAGGCATGTCTCCTCAAAAGCCTGGATTCCAATACCAGCATAAGAGGTTCCTAAGGTACCCATCAGAACAAATCTCATTTCCACAAGGAAACTAGTGCATGGGAGCTATGTCAAAAGCATAGGAGAATACTTCAGGGTCCCAGTGCCACCGCCCCATTCCAAGGCCCTCATGGACACAAACACACATTAGGCTCCATTCTCAGGAAGGTCCATTTCAACTCAGCCACCCCGGTTGCTCCCGCAGAGCCATCCGATCTCAACTATCTTGTTGCTAGGAGACAATTGGAATGCGAGGCGGGCTTCCATGTCATCCATCCTCCAACGGTGCTCTGGAGTCATTCCATTTGGGATGTCCTGGTGCTGCCCGAAAAAGTCTCAATTGTCCCGCAGGAGGAATCCTTGAAGGGGTATCCCACAACTCCCAACGTGGGAAACCTCCATGGCCTTGAGTTTCCGCTCCGTTCATGAAGGGGCAGTCATGCACAGAAACTCAAACCTGAGCCCACGTCTGATCCTCGCCGTGACTTCTGATGCATGAGATATTGGTTCAGATCTGCAGGGGGTACCTGCCGTGCCCTCGGCCTGAAGCCCAAGTCTAGCTTGTTTTCTCAGACTTCTTTCCTCACGCTCCTGGCCCAGAAGCCCTCAAGTTTGGCAATTCCGGACCCACAATGCAGCACTCAGCCTGCCCTGTAGAAAAATATCTTGCCTAATGAGCTGCCCAGGCACCTCAAATGAGGATAAACCTAAACGGCACTCGACTGTACCCGAATTATATAGTCTAACCAGGGTACTAATGCACTCTCTGACACAACCTGAGCCCGAACCTCCTGACCAACACGCAGGAACTGACCGCACAGTGAGCACATCAGACCCGCCATGTCCTTAGGTCATCATCTCTTCCCAACTGAGGTTATCAGGCTTCAGAACCTAGACCTTATCTCCAAACACTGCCCAGGGTTGAAAATGATTCAGAAATCAGAACTCCTTACCCAAAGCAAGAGACCTTGTTATTGGCGTGTTGTCCAATATTCACTGTAGTTGAAACCAGTGTGGCCCATGAGGCCCCGCCCATGCTCGCGGGCCACATTGGTCGCAAACACACATTGTGACCCTCAGCCTGAGACCAGACATCAAGTAAGGCCTCTCAGTGGCTGGATGAAGAGACAGCATATTGGTCCTGTCATGCCCCTAGGCCCCAATTTTTAAACATAGTTTGCGTTGTCCTTTCACTCTTCCCCAGGGCTGTGCTTTGGAATTTCTCTTTGGTTGAGACACCTGAGGTAACAAACCTGAAAGGGAACCTCCCAGTCCACAGGTGGCGAAAAATAATTGGGAAAGGGCCAAATCCACAGAGAGGAAGATTCGTCCATGGCCCATAAGGCCTCCCCACATTCCACGGCCATCGTTGATACAAAATCCTGAAACAAAAGCCTGAGCAAGCGCATCAGACTCGCTCTTTCTTCATATCCTGAAGAGTTCTTCTCATGGTTTGTAGATTGGGCCTGCCATACCTACCTCCCGAAACCTAAGCTGAGTTTGTGTTTTCAGACTTCTGTCCTCAAAGTCCTGGGCTACACACCCTCCAGTCTGGGGCCCCTGGAGACACACATTAGGACTGTGCATACCCAATCCATGGGAATTCTGCCCATTCCATTGTCCAAAATCGTACAAATTAGGAGAACCCTCCAAAGTCCCCGAGGCCATCCCAATAGTGTAGGTCTCCGGGGAAAAACAAGTGCGGTCTGACACCAGCTGAGCATCTTCCTCCACTCATACCATAGACGGATGTCCCCAGAGAAGAAGATTGAACCAGACAGGACCCTAGGCCATAATCGGATCCATTGCTTTGGTGTACATGCATGTCTCCTCAAAAGCCTGGATTCCAATACCAGCATGAGGGGTTTCCTGAGGCACCCATCAGAACAAATCTCGTCTCCACAAGGAAACTTGTGCATGGGAGCTATGTCAAAAGCTTAGGAGAATACTTCAGGGTCCCGGTGCCACCGCCCCATTCCAAGTCCCTCATGGACACAAACACACATTAGGCCCCATCCTCAGGAAAGTCCATTTCAACTCAGCCACCCCGGTTGCTCCCGCAGAGTCATCCGATCTCAACTGTTTTTTTTCCAAGGAGACAATTGGAATGTGAGGCGGGCTTCCCTGGCATCCATCCTCCAACGGTGCACTGGATTAATTCCATATGGGATGTCGTCGAGCTGCCCAACAGGTCTCAATTGTCCCGCAGAAGGAATCCTTGAAGGGGGCTTCCCACAAGTCCCAACGTGGGAAAACCTCCATGGCCTTGAGTATCCGCTCCGTTCATGAAGGGGCAGTCATGCACAGAAACCCAAACCTGAGCCCACGTCTGATCCTCGCCGTGACTTCTGATGCATGAGATATTGGTTCAGATCTGCAGGGGGTACCTGCCGTGCCCTCGGCCTGAAGCCCAATTCTAGCTTGTGTTCTCAGACTTTTGTCCTCACGCTCCTGGCCCAGAAGCCCTCAAGTTTGTCAATTCCGGACCCACAATGCAGCACTCAGCCTGCCCTGTAGAAAAAATATCTTGCCTAATGAGCTGCCCAGGAACCTCAAATGAGGATAAACCTATACGGCACTCGACTGTACCCAAATTATATGGTCTAACCTGGGTACTAATGCACTCTCTGACACAACCTGAGCCCGAACCTCCTGACCAACACGCAGGCAGCTGACCGCACAGTGAGCACATAGACCCGCCATGGCCTTAGATCGTCATCTCTTCACAACTGAGGTTTTCAGGCTTCAGAACCTAGACGTTATCTCAAACACTGCCCAGGATTGAAAATGATGCAGAAATCAGAACTCCTTACTCAAAGCAAGAGACCTTGTGATTGGCATGTTGTCCAAAGTTCAGTGTAGTTGAAACCAGTGTGGCCCATGAGACCGTGCCCAGGCTCGAAGGCCATATAGGTCACAAACACTCATTGTGACACTCAGCCTGAGACCAGTCCTCAAGTAAGGCCTCTCAGTTGCTGGATGAAGAGACAGCATATTGGTCCTGCCATGCCCCTAGGCCCCAATTTTTAACCATAGTCAGGGTTGTACCTTCACTCTTCCCCAGGGCTCTGCTTTGAACACTTCTTTGGTGGGAAACCGGAAGTAACAAACGTGAAAGGAGACCTCCCATCCCACAGCTTGACGAAAAACAATTGGGACCCGGCCAAATCCACAGAAAGGAAGATTCGTCCATGGCCCATAAGGCCTCCCCACATTCCACGGCCATCGTTGATACAAAATCTAGAGACAAAAGACTAAGATAGCACCTCAGACTCGCTCTTTCTTCCTATCTTGAAGAGTTCTTCTCATGATTTGTAGATTGGGCCTGCCCTATCTACGTCCCCAAACCTAAGCTGAGTTTGTGTTTTCAGACTTATGTTCTCAAAGTCCTGAGCTACACACCCTCCAGGCTGGGGCCACTGGAGCCACACATTAGGACTGTGCATACACAATCCATGGGAATTCTGTCCATTCCATTATCCAAAATCGTACAAATTAGGAGAACCCTCCAAAGTCCCTGAGGCCATCCCAATAGTGTAGGTCTCCGGGGACAAACAAGGGTGGTCTGACACCAGGTGAGTATCTACCTCCACTCATTTCATAGATGGATATCCCCTGAGAAGAATATTGAACCAGACAGGACCCTAGACCATAATCGGATCCATTGCTTTGGTTTACAGGCATGTCTCCTCAAAAGCCTGGATTCCAATACCAGCATAAGAGGTTCCTAAGGTACCCATCAGAACAAATCTCATTTCCACAAGGAAACTAGTGCATGGGAGCTATGTCAAAAGCTTAGGAGAATACTTCAGGGTCCCAGTGCCACCGCCCCATTCCAAGGCCCTCATGGACACAAACAGACATTAGGCTCCATTCTCAGGAAGGTCCATTTCAACTCAGCCACCCCGGTTGCTCCCGCAGAGCCATCCGATCTCAACTATCTTGTTGCTAGGAGACAATTGGAATGCGAGGCGGGCTTCCCTGGCATCCGTCCTCCAACGGTGCTCTGGAGTCTTTCCAAATGGGTTGTCCTGGAGCTTCCCCAAAGGTCTCAATTGTCCCGCAGAAGGAATCCTTGAAGGGGGCATCCCACAACTCCCAACGTGGGAAAACCTCCATGGCCTTGAGTTTCCGCTCCGTTCATGAAGGGCCAGTCATGCACAGAAACTACAACCTAAGCCAAAGTCTGATCCTCGCCATGACTTCAGATGCATGAGATATGTTTCAGATCTGCAGGGGGTACCTGCCGTGCCCTCGGCCTGAAGCCCAAGTCTAGCTTGTGTTCTGAGACTTCTGCCCTCACGCTCCTGGCCCAGAAGCCCTCAAGTTTGGCAATTCCGGACCACAATGCAGCACTCTGCCTGCCCTCTAGAAAAAATATCTTGCCGAATGAGCTGCCCAGGCGCCCCAAATGAGGATAAATCTACACGACACTCGACTGTACCCAAATTATATAGTCTAACGTGGGTACTAATGCACTCTCTGACACAAAATGAGCCCAAACCTCCTGACCAACATGCAGGCAGCTGAACGCACAGTGAGCACATCAGACCCGCCATGGCCTTAGGTCGTCATCTCTTCCCAACTGCACATTTTCAGGCTTCAGAACCTAGACGTTATCTCCAACCACTGCCCAGGGTTGAAAATGATGCAGAAATCAGAACTCCTTACCCAAAGCAAGAGACCTTGTGATTGGCATGTTGTCCAAAGTTCAGTGTAGTGGTAACCAGTGTGGCCCATGAGGCCCCGCCCATGCTCGCGGGCCACATTGGTCACAAACACAAATTGTGACCCTCAGCCTGAGACCAGTCCTCAGTAAGGCCTATCAGTGGCTTGATGAAGGGACAAAATATTGGTCATGCCATGCCCCTACGCCCCAATTTTTAACCATAGTTTGGGTTGTCCCTTCACTCTTCCCCAGGGCTGTGCTTTGGAATTTCTCTTTGGTTGGGATACCTGAGGTAACAAACCTGAAAGGGGACCTCCCAGTCCACAGTGGAGGAAAAACAATTGGGAAAGGTCCAAATCCACAGAGAGGAAGATTCGTCCATGGCCCATGAGGCCTCCCCACATTCCACGGCCATCGTTGATATAAAACAGAGACAATAGCCTGAGCAAGCGCCTCAGACTCGTTCTTTATTCATATCCTGAAGAGTTCTTCTCATGGTTTAGATTGGGCCTGCCATACCTACGCCCCGAATCCTAAGCTGAGTTTTTTTTTTTTTTTTCAGAATTTTGTACTCAATGTCCTAGGCTACACACCCTCTAGGCTGGGGCCCCTGGAGCCACACATTAGTACTGTGCCTACCCAATCCATGGGAATTCTGCCCATTCCATTATCCAAAGTCGTACATATTAGGAGAACCCTCCAAAGTCCCCGAGGCCATCCCAATAGTGTAGGACTCCGGGACAAACAAGTGCGGTCTGACACCAGTTGAGCATCTACCTCCACTCATAACATAGACGGATGTCCCCAGAAAAGAAGATTGAACCAAACAGGACCCTAGGCCATAATCAGATCCATGGCTTTGGTGTACAGGCATGTCTCCTCAAAAGCCTGGATTCCAATACCAGAAGAGGGGGCTTCCAGTGGCACCCATCAGAAAAAATCTGGTCTCCACAAGGAAACTTGTGCATGGGAGCTATGTCAAAAGCTTAGGACAATATTCAGGGTCCCGGTGCCACCGCCCCATTCCAAGGCCCTCATGGACACAAACACACATTAGGCCCCATCCTCAGGAATGTCCATTTCAACTCAGCCACCCCGGTTGCTCCCGCAGAGCCATCCGATCTCAACTGTTTTGTGTGCTAGGAGACAATTGGAATGCGAGGCGGGCTTCCCTGGCATCCATCCTCCAATGGTGCTCTGGAGTCATTTTATATGGGATGTCCTGGAGCTGCCCAACAGGTCTCAATTGTCCCGCAGAAGGAATCCTTGAAGGGGGCATCCCACAACTCCCAACGTGGGAAAACCTCCATGGCCTTGAGTTTCCGCTCAGTTCATGAAGGGACAGTCATGCACAGAAACTCCAACCTGAGCCAACGTCTGATCCTCGCCGTGACGTAAGATGCATGAGATATTGGTTCAGATCTGCAGGGGGTACCTGCCTTGCGCTCGGCCTGAAGCCCAAGTCTAGCTTGTGTTCTCAGACTTCTGTCCTCACGCTCCTGCCCCAGAATACATCAAGTTTGGCAATTCCGGACCCACAATGCAGCACTCTGCCTGCCCTCTAGAAAAATTACTTGCCTAATGAGTTGCCCAGGTACCTCAAATGAGGATAAACCTACACGGTCCTCGACTGTACCCAAATTATATAGTCTAACCTGGGCTCTAATGCACTCTCTGACACAACCTGAGCCAGAACCTCCTGACCAACACTCAGGCAGCTGACCTTACAGTGAGCACGTCAGACCCGCCGTGGCCTTAGGTCGTCATCTCTTCCCCACTGCGGTTTTCAGGCTTCAGAACCTAGACGTTGTCTCCAAAAACTGCCCAGGGTTGAAAATGATGCAGAAAACAGAACTCCTTACCCATAGCAAGAGACCTTGTGATTGGTATGTTGACCAAAGTTCAGTGTAGTTGAAACCAGAGTGGCCCATGAGGCCCCGCCCATGCTCGCGGGCCACATTGGTCACAAACACACATTGTGACCCTCAGCCTGGGCCCAGTCCTCATTAAGGCCTCTCAGTGGCTGGATGAATAGACAGCATATTGGTCCTGCCATGCCCCTAGGCCCCAATATTTAACCATAGTTTTGGTTGTCCCTTCACTCTTCCCCAAGGCTGTGCTTTGGAATTTCTCTTTGGTTGGGACACCTGAGGTAACAAACCTGAAAGGAGACCTCCTATTCCACAGATTGACGAAAAATAATTGGGACCGGGCCAAATCCACAGAGAGGAAAATTCATCCATGGCCCATGAGGTCTCCCCACAATCCACGGCCATCGTTGATACAAAATCCAGAGACAAAAGCCTGAGCAATCGCCTCAGACTCACTCTTTCTTCATATCCTGAAGAGTTCTTCTCATGGTTTGTAGATCGGGCCTGCCATACCTACGTCCCCAAACCTAAGCTGATTTTGTGTTTTCAGACTTATGTCCTCAAAGTCCTGGGCTACACACCTTCCAGGCTGGGGTCCCTGGAGCCACACATTAGGACTGTGCATACCCAATCCATGGGAATTCTGCCCATTCCATTGTCCAAAATCGTACAAATTAGGAGAACCCTCCAAAGTCCCCGAGGCCATCCCAATAATGTCGGTCTCCGGGGAAAAACAAGTGCGGACTGACACCAGCTGAGCATCTTCCTCCACTCATACCATAGACGGATGTCCCCAGATAAGAAGATTGAACCAGACAGGACCCTAGGCCATAATCGGATCCATTGCTTTGGTGTACAGGCATGTCTCCTCAAAAGCCTGGATTCCAATACCAGCATGAGGGGTTTCCTGAGGCACCCATCAGAACAAATCTCGTCTCCACAAGGAAACTTGTGCATGGGAGCTATGTCAAAAGCTTAGGTGAATACTTCAGGGTCCCGGTGCCACCGCCCCATTCCAAGGCCCTCATGGACACAAACACACATTAGGCTCCATCCTCAGGAAAGTCCATTTCAACTCAGCCACCCCGGTTGCTCCCGCAGAGCCATCCGATCTCAACTGTTTTTTTCCAAGGAGACAATTGAAATGCGAGGCGGGCTTCCCTGGCATCCATCCTCCAACGGTGCTCTGGAGTCATTCCATATGGGATGTCCAGGAGCTGCCTAACAGGTCTTAATTGTCCCGCCGAAGAAATCCTTTAAGGGGGCGTCCCATAACTCCCAATGTGGGAAAACCTCTATGGCCTTGGACTTCCACTCCGTTCATGAAGGGGCAGTCATGCACAGAAACTCCAACCTGAGCCAACATCTGATCTTCGCCGTGACTTCAGATACTTGAGATATTGGTTCAGATATGCAGGGGGTAATTGCCGTGCCCTCGGCCTGAAGCCCAAGTCTAGTTTGTGTTCTCAGAATTCTGTCCTCACACTCCTGGCCCAGAAGCCCTCAAGTTTGGCAATTCCGTACCCACAATGCAGCACTCTGCCTGCCCTCTAGAAAAAATATCTTCCCTAATGAACTGCCCAGGAACTCAAATGAGGATAAATCTACACAGCACTCGACTGTACCCAAATTATATAGTCTAACCTGGGCAGTAATGCACTGCCTGACACAACCTGAGCCAGAAACTCCTGACCAACACCCAGGCACCTGACCGCACACTGAGCGCATCAGACCCACCATGGCCTTAGGATGTCATCTCTTCCCAACTGCGGTTTTTCAGGCTTCAGAACCTAGACCTTATCTCCAACCACTGCCCAGGGTTGAAAATGATGCAGAAATCAGAACACCTTCTCCTGGCAGTGACCTTGTGAATGGCATGTTGTCAAAAGGACAGTGTAGTTGAAACCAGTGTTGCCCATGAGGTCCCGCCCATTCTCGCGCTTCACATTGGTCACAAAAACACATTGTGACCCTTAGCCTGATCCCAGTCCTCAAGTAAGGCCTCTCCGTGGCTGGATGAAGAGACAGCATATTGGGCCTGCGTTGACCCAGGCCCTAATTTTTAACCATAGTTTGGGTTGTCCCTTCACTCTTCCCCAGGGCTCTGCTTTGGAATTCCTCTTTTGTTCGGACACCTGAGGTAATAAACCTGAAAGGAGACCTCCCATCCCACAGATTGACGAAAAACAATTGGGACCGGGCCAAATCCACAGAGAGGAAGATTCGTCCATGGCCCATGAGGCCTCCCCACATTCCACGGCCATCGTTGATACAAAATCTAGAGAAAAACGCCTGAGCAAGTGCCTCAGAATCGCTCTTCCTTCATATCCTGAAGAGTTCTTCTCATGGTTTGTAGATTGGGCCTTTCATACCTACATCCCCAAACTAAGCTGAGTTTGTGTTTTCACTTCTGTCCTCAAAGTCCTGGGCCACACACCCTGCAGGGTGGGGCCCCTGGAGCCACACATTAGGACTGTGCATACCCAATCCATGGGAATTCTGCCCATTCCATTGTCCAAAATCGTACAAATTAGGAGAACTCTCCAAAGTCCCCGAGGCCATCCCAATAGTGTAGGTCTCCGGGGACAAACAAGGGCGGTCTGACACCAGGTGAGCATCTACCTCCACTCATTCCATAGATGGATATCCCCAGAAGAGAAGATTGAACAAGACTGGACCCTAGGCAATAATCAGATCCATTGCTTTGGTTTACAGGCATGTCTCCTCAAAAGCCTAGATTCCAATACCAGCATAAGTGGTTTCCTGTGGCACCCATCAGAATAAATCTCGTCTGCACAAGGAAACTTGTGCTTGGGAGCTATGTCAAAAGCTTAGGAGAATACTACAGGGTCTCGGTGCCACCGCCCCATTCCAAGGCTCTCATGGACACAAACACAAGTTAGACCCCATCCTCAGGAAAGTCCATTTCAACTCAGCCACCCCGGTTGCTCCCGCAGAGCCATCTGATCTCAACTGTATTGTTGCTAGGAGACAATTCGAATGCGAGCCCGGCTTCCCTGGTATCCATTCTCGAATGGTGCTCTGGAGTCATTCCATATGGGATGACCTGGAGCTGCCCAACAGGTCTCCAATGTCCCGCAGAAGGAATCCTTGAAGGGGCCGTCCGAAAACTCCCAAAGTGGGAAAACCTCCATGGCCTTGAGATTCCACTCCGTTCATGAAGGGGCAGTCATGCACAGAATCTCCACCCTGAGCCAACGTCGGATCGTCGCCGTGACTTCAGATACTTGCGATATTGGTTCAGATATGCAGGGGGTACCTGCCGTGCCCTCGGCCTGAAGCCCATGTCTAGCTTGTGTTCTCAGACTTCTGTCCTCACACTCCTGGCCCAGAAGCCCTCAAGTTTGGCAATTCCGGACCCACAATGCAGCACTCTGCCTGCCCTCTAGAAAAAATATCTTTCCTAATGAGCTGCCCAGACACCTCAAATGAGGATAAATCTACACGGCACTTGACTGTACCCAAATTATATAGTCGAACCTGGGAACTAATGCACTGTCTGACACAACCTGAGCCAGAACCTCCTGACCAAGACCCAGGCAGCTGACCGCACACTGAGTGCATCAAAACCGCCATGGACTTAGGTCGTCATCTCTTCCCAACTGCGGTTTTTCAGGCTTTAGATCCTAGACCTTATCTCCAACCACTGCCCAGGGTTGAAAATGATGGAGAAATCAGAACATCTTCCACATGGCAAGAGACCTTATGATTGGCATGTTGTCCAAAGTCCAGTGTAGTTGAAACCAGTGTTGCCCATGAGGCCCAGCCCATTCTCGCGCGTCACATTGATCACAAACACACATTGTGACCCTCAGCCTGAGCCCAGTCCTCAAGTAAGGCCTCTCCGTGGCTGGATGAAGAGACAGCATATTGGGCCTGCGTTGACCCAGGCCCTAATTTTTAACCATAGTTTGGGTTGTCCCTTCACTCTTCCCCAGGGCTCTGCTTTGGAATTCCTCTTTTGTTCGACACCTGAGGTAATAAACCTGAAAGGAGACCTCCCATTCCACAGATTGACGAAAAACAATTGGGACCGGGCCAAATCCACAGAGAGGAAGATTAGTCCATGGCCCATGAGGCCTCCCCACATTCCATGGCCATCGTTGACACAAAATCCAGAGAAAAACGCCTGACCAAGTGCATCAGAATCGTTCTTTCTTCATAAACTGAAGAGTTCTTCTCATGGTTTGTAGATTGGGCCTGCCATACCTACGTCCCCAATCCTTAGCTGAGGTTGTTTTTTCAGACTACTGTCCTCAAAGTCCTGGGCCACACACCCTGGAGCCACACATTAGGACTGTGCCTACCCAATCCATGGGAATTCTGCCCATTCCATTGTCCAAAATCGTACAAATTAGGAGAACCCTCCAAAGTCCCCGAGGCCATCCCAATAGTGTAGGTCTCTGGGGACAAACAAGGGCGGTCTGACACCAGGTGAGCATCTACCTCTACTCATTCCATAGATGGATATCCCCAGAAGAGAAGATTGAACCAGACCAGACACTAGGCCATAATCGGATCCATTGCTTTGGTTTACAGGCATGTCTCCTCAAAAGCCTGGATTCCAATACCAGCATGAGGGGTTTCCTAGGGACCCATCAGAATAAATCTCGTCTCCACAAGGAAACTTGTGCATGGGAGCTATGTCAAAAGCTTAGGAGAATACTTCAGGGTCCCGGTGCAATCCGCCCCATTCCAAGGCCCTCATGGACACAAACACACATTAGGCCCCATCCTCAGGAAAGTCCATTTCAACTCAGCCAGCCCGGTTGCACCCGCAGAGACATCCGATCTCAACTGTCTTGTTGCTAGGAGACAATTGGAATGCGAGGCAGGCTTCCCTGGCTTCCATCCTCCAACGGTGCTCTGGAGTCATTCCATATGGGATGTCCAGGAGCTGCCTCACAGGTCTTAATTTTCCCGCCGAAGGAATCCTTGAAGGGGGCGTCCCATAACTCACAATGTGGGAAAACCTCCATGGCCTTGGAATTCCACTCCGTTCATGAAGGGGCAGTCATGCACAGAAACTCCAACCTGAGCCAACATCTGATCTTCGCCGTGACTTCAGATACTTGAGATATTGGTTCAGATATGCAGGGGGTAATTGCCGTGCCCTCGGCCTGAAGCCCAAGTCTAGCTTGTGTTCTCAGACTTCTGTCCTCACACTCCTGGCCCAGAAGCCCTCAAGTTTGGCAATTCCGGACCCACAATGCAGCACTCTGCCTGCCCTCTAGAAAAAATATCTTCCCTAATGAACTGCCCAGGACCTCAAATGAGGATAAATCTACACGGCACTCGACTGTACCCAAATTATATAGTCTAACCTGGGCACTAATGCACTGTCTGACACAACTTGAGCCAGAACCTCCTGACCAACACCCAGGCACCTGACCGCACACTGAGCGCATCAAACCCACCATGGCCTTAGGATGTCATCTCTTCCCAACAGCGGTTTTTCAGGCTTCAGAACCTAGACCTTATCACCAACCACTGCCCAGGGTTGAAAATGATGCAGAAATCAGAACACCTTCCCGATGGCAGTGACCTTGTGAATGGCATGTTGTCCAAAGTCCAGTGTAGTTGAAACCAGTGTTGACCATGAGGCCCAGCCCATTCTCGCGCGTCACATTGATCACAAACACACATTGTGACCCTCAGCCTGAGCCCAGTCCTCAAGTAAGGCCTCTCCGTGGCTGGATGAAGAGACAGCATATTGGGCCTGCGTTGACCCAGGCCCTAATTTTTAACCATAGTTTGGGTTGTCCCTTCACTCTTCCCCAGGGCTCTGCTTTGGAATTCCTCTTTTGTTCGACACCTGAGGTAATAAACCTGAAAGGAGACCTCCCATTCCAAAGATTGACGAAAAACAATTGGGACCGGGCCAAATCCACAGAGAGGAAGATTAGTCCATGGCCCATGAGGCCTCCCCACATTCCACGGCCATCGTTGATACAAAATCCAGAGAAAAACGCCTGAGCAAGTGCATCAGAATCGTTCTTTCTTCATAAACTGAAGAGTTCTTCTCATGGTTTGTAGATTGGGCCTGCCATACCTACGTCCCCAAACTAAGCTGAGTTTGTGTTTTCAGACTACTGTCCTCAAAGTCCTGGGCGACACCCCCTGGAGCCACACATTAGGACTGTGCCTACCCAATCCATGGGAATTCTGCCCATTCCATTGTCCAAAATCGTACAAATTAGGAGAACCCTCCAAAGTCCCCGAGGCCATCCCAATAGTGTAGGTCTCCGGGGACAAACAAGGGCGGTCTGACAACAGGTGAGCATCTACCCCTACTCATTCCATAGATGGATATCCCCAGAAGAGAAGATTGAACCAGTCCAGACCCTAGGCCATAATCGGATCCATTGCTTTGGTTTACAGGCATGTCTCCTCAAAAGCCTGGATTCCAATACCAGCATGAGGGGTTTCCTGAGGCACCCATCAGAATAAATCTCGTCTCCACAAGGAAACTTGTGCATGGGAGCTATGTCAAAAGCTTAGGAGAATACTTCAGGGTCCCGGTGCCACCGCCCCATTCCAAAGCCCTCAAGGACACAGACACACATTAGGCCCCATCCTCAGGAAAGTCCATTTCAACTCAGCCAGCCCGGTTGCTCCCGCAGAGACATCCGATCTCAACTGTCTTGTTGCTAGGAGACAATTGGAATGCGAGGCGGGCTTCCCTGGATTCCATCCTCCAACGGTGCTCTGGAGTCATTCCATATGGGATGTCCAGGAGCTGCCTCACAGGTCTTAATTTTCCCGCCGAAGGAATCCTTGAAGGGGGCGTCCCATAACTCACAATGTGGGAAAACCTCCATGGCCTTGGAATTCCACTCCGTTCATGAAGGGGCAGTCATGCACAGAAACTCCAACCTGAGCCAACATCTGATCTTCGCCGTGACTTCAGATACTTGAGATATTGGTTCAGATATGCAGGGGGTAATTGCCGTGCCCTCGGCCTGAAGCCCAAGTCTAGCTTGTGTTCTCAGACTTCTGTCCTCACACTCCTGGCCCAGAAGCCCTCAAGTTTGGCAATTCCGGACCCACAATGCAGCACTCTGCCTGCCCTCTAGAAAAAATATCTTCCCTAATGAACTGCCCAGGACCTCAAATGAGGATAAATCTACACGGCACTCGACTGTACCCAAATTATATAGTCTAACCTGGGCACTAATGCACTGTCTGACACAACCTGAGCCAGAACCTCCTGACCAACACCCAGGCAGCTGACCGCACACTGAGTGCATCAGACCCGCCATGGACTTTGGTCGTCATCTCTTCCCAACTGCGGTTTTTCAGGCTTCAGATCCTAGACCTTATCTCCAACCACTGCCCAGGGTTGAAAATGATGGAGAAATCAGAACATCTTCCCCATGGCAAGAGACCTTATGATTGGCATGTTGTCCAAAGTCCAGTGTAGTTGAAACCAGTGTGGCCCATGAGGCCCCGCCCATGCTCGTGGGCCACATTGGTCACAAACACACATTGTGACCCTCAGCCTGAGCCCAGTCCTCAAGTAAGGCCTCTCCGTGGCTGGATGAAGAGACAGCATATTGGGCCTGCGTTGACCCAGGCCCTAATTTTTAACCATAGTTTGGGTTGTCCCTTCACTCTTCCCCAGGGCTCTGCTTTGGAATTCCTCTTTTGTTCGGACACCTGAGGTAATAAACCTGAAAGGAGACCTCCCATCCCACAGATTGACGAAAAACAATTGGGACCGGGCCAAATCCACAGAGAGGAAGATTCGTCCATGGCCCATGAGGCCTCCCCACATTCCACGGCCATCGTTGATACAAAATCCAGAGAAAAACGCCTGAGCAAGTGCCTCAGAATCGCTCTTTTCAAATCCTGAAGAGTTCTTCTCATGGTTTGTAGATTGGGCCTGCCATACGTACGTCCCCAAACTAAGCTGAGTTTGTGTTTTCAGACTTCTGTCCTCAAAGTCCTGGGCCACACACCCCGCAGGCAGGGGCCCCTGGAGCCACACATTAGGACTGTGCCTACCCAATCCATCTGAATTCTGCCCATTCCATTGTCCAAAATCGTACAAATTAGGAGAACTCTCCAAAGTCCCCGAGGCCATCCCAATAGTGTAGGTCTCCGGGGACAAACAAGGGCGGTCTGACACCAGGTGAGCATCTACCTCCACTCATTCCATAGATGGATATCCCCAGAAGAGAAGATTGAACAAGACTGGACCCTAGGCCATAATCAGATCCATTGCTTTGGTTTACAGGCATGTCTCCTCAAAAGCCTGGATTCCAATACCAACATAAGGGGTTTCCTGTGGCACCCATCAGAATAAATCTCGTCTGCACAAGGAAACTTGTGCTTGGGAGCTCTGTCAAAAGCTTAGGAGAATACTACAAGGTCTCGGTGCCACCGCCCCATTCCAAGGCTCTCATGGACACAAACACAAGTTAGACCCAATCCTCAGGAAAGTCCATTTCAAAACAGCCACCCCGGTTGCTCCCGCAGAGCCATCTGATCTCAACTGTGTTGTTGTTAGGAGACAATTGGAATGCGAGCCCGGCTTCCCTGGAATCCATCCTCGAATGGTGCTCTGGAGTCATTCCATATGGGATGTCCTGGAGCTGCCCAACAGGTCTCCATTGTCCCGTAGAAGGAATCCTTGAAGGGGCCGTCCCAAAACTCCCAACGTGTGTAAACCTTCATGGCCTTGAGATTCCACTCCTTTCATGAAGGGGCAGTCATGCACAGAAACTCCAACCTGAGCCAACGTCGGATCGTCACCGTGACTTCAGAGACTTGCGATATTGGTTCAGATATGCAGGGGGTACCTGCCGTGCCCTCGGCCTGAAGCCCATGTCTAGCTTGTGTTCTCAGACTTCTGTCCTCACACTCCTGGCCCAGAAGCCCTCAAGTTTGGCAAATCCTGACCCACAATGCAGCACTCTGCCTGCCCTCTAGAAAAAATATCTTGCCTAATGAGCTGCCTAGACCTCAAATGAGGATAAATCTACACATAGATGGATATCCCCAGAAGAGAAGATAGAAACAGACCGGACCCTAGGCCATAATAGAATCCATTGCTTTGGTTTACAGGCATGTCTCCTCAAAAGCCTGGATTCCAATACCAACATAAGGGGTTTCCTGAGGCACCCATCAGAACAAATCTCGTCTCCACAAGGAATCTTGTGCATGGGGGCTATGTCAAAAGCTTAGAAGAATACTTCAGGGTCCCGGTGCCACCGCCCCATTCCAAGGCCCTCATGGACACAAACACAAGTTAGGCCCCATCCTCAGGAAAGTCCATTTCAACTCAGCCACCCCGGTTGCTCCCGCAGAGCCATCTGATCTCAACTGTCTTGTTGCTAGGAGACAATTGGAATGCGAGGCGTGCTTCCCTGGCATCCATCCACCAACAGGGCTCTGGAGTCATTCCATATGTGATGTCCTGGAGCTGCCCACCAGGTCTTAATTGTCCCACAGAAGGAATCCTTGAAAGGGGCATTCCACAACTCCCAACGTGGGAAAACCTCCATGGCCTTGACATTCTGCTCCGTTCATGAAGCAGAAGTCATGCACAGAAACTCCAACCTAAGACAACGTCTGATCATCGCCGTGACTTCAGATGCTTGAGATATTGGTTCAGATCTGTATGGGTTACCTGCCGTACCCTCGGCCTGAAGCCCATGTCTAGCTTGTGTTCTCAGACTTCTGTCCTCACACTCCTTGCCCAGAAGCCCAAAAGTTTGGCAATTCCGGACCCACAATGCAGCACTCTGCCTGCCCTCTAGAAAAAATATCTTGCCTAATGAGCTGCCCAGGCACCTCAAATGAGGATAAACCTACATGGCACTCGACTGTACCCAAATCATGTAGTCTAACCTTGGCACTAATGCACTGTCTGACACAACATGAGCCAGAACCTCCTGACCAACACTCAGGGAGCTGACCGCACACTGAGCGTATCAGAACCGTTATGGCCTTAGGTCGTCATCTCTTCCCAACTGCGGTTTTTCAGGCTTCAGAACCGAGACCTTATCTCCAACCACTGCCCAGGGTTGAAAATGATGCAGAATTCAGAACACCTTCCACATGTCAAGAGACCTTGTGATTGGCATGTTGTCCAAAGTCCAGTGTAGTTGAAACCAGTGTGGCCCATGAGACTCCGCCCAAGCTCATGGGCCACATTGGTCACAAACACGCATTGTGAGCCTCAGCAATAGACCAGTCCTCAAGGAAGGCCTCTCAGTGGCTGGATGAAGAGACAGCATATTGGGCCTGCCATGCCCCTAGGCCCCAATTTTTAACCATAGTTTGGGTTGTCCCTTCACTCTTCCCCAGGGCTCTGCTGTGGAATTCCTATTTGTTCGGACACCTGAGGTAATAAACCTGAAAGGAGACCTCCCATCCTACAGATTGACGAAAAACAATTGGGAACGGACCAAATCCACAGAGAGGAAGATTCGTCCATGCCCCATGAGGCCTCCCCACATTCCACGGCCTTCGGTGATACAAAATCCAGAGACAAAAGCCTGAGCAAGTGGCTCAGAATCACTCTTTCTTCATATCCTGAAGTGTTCTTCTCATGATTTGTAGAATGAGCCTGCCATACCTACGTCCCCAAACCTAAGCTGAGTTTGTGTTTTCAGACTTCTGTCCTCAAAGTCCTGGGCCACACACCCTCCAGGCGTGGCCCCTGGAGCCACACATTAGTATTGTGCCTACCCAATCCTTGGGAATTCTGCCCATTCCATGGTCCAAAATCGTACAAATTAGGAGAAATCTCCAAAGACCCCAAGGCCATCCCAAAAGTGAGGGCCCCGGGGACAAACAAGGGCGGTCTGACACCAGGTGAGGATCTACTTCCACTCATTTTATAGATGGATATCCCCAGAGAAGATTGAACCAGACAAGACCCTAGGCCATAAACGGATCCATTGCTTTGGATTACAGGCATGTCTCCTCAAAAGCCTGGATTCCAAAATGGAATGCGAGGCGGGCTTCCCTGGCATCCATCCTCCAACGGTGCTCTGGAGTCATTCCATATGGGATGTTATGGAGCTGCCCAACTGGTCTCAATTTTCCCGTAGAAAAATCCTGGAAGGGGGCAGCCCACAACTACCAACGTGGGAAAACCTCCATGGCCTTGAAATTCTGCTCCGTTCATGAAGGGGCAGACATGCACAGAAACTCCAACCTGAGCAAACGTCTGATCCTCGCCGTGACTTCAGATGCTTGAGATATTGGTTCAAATCTGCAGGGGGTACGTGCCGTGCCCTCGGCCTGAAGCCCAAGTCTAGCTTGTGTTCTCAGACTTCTGTCCTCACACTCCTGGCCCAGAAGCCCTCAAGTTTGGCAATTCCGGACCCACAATGCAGCACTCTGCCTGCCCTTTAGAAAAAATATCTTCCCTAATGAGCTGCCCAGGCACCTCAAATGAGGATAAACCTACACGGCACTCGATGTATCCAAATCATATAGTCTAACATGGGCACTAATGCTTTGTTTGACAAAACCTGTGCCAGAACCTCCTGACCAAGACCCAGGCAGCTGACCGCACACTGAACATATCAGACCAACCATGGCATTAGGTCGTCATCTCTTCCCAACTGCGGTTTTTCAGGCTTCAGAACCTAGACCTTATCTCCAACCACTGCCCAGTGTTGAAAATGATGCAGAAATCAGAACACCTTCCCCATGGCAGAGACCTTGTTATTGGCATGTTGTCCAAAGTTCAGTGTAGTGGAAACCAGTGTGGCTAATGAGGCCCCGCCATGCTCGCGGGCCACATTGGTCACAAACACACACTGTGACCCCCAGCCTGAGCCCAGTCCTCAAGTAAGGCCTCTCAGTGGATGGATTAAGAGGCAGCATATTGGGCCTGCCATGCCCCTAGGCCCCAATTTTTAACCATAGTTTGGGTTGTCCCTTTAATCTTCCCCAGGGCTATGCTTTGGAATTCCTCTTTTGTTCGGACACCTGAGGTAATGAACCTGAAAGGAGACCTCCCATCCCACAGATTGCCGAAAACAATTGAAACCGGGCCAAATCCACAGAGATGAAGATTCGTCCATGCCCCATGAGGCCTCCCCACATTCCACGGCCATCGTTGATACACATCCAGAGACAAAAGCCTGAGCAAGTGGCTCAGACTCGCTCTTTCTTCATATCCTGAAGTGTTCTTCTCATGGTTTGTAGATTGGGCCTGCCAAGCCTACGTCCCCAAGCGTGAGCTGAGTTTGTGTTTTCAGACTTCTGTCCTCAAAGTCCTGGGCCACACACCCTCCAGGCTGGGGCCCCTGCAGCCACACATTAATACTGTGCCTACCCAATCCATGGGAATTCGTCCCATTCCATTGTCCAAAATCGTACAAATTAGGAGAAATCTCCAAAGACCCCGAGGCCATCCTAATAGTGTAGGTCTCTGGGGAAAAACAAGGGCGTTCTGACACCAGGTGAGTATCTACCTCCACACATTCCATAGATGGATATCCCCAGAGAAGATTGAACCTGACAAGACCCTAGGCCATAATCGGATCCTTTGCTTTGGTTTACAGGCACGTCTCCTCAAAAGCCGGGATTCCAAAAACAACATAAGGGGTTTCCTGAGGCACCCATCAAAACAAATCTCGTCTCCATAAGAAAACTTGTGCATGGGAGCTATGTCAAAGCTTAGGAGAATACTTCAGAGTCCCGTATCAACCGCCCCATTCCAAGGCCATCATGGACATAAACACACATTAAGCCCCATCCTCAGGAAAGTCCATTTCAACTCAGCCACCCTGGTTGCTCCCGCAGAGCCATCCGATCTCAACTGTCATGTTGCTAAAAGAAAATTTGAATGTGAGGCGCACTTCCCTGCCATCCATCTTCCAACGGTGCTCTGGAGTCATTCCATATGGGATGTCCTGGAGCTGCCCAACAGGTCTCAATTGTCCCGCAGAAGAAATCCTTGAAGGGGGTAGCGCACAACTCCCAACGTGGGAAAATCTCGATGGCCTTGCGATTCCGCTCCTTTCATGAAGGGGCAGTCATGCACAATAACTCCAACCTGAGCCAAAGTCTGATCCTCGCCGTGACTTCAGATACTTGAGATATTGGTTCAGATCTGCAGGGGTACCTGCCGTGCCCTCGGCCTAAAGCCCAAGTCCACGATGTGTTCTCAGACTTCTGTCCTCACACTCCTGGCCCAGAAGCCCTCACGTTTGGCAATTCCGGACACACAATGCAGCACTATGCCTGCACTCTAGAAAATATATCTTGATTAATGAGCTGCCCAGGCTCCTCAAATGAGGATAGACCTACACAGCCCTCGACTGTACCCAAATTATATCATCTAAACTGGGCACTGATGCACTGTCTGACACAACCTGATCCAGAACCTCCTGACCAACACCCAGGCAGCTGACCGCACACTGAGCATATCAGACTCGCCATGGCCTTAGTTCGTCATCTCTACCCAACAGCGGTTTTTTAGGCTTCAGAACCTAGACATTATCTCCAACCACTGCCCAGGGTTGAAAATGATGCAGAAATCAGAACACCTTCCCCATGGCAAGAGACCTTGTGGTTGGCATGTTGTCCAAAGTTCAGAGTAGTGGAAACCAGTGTGGCCCATGAGGCCCCGCCCATGATCGCATGCCACATTGGTCACAAACACACATTCTGACCCTCAGCCTGAGCCCACTCATCAAGTAAGGTCTCTCAGTGGCTGAAGGAATAGACAGCATACTGGGCCTGCGTTGCCCCTAGTCCCCAATTTTTAACCATAGTTTGGGTTGTCCCTTCAATGTTCCCCAGGGCGCTGCTTTGGAATTCCTCTTTTGTTAGGACACCTGAGGTAATAAACCTGAAAGGAGACCTCCCATCCCACAGAATAACAAAGAACAATTGGGACCGTGCCAAATCCAAAGACTGGAATATTCGTTCATGCCCCATGAGGCCTCCCCACATTCCACGGCCATCGTTGAATCAAAATCCAGAGACAAAGCCTGAGCAAGTGGCTCAGACTCGCTCTTTCTTCATATCCTGAAGAGTTCTTCTCATGGTTTGTAGATTCGCCCTGCCATACCTACGTCCCCAAACCTGAGCTGAGTTTGTGTTTTCAGACTTCTGTCCTCAAAGTCCTGGGCCACACACCCTCCAGGCTGGAACCCCAGGAGCCACACATTAGGACTGTGCCTACCCAATCCCTGGGAATTATGCCCATTCCATTGTCCAAAATCGTACAAATTAGGAGATTTCGAATGCTGGTTTCTCCTACAATGAACGTTGGACAACGTGCCAACCACAAGAGTTCTTGCCATGGGTAAGGAGGAGTTCTGATTTCTGCATCACACTCACACCTGGGCAGTGATTGGAGATAAGGTCTCGGTTCTGAAGCCTGAAAACTGAGGTAGGGAATAGATGATGACCTAAGGCCATGGCGGGTTTAATGTGCTCAGTGTGCGGTCAGGTTTCTGGGTGTTGGTCAGGAGGTCCCGGCTCAGGTTGTGTTCGACAGGGCATTAGTGCCCAGTTTAGACTATATAATTTGTGTAAAGTCGAGTGCTGTGTAGGTTTACCCTCATTTAAGGTGCCTGGGCAGCTCATGAGGCAATAATTATTTTTTAGAGGGCAGGCAGAGTGCTGCATTGTCGGTCCGGAATTGCCAAACTTGAGGGCTTCGGGGCCAGGAGTGTGAGGATGGAAGTCTGAGAAGACAAGCTAGATTGTGTTTAAGGGCGAGGGCACGGCAGGTTCCCCCTGCAGATCTGAACCAATATCTCATGCATCTGAAGTCAGGGCGAGGATCAGATGTTGGCTCAGGGTGGAGTTTCTGTGGATGACGGCCGCTTCATGAACGGAGAGGAATCTCGAGGCCAATGAGGTTTTCCCATTTTGGGAGTTGTGGGATGCCCCCTTCAAGGATTCCTTCTGCGGGACAATTGAGACCTGTTGGACAGCTCCAGGACATCCCATATGGAATGACTCCAGAGCACAGTTCGCGGATGGCTGCCTGGGAAGCCCGCCTCGCATTCCAATTGTCTCCTAGCAACAAGACAGTTTAGATCTGATGTCTCTGCCGGAGCAACCGGGGTGGCTGAGATGAAATGGACTTTCCTGAGGATGGGTCCTAATGTGTTTTTGTGTCCATGAGGGCCTTGGAATGGGGCGGTGGCACCGGGACACTGAAGTACTCTCCTAAGCTTTGGACATGGCTCCCATGCACAGGTTTCCTTGTGGAGACGAGATGAGTTCTGATGGGTGCCTCAGGAAAACCCCTATGCTCGTATTGGAATCAGGCTTTTTAGGAGACATGCCTGTAACCCAAAGCAATGGATCCTATTATGGCCTAGGGTCCTGTCTGGTTCAATCTTCTTCTCTGGGGACATCCATCTATGGTATGAGGGGAGGTCGATTATCAGCTGGTTTCAGACAGCCCTTGTTTGTTGCAGGCGACCTACACTATTGGGATGGCCTCAGGGACTTTGGAGGTTGCTCCTAATTTGTACGATTTTGGACCATGGAATGGGCAGAATTCCCATGGATTGGTAGGCACAGTCCGAATGTGTGGCTCCATGGGCCCAGCCTGGAGGGTGTGTGGCCCAAGACTTTGAGGACAGAAGTCTGAAAACACAAACTCAGCTAGGGTTTGGGGACATAAGTATGGCAGGCCCGATCTACAAAGCATGAGAAGAACTCTTCAGATATGAAGAAAGTGCGAGTCTGAGGCGCTTGCTCAGGCTTTTGTCTCTGGATTTTGAATCAGCGATGGCCGTGGAATATCGGGGAGGCCTCTTGGGCCATGGACGAATCTACCTCTCTGAGGATTTTCCCCGATTCCAAATTGCTTTTCGTCAATCAGTGGGGTGGGAGGACTCATTTCAGTTTTGTTACCTCAGGTGTCCCACCAAAAGAGGAATTCCAAAGCAAAGCCGTGGGGAAGACTGAAGGGACAACCAGAACTATGGTTAAAAATTGGGGCCTAGGGGCATGGCAAGCCCAATATGCTATCTCTTCATCCAGCCATGAGTGGCATTACTTGAGGACTGGGCTCAGCCTGAGGGTCACAATGTGTGTTTGTGACCAATGTGGCCGCCAGCATGGGCAGGGCCTCATGGGCCACACTGGTTTCAACTACACTGAACGTTGGACAACATGCCAACCACAAGGTTTCTTGCCATGGGGAAGGAGTTCTGATTTCTGCATCACCTTCAACCCTGGGCAGTGATTGGAGATAAGGTCTAGGTTCTGAAACCTGAAAACCGAGGTTGGGAAGAGATGACGACCTAAGGCCATGTTGGCTCGATGGGCTCAGTGTGCAGACAGCTGTCTGGGAGGGGGCAGGGGGTCCAGGCTAAGGCTGTGTCAGAAAGGGCATTAGTGCCCTGGTCAGCCTATGTATTTGGGGTACAGCCAAGGTCGGTGCAGGTTGATCCTCATTTGGGGTAACTGGGTAGCCCCAGAGGACAATGTTTTTCTTCTGGAGGGCAGGCAGAGTGCTGCATTGTAGTTCTGGATTGCCAAACTGGAGGGCTTGTGGGCCAGTAGTCTGACGACAAAAGTCTGAGAACACAAGCTAGGCTTAGGTTTCTGGGTGAGGCCATGGCCGGCACAATCTACAGACCTGAATCGAGATCTCGTGCATCTGAAGTCAGGGCGAGGATCAGACGATCGCTCAGGTTGGAGTTTCTGTCCCTGATGGCCCCTTCATGAATGGGGGGGCATCACGAGGCCATGGGGATTTTCCCAATGGGAGTTGTGAGAAGCTCCAAACTGCAGAGTGTCTTCTGCAGGACAATTGAGACCAGTTGTTTGGCTCCAGGCCAATGATTCTGAGAAGGGTTCTAAGGATGGATGGCTGGGTAGCCCACCTCTATTCCAATTGTCTCCTAGCAACAAGACAGGTTAGATCTCCTGGATCTGTGGGGAGCAACCGAGGACGCTGAGATGAAAAGGACACCCCTGGGGATGGGTCCTAACGTGCTTTTGTGTCTATGGAGACCTTGGAATGAAGCAGTGGCACTGGGGCCCTAAAGGGTTCTCCTAAACAGAGGTTTGACACAGCTCCAACGTGCAAGTTTCCCATGTGTAGATGAGATGTTTTCTGATGGGTGAGTCAAGAAACAGCTAGATGCTGCTTTTGAAATCCAGGCCTCTGAGGAGAGATGCCTGGAAACCAAAGCAATGGATCTGATTAGTGCCTAGGGGCCTGTTCTTTCCTTCATACCTCTGGGGACATCTGTCTATGGGTCTGAGTGCAGGTAGGTGCTCAGTTGGGCTCAGATTGCCCCTGTATTTCCTGGGAAGCCACCACTATTGAGATGGATCAGGGACTTTGGAGGTTTATCCTATTAGAAGGGTTGTGGCCATTGGAATGGGCACACACAATTCCCTTGGAGAGGGCAAGTTCAGTCCTCAGGTTTGGCTCCAGGGGCCTGAGCCTGTAGGTTGTGTAGTCCAGGGCTGTTTGGACAGTTGTCTGAAAACACAAACTCGGCTTATGTTTCGGGTCATAGGTATGGCAGGACTGATCTACAGACCATGAGGAGAACTCTTCGGGATTTGAAAGAAGGGCGAGTGTGAGGCTCCTGCTCAAGTTATTGTCTCTGGATATCGTGTCACTCATGGTCGTGGAATTTCTGGTTGTCTTCATGCGAAATGGACGAGTCTTACTCTCTGGTGTTTGGCCCCGTCCAAAGAGTTTGGGAACATTCTGTGGGCTGGAAGAAGTCCGTTTTTTTTGTTGTTGTTGTTGTTGTTGTTGTTTTCTTTTTTAACCTCAGGTGTCCCACCAAATGAGGGATTCCAGAGTAGAGCCCTGGGGAAGGGCGACTGGACAATCAGAAATCTGGTTAAAAATTGGGGCCTAGGGACATGTCAAGCCCATTATGACATCTAATGGTCCAGCCACTGAGAGGACTTACTAGAGGACAGGACTCATGCTGAGGGTCACAATGCGTGTGTATTGTCTCGTCGCACTCAAGAATGGGAAGGGCCTCATGGTGAATGCTGGTTTCTCCTACACTGAACGTTGGACAACGTGCCAACCACAAGGGTTCTTGCCATGGGTAAGGAGGAGTTCTGATTTCTGCATCACACTCACCCCTGGGCAGTGATTGGAGATAAGGTCTCGGTTCTGAAGCCTGAAAACTGAGGTAGGGAATAGATGATGACCTAAGGCCATGGCGGTTTTTATGTGCTCAGTGTGCGGTCAGGTTTCTGGGTGTTGGTCAGGAGGTCCCGGCTCAGGTTGTGTTCGACAGTGCATTAGTGCCCAGTTTAGACTATATAATTTGTGTAAAGTCGAGTGCTGTGTAGGTTTACCCTCATTTCAGGTGCCTGGGCAGCTCATGAGGCAATAATTTTTTTTCTAGAGGGCAGGCAGAGTGCTGCATTGTGGGTCCGGAATTGCCAAACTTGAGGGCTTCGGGGCCAGGAGTGTGAGGATGGAAGTCTGAGAAGACAAGCTAGACTTGTGTTTAAGGGCGAGAGCACGGCAGGTTCCCCCTGCAGATCTGAACCAATATCTCATGCATCTGAAGTCAGGGCGAGGATCAGATGTTGGCTCAGGGTGGAGTTTCTGGGGATGACGGCCGCTTCATGAACGGAGAGGAATCTCGAGGCCATTGAGGTTTTCCCATTTTGGGAGTTGTGGGATGCCCCCTTCAAGGATTCCTTCTGCGGGACAATTGAGACCTGTTGGACAGCTCCAGGACATCCCATATGGAATGACTCCAGAGCACCGTTCGCGGATGGCTGCCTGGGAAGCCCGCCTCGCATTCCAATTGTCTCCAAGCAAGAAGACAGTTTAGATCTGATGTCTCTGCCGGAGCAACCGGGGTGGCTGAGTTGAAATGGACTTTCCTGAGGATGGGTCCTAATGTGTTTTTGTGTCCATGAGTGCCTTGGAATGGGACGGTGGCACCGGGAGCCTGAAGTACTCTCCTAAGCTTTGGACATGGCTCCCATGCACAGGTTTCCTTGTGGAGACGAGATGAGTTCTGATGGGTGCTTCAGGAAAACCCCTATGCTCGTATTTGAATGAGGCTTTTTAGGAGACATGCCTGTAACCCAAGCAATGGATCCTATTATGGCCTAGGGTCCTGTCTGGTTCAATCTTCTTCTCTGGGGACATCCATCTATGGTATGAGTGGAGGTCGATTATCAGCTGGTTTCAGACAGCCCTTGTTTGTTCCAGGCGACCTACACTATTGGGATGGCCTCAGGGACTTTGGAGGT
This sequence comes from Mustela nivalis, assembly GCF_964662115.1. Lineage (NCBI taxonomy): Eukaryota > Metazoa > Chordata > Mammalia > Carnivora > Mustelidae > Mustela > Mustela nivalis. The sequence continues at coordinate 212,625 of NW_028135901.1, forward strand.
TTCTCCTAATTTGTACGATTTTGGATCATGGAATGGGCAGAATTCCCATGGATTGGTAGGCACAGTCCGAATGTGTGGCTCCATGGGCCCAGCCTGGAGGGTGTGTGGCCCAAGACTTTGAGGACAGAAGTCTGAAAACACAAACTCAGCTAGGGTTTGGGGACATAAGTATGGCAGGCCCGATCTACAAACCATGAGAAGAACTCTTCAGATATGAAGAAAGTGCGAGTCTGAGGCGCTTGCTCAGGCTTTTGTCTCTGGATTTTGAATCAGCGATGGCCGTGGAATATCGGGGAGGCCTCTTGGGCCATGGACGAATCTACCTCTCTGAGGATTTTCCCCGATTCCAACTTGCTTTTCGTCAATCAGTGGGGTGGGAGGAGTCATTTCAGTTTTGTTACCTCAGGTGTCCCACCAAAAGAGGAATTCCAAAGCAAAGCCGTGGGGAAGACTGAAGGGACAACCCGAACTATGGTTAAAAATTGGGGCCTAGGGGCATGGCAAGCCCAATATGCTATCTCTTCATCCAGCCACTGAGTGGCCTTACTTGAGGACTGGGCTCAGCCTGAGGGTTACAATGTGTGTTTGTGACCAATGTGGCCCGCCAGCATGGGCGGGGCCTCATGGGCCACACTGGTTTCAACTACACTGAACGTTGGACAACATGCCAACCACAAGGTTTCTTGCCATGAGGAAGGAGTTCTGATTTCTGCATCACCTTCAACCCTGGGCAGTGATTGGAGATAAGGTCTAGGTTCTGAAACCTGAAAACCGAGGTTGGGAAGAGATGACGACCTAAGGCAATGGCGGCTCAATGTGCTCAGTGTGCGGACAGCTGTCCGGGAGGGGGCAGGGGGTCCAGGCTCAGGCTGTGTCAGAAAGGGCATTAGTGCCCTGGTCAGCCTATGTATTTGGGGTACAGCCAAGGTCGGTGTAGGTTGATCCTCGTTTGGGGTTACTGGGTAGCCCCAGAGGACAATGTTTTTCTTCTGGAGGGCAGGCCGAGTGCTGCATTGTAGTTCTGGATTGCCAAACTGGAGGGCTTGTGGGCCAGTAGTCTGACGACAAAAGTCTGAGAACACAAGCTAGGCTTAGGTTTCTGGGTGAGGCCATGGCCGGCACAATCTACAGACCTGAATAGAGATCTCGTGCATCTGAAGTCAGGGCGAGGATCAGACGATCGCTCAGGTTGGAGTTTCTGTCCCTGATGGCCCCTTCATGAATGGGGGGGCATCACGAGGCCATGGGGATTTTCCCAATGGGAGTTGTGAGAAGCTCCAAACTGCAGAGTGTCTTCTGCAGGACAATGAGACCGGTTGTTTGGCTCCAGGCCAATGATTCTGAGAAGGGTTCTAAGGATGGAATGCTGGGTAGCCCACCTCTATTCCAATTGTCTCCTAGCAACAAGACAGGATAGATCTCCTGGATCTGTGGGGAGCAACCGAGGAAGCTGAGATGAAAAGGACACCCCTGAGGATGGATCCTAATGTGCTTTTGTGTCTATGGAGACCTTGGAATGAAGCAGTGGCACTGGGGCCCTAAAGGGTTCTCCTAAACAGAGGCTTTGACACAGCTCCAACGTGCAAGTTTCCCATGTGTAGATGAGATGTTTTCTGATGGGTGAGTCAAGAAACAGCTAGATGCTGCTTTTGAAATCCAGGCCTCTGAGGAGAGATGCCTGGAAACCAAAGCAATGGATCTGATTAGTGCCTAGGGGCCTGTTCATTCCTTCATACGTCTGGGGACATCTGTCTATGGGTCTGAGTGCAGGTAGGTGCTCAGTTGGGCTCAGATTGCCCCTGTATTTCCTGGGAAGCCACCACTATTGAGATGGATCAGGGACTTTGGAGGTTTATCCTATTAGAAGGGTTGTGGCCATTGGAATGGGCACACACAATTCCCTTGGAGAGGGCAAGTACAGTCCTGAGGTTCGGCTCCAGGGGCCTGAGCCTGTAGGTTGTGTAGGCCAGGGCTGTTTGGACAGTTGTCTGAAAACACAAACTCGGCTTATGTTTCGGGTCATAGGTATGGCAGGACTGATCTACAGACCATGAGGAGAACTCTTCGGTATTTGAAAGAAGGGCGAGTGTGAGGCTCCTGCTCAAGTTATTGTCTCTGGATATCGTGTCACTCATGGTCGTGGAATTTCTAGGTGTCTTCATGGGAAATGGACGAGTCTTACTCTCTGGTGGTTTTGCCCCGTCCAAAGAGTTTGGGGACATTCTTTGGGCTGGAAGAAGTCCGTTTTTTTTTTTTTTTTTTTTTGTTGTTGTTGTTTTCTTTTTTAACCTCAGGTGTCCACCAAATGAGGGATTCCAGAGTAGAGCCCTGGGGAGGGGCGACTGGACAATCAGAAATCTGGTTAAAAATTGGGGCCTAGGGACATGTCAAGCCCATTATGACATCTAATGGTCCAGCCACTGAGAGGACTTACTAGAGGACAGGACTCATGCTGAGGGTCACAATGCGTGTGTATGTACTCGTCGCACTCAAGAATGGGCGGGGCCTCAGGGTGAATGCTGGATTCTCCTACACTGAACGTTGGACAACGTGCCAACCACAAGGGTTCTTGCCATGGGTAAGGAGGAGTTCTGATTTCTGCATCACACTCACCCCTGGGCAGTGATTGGAGATAAGGTCTCGGTTCTGAAGCCTGAAAACTGAGGTAGGGAAGAGATGATGACCTAAGGCCATGGCGGGTTTTATGTGCTCAGTGTGCGGTCAGCTTTCTGGGTGTTGGCCAGGAGGTCCCGGCTCAGGTTGTGTTCGACAGTGCATTAGTGCCCAGGTTAGACTATATAATTTGGGTAATGTCGAGTGCTGTGTAGGTTTACCCTCATTTCAGGTGCCTGGGCAGCTCATGAGGCAATAATTTTTTTTTAAAGGGCAGGCAGAGTGCTGCATTGTGTGTCCGGAATTGCCAAACTTGAGGGCTTCGGCGCCAGGAGTGTGAGGATGGAAGTCTGAGAAGACAAGCTAGACTTGTGTTTCAGGGCGAGGGCACGGCAGGTTCCCCCTGCAGATCTGAACCAATCTCTCATGCATCTGAAGTCAGGGCGAGGATCAGATGTTGGCTCAGGGTGGAGTTTCTGTGGATGACGGCCGCTTCATGAACGAAGAGGAATCTCGAGGCCATTGAGGTTTTCCCACGTTGGGAGTTGTGGGATGCCCCTTTCAAGGATTCCTTCTGCGGGACAATTGAGACCTGTTGGACAGCTCCAGGACATCCCATATGGAATAACTCCAGAGCACCGTTCGCGGATGGATGCCTGGGAAGCCCGCCGCACATTCCAATTGTCTCCTAGCAACAAGACAGTTTCGATCTGATGGCTCTGCGGGAGCAACCGGGGTGGCTGAGTTGAAATGGACTTTCCTGAGGATGGGTCCTAATGTGTTTTTGTGTCCATGAGGACCTTGGAATGGGGCGATGGCACCGGGACCCTGAAGTACTCTCCTAAGCTTTGGACATGGCTCCCATGCACAGGTTTCCTTGTGGAGACGAGATGAGTTCTGATGGGTGCCTCAGGAAAACCCCTATGCTCGTATTGGAATCAGGCTTTTGAGGACACATGCCTGTAACCCAAAGCAATGGATCCTATTATGGCCTAGGGTCCTGTCTGGTTCAATCTTCTTCTCTGAGGACATCCATCTATGGTATGAATGGAGGTCGATTATCAGCTGGTGTCAGACAGCCCTTGTTTGTTCCGGGCGACCTACACTATTCGGATGGCCTCAGGGACTTTGGAGGTTGCTCCTAATTTGTACGGTTTTGGACCATGGAATGGGCAGAATTTCCATGGATTGGTAGGCACAGTCCTAATGTGTGGCTCCAGGGGCCCAGCCTGGAGGGTGTGTGGCCCAAGACTTTGAGGACAGAAGTCTGAAAACACAAACTCAGCTTAGGTTTGGGGACGTAGGTATGGCAGGCCCGATCTACAAACCATGAGAAGAACTCTTCAGGATATGAAGAAAGTGCGAGTCTGAGGCGCTTGCTCAGGCTTTTGTCTCTGGATTTTGTATCAGCGATGGCCGTGGAATGTCGGGGAGGCCTCATGGGCCATGGACGAATCTTCTTCTCTGAGGATTTGGCCGGATTCCCAATTTCTTTTCGTCAATCTGTGGGATGGGAGGACTCATTTCAGTTCTGTTACCTCAGGTGTCCCACCAAAAGAGGAATTCCAAAGCCAAGCCGTGGGGAAGACTGAAGGGACAACCCGAACTATGGTTAAAAATTGGGGCCTAGGGGCATGGCAAGCCCAATATGCTATCTCTTCATCCGGCCACTGAGTGACCTTACTTGAGGACTGGGCTCAGCCTGAGGGTCACAATGTGTGTTTGTGACCAATGTGGCCCGCCAGCATGGGCGGGGCCTCATGGGCCACACTGGTTTCAACTACACTGAACATTGGACAACATGCCAACCACAAGGTTTCTTGCCATGGGGAAGGAGTTCTGATTTCTGCATCACCTTCAACTCTGGGCATGATTGGAGATAAGGTCAAGGTTCTGAAACCTGAAAACCGAGGTTGGGAAGAGATGACGACCTAAGGCCATGGAAGCTAGATGTGCTCAGTGTGCGGCCAGCTGTCTGGGAGGGGCCAGGGGGTCCAGGCTCAGGCTGTGTCAGAAAGGGCATTAGTGCCCTGGTCAGCCTATGTATTTGGGGTACAGCCATGGTCGGTGCAGGTTGATCCTCATTTGGGGTTACTGGGTAGACCCAGAGGACAATGTTTTTCTTCTGGAGGGCCGGCAGAGTGCTGCATTGTAGTTCTGGATTGCCAAACTGGAGGGCTTGTGGGCCAGTAGTCTGACGACAAAAGTCTGAGAACACAAGCTAGGCTTAGGTTTCTGGGTGAGGCCATGGCAGGCACAACTAAAGACCTGAATCGAGATCTCGTGCATCTGAAGTCAGGGCTAGGATCAGACGATCGCTCAGGTTGGAGTTTCTGTTCCTGATGGCCCCTTCATGAATGGGGGGGGGCATCACGAGGCCATGGGTGTTTTCCCACGAGGGGAGTTGTGAGAAGCTCCAAACTGCAGAGAGTCTTCTGCAGGACAATTGAAACCTGTTGTTTGGGTCCAGGCCAATGATTCTGAGCAGGGTTCTAAGGATGGATGGCTGGGTAGCCCACCGCGCATTCCATTGTCTCCTAGCAATAAGACAGGTTAGATCTCCTGGATCTGTGGGGAGCAACCGAGGACGCTGAGTTGAAATGGACACCCCTGGGGATGGGTCCTAACGTGCTTTTGTGTCTATGGAGAACTTGGAATGAAGCGGTGGCACTGGGGCCCTAAAGGGTTCTCCTAAAGAGAGGCTTTGACACAGCTCCAACGTGCAACTTTCCCATGTGTAGATGAGATGTTTTCTGATGGGTGAGTCAAGAAACAGCTAGATGCTGCTTTTGAAATCCAGGCCTCTGAGGAGAGATGCCTGGAAACCAAAGCAATGGATCTGATTAGTGCCTAGGGGCCTGTTCTTTCCGTTTTACCTCTGGGGACATCTGTCTATGGGTCTGAGTGCAGGTAGGTGCTCAGGTGGGCTCAGATTGCCCCTGTTTTTCCTGGGAAGCCACCACTATTGAGATGGATCAGGGACTTTGGAGGTTTGTCCTATTAGAAGGTTTGTGGCCATTGGAATGGGCACACACAATTCCCTTGGAGAGGGCAAGTACAGTCCTCAGGTTCGGCTCCAGGGGCCTGAGCCTGTAGGTTGTGTAGGCCAGGGCTGTTTGGAAGTTGTCTGAAAACACAAACTCGGCTTATGTTTCGGGTCATAGGTATGGCAGGACTGATCTACAGACCATGAGGAGAACTCTTCGGTATTTGAAAGAAGGGCGAGTGTGAGGCTCCTGCTCAAGTTATTGTCTCTGGATATCGTGTCACTCATGGTCGTGGAATTTCTGGGTGACTTCATGGGAAATGGACGAGTCTTACTCTCTGGTGGTTTGGCCCCGTCTAAAGAGTTTGTGGTCATTCTGTGGGCTTGAAGAAGTTCGTTTTTTGTTGTTGTTGTTGTTGTTGTTGTTGTTGTTTTCTTTTTTAACCTCAGGTGTCCCACCAAATGATGGATTCCAGAGTAGAGCCCTGTGGATGGGCGACTGGACAATCAGAAATCTGGTTAAAAATTGGGGCCTAGGGACATGTCAAGCCCATTATGACATCTAATGGTCCAGCCACGGAGAGGACTTACTAGAGATCAGGACTCATGCTGAGGGTCACAATGCGTGTGTATGCGCTCGTAACACTCAAGAATGGGCGGGGCCTCAGGGTGAATGCTGGTTTCTCCTACACTGAACGTTGGACAACGTGCCAACCACAAGGGTTCTTGCCAATGGTAAGGAGGAGTCCTGATTTCTGCATCACACTCACCCCTGGGCAGTGATTGGAGATAAGGTCTCGGTTCTGAAGCCTGAAAACTGAGGTAGGGAAGAGATGATGACCTAAGGCCATGGCGGGTTTTATGTGCTCAGTGTGCGGTCAGCTTTCTGGGTGTTGGTCACGAGGTCCGGGCTCAGGTTGTGTTCGACAGTGCATTAGTGCCCAGGTTAGACTATATAATTTGGGTAAAGTCGAGTGCTGTGTAGGTTTACCCTCATTTCAGGTGCCTGGGCAGCTCATGAGGCAATAATTTTTTTTCTAGAGGGCAGGCAGAGTGCTGCATTGTGGGTCCGGAATTGCCAAACTTGAGGTCTTCGGGGCCAGGAGTGTGAGGACGGAAGTCTGAGAAGACAAGCTAGACTTGGGTATCAGGGCGAGGGCACGGCAGGTACCCCCTGCAGATCTGAACCAATATCTCATCCATCTGAAGTCAGGGCGAGGATCAGACTTTGGCTCAGGTGGATGTTTCTGAGCATGACGGCCGCTTCATGAAGGGAGCGGAATCTCGAGGCCATTGAGGTTTTCCCACGTTGGGAGTTATGGGATGCCCCCTTCAAGGATTCCTTCTGCGGGACAATTGAGACCTGTTGGACAGCTCCAGGACATCCCATTTGGAATGACTCCAGAGCACAGTTCGCGGTTGGATGCCTGGGAAGCCTGCCTCGCATTCCAATTGTCTCCTAGCAACAAGACTGTTTAGATCTGATGGCTCTGCCGGAGCAACCGGGGTGGCTGAGTTGAAATGGACTTTCCTGAGGATGGGTCCTAATGTGTTTTTGTGTCCATGAGGGCCTTGGAATGGGGCGGTGGCACCGGGACCCTGAAGTACTCTCCTAAGCTTTGGACATGGCTCCCATGCACAGGTTTCCTTGTGGAGACGAGATGAGTTCTGATGGGTGCCTCAGGAAAACCCCTATGCTCGTATTGGAATCAGGCTTTTGAGGACACATGCCTGTAACCCAAAGCAATGGATCCTATTATGGCCTAGGGTCCTGTCTGGTTCAATCTTCTTCTCTGGGGACATCCATCTATGGTATGAATGGAGGTCGATTATCAGCTGGTGTCAGACAGCCCTTGTTTGTTCCGGGCGACCTACACTATTTGGATGGCCTCAGGGACTTTGGAGGTTGCTCCTAATTTGTACGGTTTTGGACCATGGAATGGGCAGAATTTCCATGGATTGGTAGGCACAGTCCTAATGTGTGGCTCCAGGGTCCCAGCCTGGAGGGTGTGTGGCCCAAGACTTTGAGGACAGAAGTCTGAAAACACAAACTCAGCTTAGGTTTGGGGACGTAGGTATGGCAGGCCCGATCTACAAACCATGAGAAGAACTCTTCAGGATATGAAGAAAGTGCGAGTCTGAGGCGCTTGCTCAGGCTTTTTTCTCTGGATTTTGTATCAGCGATGGCCGTGGAATGTCGGGGAGGCCTCATGGGCCATGGACGAATCTTCTTCTCTGAGGATTTGGCCGGATTCCCAATTTCTTTTCGTCAATCTGTGGGATGGGAGGACTCATTTCAGTTTTGTTACCTCAGGTGTCCCACCAAAAGAGGAATTCCAAAGCCAAGCCGTGGGGAAGACTGAAGGGACAACCCGAACTATGGTTAAAAATTGGGGCCTAGGGGCATGGCAAGCCCAATATGCTATCTCTTCATCCGGCCACTGAGTGACCTTACTTGAGGACTGGGCTCAGCCTGAGGGTCACAATGTGTGTTTGTGACCAATGTGGCCCGCCAGCATGGGCGGGGCCTCATGGGCCACACTGGTTTCAACTACACTGAACATTGGACAACATGCCAACCACAAGGTTTCTTGCCATGGGGAAGGAGTTCTGATTTCTGCATCACCTTCAACTCTGGGCATGATTGGAGATAAGGTCAAGGTTCTGAAACTTGAAAACCGAGGTTGGGAAGAGATGACGACCTAAGGCCATGGAAGCTAGATGTGCTCAGTGTGCGGCCAGCTGTCTGGGAGGGGCCAGGGGGTCCAGGCTCAGGCTGTGTCAGAAAGGGCATTAGTGCCCTGGTCAGCCTATGTATTTGGGGTACAGCCATGGTCGGTGCAGGTTGATCCTCATTTGGGGTTACTGGGTAGACCCAGAGGACAATGTTTTTCTTCTGGAGGGCCGGCAGAGTGCTGCATTGTAGTTCTGGATTGCCAAACTGGAGGGCTTGTGGGCCAGTAGTCTGACGACAAAAGTCTGAGAACACAAGCTAGGCTTAGGTTTCTGGGTGAGGCCATGGCAGGCACAACTAAAGACCTGAATCGAGATCTCGTGCATCTGAAGTCAGGGCTAGGATCAGACGATCGCTCAAGTTGGAGTTTCTGTTCCTGATGGCCCCTTCATGAATGGGGGGGGCATCACGAGGCCATGGGTGTTTTCCCACGAGGGGAGTTGTGAGAAGCTCCAAACTGCAGAGAGTCTTCTGCAGGACAATTGAAACCTGTTGTTTGGGTCCAGGCCAATGATTCTGAGCAGGGTTCTAAGGATGGATGGCTGGGTAGCCCACCGCGCATTCCATTGTCTCCTAGCAATAAGACAGGTTAGATCTCCTGGATCTGTGGGGAGCAACCGAGGACGCTGAGTTGAAATGGACACCCCTGGGGATGGGTCCTAACGTGCTTTTGTGTCTATGGAGACCTTGGAATGAAGCGGTGGCACTGGGGACCTAAAGGGTTCTCCTAAAGAGAGGCTTTGACACAGCTCCAACGTGCAAGTTTCCCATGTGTAGATGAGATGTTTTCTGATGGGTGAGTCAAGAAACAGCTAGATGCTGCTTTTGAAATCCAGGCCTCTGAGGAGAGATGCCTGGAAAGCAAAGCAATGGATCTGATTAGTGCCTAGGGGCCTGTTCTTTCCTTTTTACCTCTGGGAACATCTGTCTATGTGTCTGAGTGCAGGTAGGTGCTCAGTTGGGCTCAGATTGCCCCTGTTTTTCCTGGGAAGCCACCACTATTGAGATGGATCAGGGACTTTGGAGGTTTATCCTATTAGATGGATTGTGGCCATTGGAATGGGCACACACAATTCCCTTGGAGACGGCAAGTACAGTCCTGAGGTTCGGCTCCAGGGGCTTGAGCCTGTAGGTTGTGTAGGCCAGGGCTGTTTGGAAGTTGTCTGAAAACACAAACTCGGCTTATGTTTCGGGTCATAGGTATGGCAGGACTGATCTACAGACCATGAGGAGAACTCTTCGGGATTTGAAAGAAGGGCGAGTGTGAGGCTCCTGCTCAAGTTTTTGTCTCTGGATATCGTGTCACTCATGGTCGTGGAATTTCTGGGTGAATTCATGGGAAATGGACGAGTCTTACTCTCTGGTGGTTTGGCCCTGTCTAAAGAGTTTGGGGTCATTCTGTGGGCTGGGAGAAGTTCGTTTTTTTTTTTTTGTTGTTGTTGTTGTTGTTGTTTTCTTTTTTAACCTCAGGTGTCCCACCAAATGATGGATTCCAGAGTAGAGCCCTGGGGAGGGGCGACTGGACAATCAGAAATCTGGTTAAAAATTGGGGCCTAGGGACATGTCAAGCCCATTATGACATCTAATGGTCCAGCCACTGAGAGGACTTACTAGAGGACAGGACTCATGCTGAGGGTCACAATGCGTGTGTATGCGCTCCTAACACTCAAGAATGGGCGGGGCCTCAGGCTGAATGCTGGTTTCTCCTACACTGAACGTTGGACAACGTGCCAACCACAAGGGTTCTTGCCATGGGAAAGGAGGAGTCCTGATTTCTGCATCACACTCACCCCTGGGCAGTGATTGGAGATAAGGTCTCGGTTCTGAAGCCTGAAAACTGAGGTAGGGAAGAGATGATGACCTAAGGCCATGGCGGGTTTTATGTGCTCAGTGTGCAGTCAGCTTTCTGGGTGTTGGTCACGAGGTCCGGGCTCAGGTTGTGTTCGACAGTGCATTAGTGCCCAGGTTAGACTATATAATTTGGGTAAAGTCGAGTGCTGTGTAGGTTTACCCTCATTTCAGGTGCCTGGGCAGCTCATGAGGCAATAATTTTTTTTCTAGAGGGCAGGCAGAGTGCTGCATTGTGGGTCCGGAATTGCCAAACTTGAGGTCTTCGGGGCCAGCAGTGTGAGGACGGAAGTCTGAGAAGACAAGCTAGACTTGGGTATCAGGGCGAGGGCACGGCAGGTACCCCCTGCAGATCTGAACCAATATCTCATCCATCTGAAGTCAGGGCGAGGATCAGACTTTGGCTCAGGTGGAAGTTTCTGAACATGACGGCCGCTTCATGAAGGGAGCGGAATCTCGAGGCCATTGAGGTTTTCCCACGTTGGGAGTTGTGGGATGCCCCCTTCAAGGATTCCTTCTTCGGGACAATTGAGACCTGTTGGACAGCTCCAGGACATCCCATTTGGAATGACTCCAGAGCACAGTTTGCGGTTGGATGCCTGGGAAGCCTGCCTCGCATTCCAATTGTCTCTTAGCAACAAGACTGTTTAGATCTGATGGCTCTGCGGGAGCAACCGGTGTGGCTGAGTTGAAATGGACTTTCCTGAGGATGGGTCCTAATGTGTTTTTGTGTCCATGAGGGCCTTGGAATGGGGCGGTGGCATCGGGACCCTGAAGTACTCTCCTAAGCTTTGGACATGGCTCCCATGCACAGGTTTCCTTGTGGAGACGAGATGAGTTCTGATGGGTGCCTCAGGAAAACCCCTATGCTCGTATTGGAATCAGGCTTTTGAGGACACATGCCTGTAACCCAAAGCAATGGATCCTATTATGGCCTAGGGTCCTGTCTGGTTCAATCTTCTTCTCTGGGGACATCCATCTATGGTATGAATGGAGGTCGATTATCAGCTGGTGTCAGACAGCCCTTGTTTGTTCCGGGCGACCTACACTATTCGGATGGCCTCAGGGACTTTGGAGGTTGCTCCTAATTTGTACGGTTTTGGACCATGGAATGGGCAGAATTTCCATGGATTGGTAGGCACAGTCCTAATGTGTGGCTCCAGGGTCCCAGCCTGGAGGGTGTGTGGCCCAAGGCTTTGAGGACAGAAGTCTGAAAACACAAACTCAACTTAGGTTTGGGGACGTAGGTATGGCAGGCCCGATCTACAAACCATGAGAAGAACTCTTCAGGATATGAAGAAAGTGCGAGTCTGAGGCGCTTGCTCAGGCATTTGTCTCTGGATATTGTATCAGCGATGGCCGTGGAATGTCGGGGAGGCCTCATGGGCCATGGATGAATCTTCTTCTCTGTGGATTTGGCCGGATTCCCAACTTCTTTTCGTCAATCTGTGGGATGGGAGGACTCATTTCAGTTTTGTTACCTCAGGTGTCCCACCAAAAGAGGAATTCCAAAGCCAAGCCGTGGGGAAGACTGAAGGGACAACCCGAACTATGGTTAAAAATTGGGGCCTAGGGGCATGGCAAGCCCAATATGCTATCTCTTCATCCGGCCACTGAGTGACCTTACTTGAGGACTGGGCTCAGCCTGAGCATCACAATGTTTGTTTGTGACCAATGTGGCCCGCCAGCATGGGCGGGGCCTCATGGGCCACACTGGTTTCAACTACACTGAACATTGGACAACATGCCAACCACAAGGTTTCTTGCCATGGGGAAGGAGTTCTGATTTCTGCATCACCTTCAACCCTGGGCAGTGATTGGAGATAAGGTCAAGGTTCTGAAACCTGAAAACCGAGGTTGGGAAGAGATGACGACCTAAGGCCATGGAAGCTAGATGTGCTCAGTGTGCGGCCAGCTGTCTGGGAGGGGCCAGGGGGTCCAGGATCAGGCTGTGTCAGAAAGGGCATTAGTGCCCTGGTCAGCCTATGTATTTGGGGTACAGCCATGGTCGGTGCAGGTTGATCCTCATTTGGGGTTACTGGGTAGACCCAGAGGACAATGTTTTTCTTCTGGAGGGCCGGCAGAGTGCTGCATTGTAGTTCTGGATTGCCAAACTGGAGGGCTTGTGGGCCAGTAGTCTGATGACAAAAGTCTGAGAACACAAGCTAGGCTTAGGTTTCTGGGTGAGGCCATGGCAGGCACAATCTACAGACCTGAATCGAGATCTCGTGCATCTGAAGTCAGGGCTAGGATCAGACGATCGCTCAGGTTGGAGTTTCTGTTCCTGATGGCCCCTTCATGAATGGGGGGGGCATCACGAGGCCATGGGGGTTTTCCCACGAGGGGAGTTGTGAGAAGCTCCAAACTGCAGAGAGTCTTCTGCAGGACAATTGAAACCTGTTGTTTGGGTCCAGGCCAATGATTCTGAGCAGGGTTCTAAGGATGGATGGCTGGGTAGCCCACCGCGCATTCCAATTGTCTCCTAGCAATAAGACAGGTTAGATCTCCTGGATCTGTGGGGAGCAACCGAGGACGCTGAGTTGAAATGGACACCCCAGGGGATGGGTCCTAATGTGCTTTTGTGTCTATGGAGACCTTGGAATGAAGCGGTGGCACTGGGGCCCTAAAGGGTTCTCCAAAAGAGAGGCTTTGACACAGCTCCAACGTGCAAGTTTCCCATGTGTAGATGAGATGTTTTCTGATGGGTGAGTCAAGAAACAGCTAGATGCTGCTTTTGAAATCCAGGCCTCTGAGGAGAGATGCCTGGAAAGCAAAGCAATGGATCTGATTAGTGCCTAGGGGCCTGTTCTTTCCTTTTTACCTCTGGGGACATCTGTCTATGTGTCTGAGTGCAGGTAGGTGCTCAGTTGGGCTCAGATTGCCCCTGTCTTTCCTGGGAAGCCACCACTATTGAGATGGATCAGGGACTTTGGAGGTTTATCCTATTAGATGGATTGTGGCCATTGGAATGGGCACACACAATTCCCTTGGAGACGGCAAGTACAGTCCTGAGGTTCGGCTCCAGGGGCCTGAGCCTGTAGGTTGTGTAGGCCAGGGCTGTTTGGAAGTTGTCTGAAAACACAAACTCGGCTTATGTTTCGGGTCATAGGTATGGCAGGACTGATCTACAGACCATGAGGAGAACTCTTCGGGATTGAAAGAAGGGCGAGTGTGAGGCTCCTGCTCAAGTTTTTGTCTCTGGATATCGTGTCACTCATGGTCGTGGAATTTCTGGGTGACTTCATGGGAAATCGACGAGTCTTACTCTCTGGTGGTTTGGCCCTGTCTAAAGAGTTTGGGGTCATTCTGTGGGCTGGAGAAGTTCGTTTTTTTTTTTTGTTGTTGTTGTTGTTTTTTCTTTTTTAACATCAGGTGTCCCAGCAAATGATGGATTCCAGAGTAGAGCCCTGGGGAGGGGCGACTGGACAATCAGAAATCTGGTTAAAAATTGGGGCCTAGGGACATGTCAGGCCCATTATAACATCTAATGGTCCAGCCACTGAGAGGACTTACTAGAGGACAGGACTCATGCTGAGGGTCACAATGCGTGTGTATGCGCTCCTAACACTCAAGAATGGGCGGGGCCTCAGGCTGAATGCTGGTTTCTCCTACACTGAACGTTGGACAACGTGCCAACCACAAGGGTTCTTGCCATGGGAAAGGAGGAGTCCTGATTTCTGCATCACACTCACCCCTGGGCAGTGATTGGAGATAAGGTCTCGGTTCTGAAGCCTGAAAACTGAGGTAGGGAAGAGATGATGACCTAAGGCCATGGCGGGTTTTATGTGCTCAGTGTGCGGTCAGCTTTCTGGGTGTTGGTCACGAGGTCCGGGCTCAGGTTGTGTTCGACAGTGCATTAGTGCCCAGGTTAGACTATATAATTTGGGTAAAGTCGAGTGCTGTGTAGGTTTACCCTCATTTCAGGTGCCTGGGCAGCTCATGAGGCAATAATTTTTTTTCTAGAGGGCAGGCAGAGTGCTGCATTGTGGGTCCGGAATTGCCAAACTTGAGGTCTTCGGGGCCAGGAGTGTGAGGACGGAAGTCTGAGAAGACAAGCTAGACTTGGGTATCAGGGCGAGGGCACGGCAGGTACCCCCTGCAGATCTGAACCAATATCTCATCCATCTGAAGTCAGGGCGAGGATCAGACTTTGGCTCAGGTGGAAGTTTCTGAGCATGACGGCCGCTTCATGAAGGGAGCGGAATCTCGAGGCCATTGAGGTTTTCCCACGTTGGGAGTTGTGGGATGCCCCCTTCAAGGATTCCTTCTGCGGGACAATTGAGACCTGTTGGACAGCTCCAGGACATCCCATTTGGAATGACTCCAGAGCACAGTTCGCGGTTGGATGCCTGGGAAGCCTGCCTCGCATTCCAATTGTCTCCTAGCAACAAGACAGTTTAGATCTGATGTCTCTGCCGGAGAAACCGGGGTGGCTGAGTTGAAATGGACTTTCCTGAGGATGGGTCCTAATGTGTTTTTGTGTCCATGAGGGCCTTGGAATGGGGCGGTGGCACCGGGACCCTGAAGTACTCTCCTAAGCTTTGGACATGGCTCCCATGCACAGGTTTCCTTGTGGAGACGAGATGAGTTCTGATGGGTGCCTCAGGAAAACCCCTATGCTCGTATTGGAATCAGGCTTATGAGGACACATGCCTGTAACCCAAAGCAATGGATCCTATTATGGCCTAGGGTCCTGTCTGGTTCAATCTTCTTCTCTGGGGACATCCATCTATGGTATGAATGGAGGTCGATTATCAGCTGGTGTCAGACAGCCCTTGTTTGTTCCGGGCGACCTACACTATTCGGATGGCCTCAGGGACTTTGGAGGTTGCTCCTAATTTGTACGGTTTTGGACCATGGAATGGGCAGAATTTCCATGGATTGGTAGGCACAGTCCTAATGTGTGGCTCCAGGGTCCCAGCCTGGAGGGTGTGTGGCCCAAGACTTTGAGGACAGAAGTCTGAAAACACAAACTCAGCTTAGGTTTGGGGACGTAGGTATGGCAGGCCCGATCTACAAACCATGAGAAGAAATCTTCAGGATATGAAGAAAGTGCGAGTCTGAGGCGCTTGCTCAGGCTTTTGTCTCTGGATTTTGTATCAGCGATGGCCGTGGAATGTCGGGGAGGCCTCATGGGCCATGGACGAATCTTCTTCTCTGAGGATTTGGCCGGATTCCCAATTTCTTTTCGTCAATCTGTGGGATGGGAGGACTCATTTCAGTTTTGTTACCTCAGATGTCCCACCAAAAGAGGAATTCCAAAGCCAAGCCGTGGGGAAGACTGAAGGGACAACCCGAACTATGGTTAAAAATTGGGGCCTAGGGGCATGGCAAGCCCAATATGCTATCTCTTCATCCGGCCACTGAGTGACCTTACTTGAGGATGGGCTCAGCCTGAGCATCACAATGTGTGTTTGTGACCAATGTGGCCCGCCAGCATGGGCGGGGCCTCATGGGCCACACTGGTTTCAACTACACTGAACATTGGACAACATGCCAACCACAAGGTTTCTTGCCATGGGGAAGGAGTTCTGATTTCTGCATCACCTTCAACCCTGGGCAGTGATTGGAGATAAGGTCAAGGTTCTGAAACCTGAAAACCGAGGTTGGGAAGAGATGACGACCTAAGGCCATGGAAGCTAGATGTGCTCAGTGTGCGGCCAGCTGTCTGGGAGGGGCCAGGGGGTCCAGGCTCAGGCTGTGTCAGAAAGGGCATTAGTGCCCTGGTCAGCCTATGTATTTGGGGTACAGCCATGGTCGGTGCAGGTTGATCCTCATTTGGGGTTACTGGGTAGACCCAGAGGACAATGTTTTTCTTCTGGAGGGCCGGCAGAGTGCTGCATTGTAGTTCTGGATTGCCAAACTGGAGGGCTTGTGGGCCAGTAGTCTGACGACAAAAGTCTGAGAACACAAGCTAGGCTTAGGTTTCTGGGTGAGGCCATGGCAGGCACAATCTACAGACCTGAATCGAGATCTCGTGAATCTGAAGTCAGGGCTAGGATCAGACGATCGCTCAGGTTGGAGTTTCTGTTCCTGATGGCCCCTTCATGAATGGGGGGGGGCATCACGAGGCCATGGGGGTTTTCCCACGAGGGGAGTTGTGAGAAGCTCCAAACTGCAGAGAGTCTTCTGCAGGACAATTGAAACCTGTTGTTTGGGTCCAGGCCAATGATTCTGAGCAGGGTTCTAAGGATGGATGGCTGGGTAGCCCACCGCGCATTCCAATTGTCTCCTAGCAATAAGACAGGTTAGATCTCCTGGATCTGTGGGGAGCAACCGAGGACGCTGAGTTGAAATGGACACCCCAGGGGATGGGTCCTAATGTGCTTTTGTGTCTATGGAGACCTTGGAATGAAGCGGTGGCACTGGGGCCCTAAAGGGTTCTCCTAAAGAGAGGCTTTGACACAGCTCCAACATGCAAGTTTCCCATGTGTAGATGAGATGTTTTCTGATGGGTGAGTCAAGAAACAGCTAGATGCTGCTTTTGAAATCCAGGCCTCTGAGGAGAGATGCCTGGAAAGCAAAGCAATGGATCTGATTAGTTCCTAGGGGCCTGTTCTTTCCTTTTTACCTCTGGGGACATCTGTCTATGTGTCTGAGTGCAGGTAGGTGCTCAGTTGGGCTCAGATTGCCCCTGTCTTTCCTGGGAAGCCACCACTATTGAGATGGATCAGGGACTTTGGAGGTTTATCCTATTAGATGGATTGTGGCCATTGGAATGGGCACACACAATTCCCTTGGAGACGCCAAGTACAGTCCTGAGGTTCGGCTCCAGGGGCCTGAGCCTGTAGGTTGTGTAGGCCAGGGCTGTTTGGAAGTTGTCTGAAAACACAAACTCGGCTTATGTTTCGGGTCATAGGTATGGCAGGACTGATCTACAGACCATGAGGAGAACTCTTCGGGATTGAAAGAAGGGCGAGTGTGAGGCTCCTGCTCAAGTTTTTGTCTCTGGATATCGTGTCACTCATGGTCGTGGAATTTCTGGGTGACTTCATGGGAAATGGACGAGTCTTACTCTCTGGTGGTTTGGCCCTGTCTAAAGAGTTTGGGGTCATTCTGTGGGCTGGAGAAGTTCGTTTTTTTTTTTTTTGTTGTTGTTGTTGTTGTTTTCTTTTTTAACCTCAGGTGTCCCACCAAATGATGGATTCTAGAGTAGAGCCCTGGGAGGGGCGACTGGACAATCAGAAATCTGGTTAAAAATTGGGGCCTAGGGACATGTCAAGCCCATTATGACATCTAATGGTCCAGCCACTGAGAGGACTTACTAGAGATCAGGACTCATGCTGAGGGTCACAATGCGTGTGTATGCGCTCGTAAGACTCAAGAATTGGCGGGGCCTCAGGGTGAATGCTGGTTTCTCCTACACTGAACTTGGACAACGTGCCAACCACAAGGGTTCTTGCCATGGGAAAGGAGGAGTCCTGATTTCTGCATCACACTCACCCCTGGGCAGTGATTGGAGATAAGGTCTCGGTTCTGAAGCCTGAAAACTGAGGTAGGGAAGAGATGATGACCTAAGGCCATGGCGGGTTTTATGTGCTCAGTGTGCGGTCAGCTTTCTGGGTGTTGGTCACGAGGTCCGGGCTCAGGTTGTGTTCGACAGTGCATTAGTGCCCAGGTTAGACTATATAATTTGGGTAAAGTCGAGTGCTGTGTAGGTTTACCCTCATTTCAGGTGCCTGGGCAGCTCATGAGGCAATAATTTTTTTTCTAGAGGGCAGGCAGAGTGCTGCATTGTGGGTCCGGAATTGCCAAACTTGAGGTCTTCGGGGCCAGGAGTGTGAGGACGGAAGTCTGAGAAGACAAGCTAGACTTGGGTATCAGGGCGAGGGCACGGCAGGTACCCCCTGCAGATCTGAACCAATATCTCATCCATCTGAAGTCAGGGCGAGGATCAGACTTTGGCTCAGGTGGAAGTTTCTGAGCATGACGGCCGCTTCATGAAGGGAGCGGAATCTCGAGGCCATTGAGGTTTTCCCACGTTGGGAGTTGTGGGATGCCCCCTTCAAGGATTCCTTCTGCGGGACAATTGAGACCTGTTGGACAGCTCCAGGACATCCCATTTGGAATGACTCCAGAGCACAGTTCGCGGTTGGATGCCTGGGAAGCCTGCCTCGCATTCCAATTGTCTCCTAGCAACAAGACAGTTTAGATCTGATGTCTCTGCCGGAGCAACCGGGGTGGCTGAGTTGAAATGGACTTTCCTGAGGATGGGTCCTAATGTGTTTTTGTGTCCATGAGGGCCTTGGAATGGGGCGGTGGCACCGGGACCCTGAGTACTCTCCTAAGCTTTGGACATGGCTCCCATGCACAGGTTTCCTTGTGGAGACGAGATGAGTTCTGATGGGTGCCTCAGGAAAACCCCTATGCTCGTATTGGAATCAGGCTTTTGAGGACACATGCCTGTAACCCAAAGCAATGGATCCTATTATGGCCTAGGGTCCTGTCTGGTTCAATCTTCTTCTCTGGGGACATCCATCTATGGTATGAATGGAGGTCGATTATCAGCTGGTGTCAGACAGCCCTTGTTTGTTCCGGGCGACCTACACTATTCGGATGGCCTCAGGGACTTTGGAGGTTGCTCCTAATTTGTACGGTTTTGGACCATGGAATGGGCAGAATTTCCATGGATTGGTAGGCACAGTCCTAATGTGTGGCTCCAGGGTCCCAGCCTGGAGGGTGTGTGGCCCAAGACTTTGAGGACAGAAGTCTGAAAACACAAACTCAGCTTAGGTTTGGGGACGTAGGTATGGCAGGCCCGATCTACAAACCATGAGAAGAACTCTACAGGATATGAAGAAAGTGCGAGTCTGAGGCGCTTGCTCAGGCTTTTGTCTCTGGATTTTGTATCAGCGATGGCCGTGGAATGTCGGGGAGGCCTCATGGGCCATGGACGAATCTTCTTCTCTGAGGATTTGGCCGGATTCCCAATTTCTTTTCGTCAATCTGTGGGATGGGAGGACTCATTTCAGTTTTGTTACCTCAGATGTCCCACCAAAAGAGGAATTCCAAAGCCAAGCCGTGGGGAAGACTGAAGGGACAACCCGAACTATGGTTAAAAATTGGGGCCTAGGGGCATGGCAAGCCCAATATGCTATCTCTTCATCCGGCCACTGAGTGACCTTACTTGAGGATGGGCTCAGCCTGAGCATCACAATGTGTGTTTGTGACCAATGTGGCCCGCCAGCATGGGCGGGGCCTCATGGGCCACACTGGTTTCAACTACACTGAACATTGGACAACATGCCAACCACAAGGTTTCTTGCCATGGGGAAGGAGTTCTGATTTCTGCATCACCTTCAACCCTGGGCAGTGATTGGAGATAAGGTCAAGGTTCTGAAACCTGAAAACCGAGGTTGGGAAGAGATGACGACCTAAGGCCATGGAAGCTAGATGTGCTCAGTGTGCGGCCAGCTGTCTGGGAGGGGCCAGGGGGTCCAGGCTCAGGCTGTGTCAGAAAGGGCATTAGTGCCCTGGTCAGCCTATGTATTTGGGGTACAGCCATGGTCGGTGCAGGTTGATCCTCATTTGGGGTTACTGGGTAGACCCAGAGGACAATGTTTTTCTTCTGGAGGGCCGGCAGAGTGCTGCATTGTAGTTCTGGATTGCCAAACTGGAGGGCTTGTGGGCCAGTAGTCTGACGACAAAAGTCTGAGAACACAAGCTAGGCTTAGGTTTCTGGGTGAGGCCATGGCAGGCACAATCTACAGACCTGAATCGAGATCTCGTGCATCTGAAGTCAGGGCTAGGATCAGACGATCGCTCAGGTTGGAGTTTCTGTTCCTGATGGCCCCTTCATGAATGGGGGGGGGCATCACGAGGCCATGGGGGTTTTCCCACGAGGGGAGTTGTGAGAAGCTCCAAACTGCAGAGAGTCTTCTGCAGGACAATTGAAACCTGTTGTTTGGGTCCAGGCCAATGATTCTGAGCAGGGTTCTAAGGATGGATGGCTGGGTAGCCCACCGCGCATTCCAATTGTCTCCTAGCAATAAGACAGGTTAGATCTCCTGGATCTGTGGGGAGCAACCGAGGACGCTGAGTTGAAATGGACACCCCTGGGGATGGGTCCTAATGTGCTTTTGTGTCTATGGAGACCTTGGAATGAAGCGGTGGCACTGGGGCCCTAAAGGGTTCTCCTAAAGAGAGGCTTTGACACAGCTCCAACGTGCAAGTTTCCCATGTGTAAATGAGATGTTTTCTGATGGGTGAGTCAAGAAACAGCTAGATGCTGCTTTTGAAATCCAGGCCTCTGAGGAGAGATGCCTGGAAAGCAAAGCAATGGATCTGATTAGTGCCTAGGGGCCTGTTCTTTCCTTTTTACCTCTGGGGACATCTGTCTATGTGTCTGAGTGCAGGTAGGTGCTCAGTTGGGCTCAGATTGCCCCTGTCTTTCCTGGGAAGCCACCACTATTGAGATGGATCAGGGACTTTGGAGGTTTATCCTATTAGATGGATTGTGGCCATTGGAATGGGCACACACAATTCCCTTGGAGACGCCAAGTACAGTCCTGAGGTTCGGCTCCAGGGGCCTGAGCCTGTAGGTTGTGTAGGCCAGGGCTGTTTGGAAGTTGTCTGAAAACACAAACTCGGCTTATGTTTCGGGTCATAGGTATGGCAGGACTGATCTACAGACCATGAGGAGAACTCTTCGGGATTTGAAAGAAGGGCGAGTGTCAGGCTCCTGCTCAAATTTTTGTCTCTGGATATCGTGTCACTCATGGTCGCGGAATTTCTGGGTGACTTCATGGGAAATGGACGAGTCTTACTCTCTGGAGGTTTGGCCCCGTCTAAAGAGTTTGGGGTCATTCTGTGGGCTGGAAGAAGTTCGTTTTTTTTTTGTTGTTGTTGTTGTTGTTTTCTTTTTTAACCTCAGGTGTCCCACCAAATGATGGATTCCAGAGTAGAGCCCTGGGGAGGGGCGACTGGACAATCAGAAATCTGGTTAAAAATTGGGGCCTAGGGACATGTCAAGCCCATTATGACATCTAATGGTCCAGCCACTGAGTGGAATTACTAGAGGACAGGACTCATGCTGAGGGTCACAATGCGTGTGTATGCGCTCGTAAGACTCAAGAATTGGCGGGGCCTCAGGGTGAATGCTGGTTTCTCCTACACTGAACGTTGGACAACGTGCCAACCACAAGGGTTCTTGCCATGGGTAAGGAGGAGTCCTGATTTCTGCATCACACTCACCCCTGGGCAGTGATTGGAGATAAGGTCTCGGTTCTGAAGCCTGAAAACTGAGGTAGGGAAGAGATGATGACCTTAGGCCATGGCGGGTTTTATGTGCTCAGTGTGCGGTCAGCTTTCTGGGTGTTGGTCACGAGTTCCGGGCTCAGGTTGTGTTCGACAGTGCATTAGTGCCCAGGTTAGACTATATAATTTGGGTAAAGTCGAGTGCTGTGTAGGTTTACCCTCATTTCAGGTGCCTGGGCAGCTCATGAGGCAATAATTTTTTTTCTAGAGGGCAGGCAGAGTGCTGCATTGTGGGTCCGGAATTGCCAAACTTGAGGTCTTCGGGGCCAGCAGTGTGAGGACGGAAGTCTGAGAAGAAAAGCTAGACTTGGGTATCAGGGCGAGGGCACGGCAGGTACCCCCTGCAGATCTGAACCAATATCTCATCCATCTGAAGTAAGGGCGAGGATCAGACTTTGGCTCAGGTGTAAGTTTCTGAACATGAAGGCCGCTTCATGAAGGGAGCGGAATCTCGAGGCCATTGAGGTTTTCCCACGTTGGGATTTGTGGGATGCCCCCTTCAAGGATTCCTTCTGCGGGACAATTGAGACCTGTTGGATAGCTCCAGGACATCCCATTTGGAATGACTCCAGAGCACAGTTCGCGGTTGGATGCCTGGGAAGCCTGCCTCACATTCCAATTTTCTCCTAGCAACAAGACTGTTTAGATCTGATGGCTCTGCGGGAGCAACCGGGGTGGCTGAGTTGAAATGGACTTTCCTGAGGATGGGTCCTAATGTGTTTTTGTGTCCATGAGGGCCTTGGAATGGGGCGGTGGCACCGGGACCCTGAAGTACTCTCCTAAGCTTTGGACATGGCTCCCATGCACAGGTTTCCTTGTGGAGACGAGATGAGTTCTGATGGGTGCCTCAGGAAAACCCCTATGCTCGTATTGGAATCAGGCTTTTGAGGACACATGCCTGTTACCCAAAGCAATGGATCCTATTATGGCCTAGGGTCCTGTCTGGTTCAATCTTCTTCTCTGGGGACATCCATCTATGGTATGAATGGAGGTCGATTATCAGCTGGTGTCAGACAGCCCTTGTTTGTTCCGGGCGACCTACACTATTCGGATGGCCTCAGGGACTTTGGAGGTTGCTCCTAAATTGTACGGTTTTGGACCATGGAATGGGCAGAATTTCCATGGATTGGTAGGCACAGTCCTAATGTGTGGCTCCAGGGGCCCAGCCTGGAGGGTGTGTGTCCCAAGACTTTGAGGACAGAAGTCTGAAAACACAAACTCAACTTAGGTTTGTGGACGTAGGTATGGCAGGCCCGATCTACAAACCATGAGAAGAACTCTTCAGGATATGAAGAAAGTGCGAGTCTGAGGCGCTTGCTCAGGCTTTTGTCTCTGGATTTTGTATCAGCGATGGCCGTGGAATGTCGGGGAGGCCTCATGGGCCATGGACGAATCTTCTTCTCTGAGGATTTGGCCGGATTCCCAATTTCTTTTCGTCAATCTGTGGGATGGGAGGACTCATTTCAGTTTTGTTACCTCAGATGTCCCACCAAAAGAGGAATTCCAAAGCCAAGCCGTGGGGAAGACTGAAGGGACAACCCGAACTATGGTTAAAAATTGGGGCCTAGGGGCATGGCAAGCCCAATATGCTATCTCTTCATCCGGCCACTGAGTGACCTTACTTGAGGACTGGGCTCAGCCTGAGCATCACAATGTGTGTTTGTGAACAATGTGGCCCGCCAGCATGGGCGGGGCCTCATGGGCCACACTGGTTTCAACTACACTGAACATTGGACAACATGCCAACCACAAGGTTTCTTGCCATGGGGAAGGAGTTCTGATTTCTGCATCACCTTCAACCCTGGGCAGTGATTGGAGATAAGGTCAAGGTTCTGAAACCTGAAAACCGAGGTTGGGAAGAGATGACGACCTAAGGCCATGGAAGCTAGATGTGCTCAGTGTGCGGCCAGCTGTCTGGGAGGGGCCAGGGGGTCCAGGCTCAGGCTGTGTCAGAAAGGGCATTAGTGCCCTGGTCAGCCTATGTATTTGGGGTACAGCCATGGTCGGTGCAGGTTGATCCTCATTTGGGGTTACTGGGTAGACCCAGAGGACAATGTTTTTCTTCTGGAGGGCCGGCAGAGTGCTGCATTGTAGTTCTGGATTGCCAAACTGGAGGGCTTGTGGGCCAGTAGTCTGACGACAAAAGTCTGAGAACACAAGCTAGGCTTAGGTTTCTGGGTGAGGCCATGGCAGGCACAATCTACAGACCTGAATCGAGATCTCGTGCATCTGAAGTCAGGGCTAGGATCAGACGATCGCTCAGGTTGGAGTTTCTGTTCCTGATGGCCCCTTCATGAATGGGGGGGGGGCATCACGAGGCCATGGGGGTTTTCCCACGAGGGGAGTTGTGAGAAGCTCCAAACTGCAGAGAGTCTTCTGCAGGACAATTGAAACCTGTTGTTTGGGTCCAGGCCAATGATTCTGAGCAGGGTTCTAAAGATGGATGGCTGGGTAGCCCACCGCGCATTCCAATTGTCTCCTAGCAATAAGACAGGTTAGATCTCCTGGATCTGTGGGGAGCAACCGAGGACGCTGAGTTGAAATGGACACCCCTGGGGATGGGTCCTAATGTGCTTTTGTGTCTATGGAGACCTTGGAATGAAGCGGTGGCACTGGGGCCCTAAAGGGTTCTCCTAAAGAGAGGCTTTGACACAGCTCCAACGTGCAAGTTTCCCATGTGTAGATGAGATGTTTTCTGATGGGTGAGTCAAGAAACAGCTAGATGCTGCTTTTGAAATCCAGGCCTCTGAGGAGAGATGCCTGGAAAGCAAAGCAATGGATCTGATTAGTGCCTAGGGGCCTGTTCTTTCCTTTTTACCTCTGGGGACATCTGTCTATGTGTCTGAGTGCAGGTAGGTGCTCAGTTGGGCTCAGATTGCCCCTGTCTTTCCTGGGAAGCCACCACTATTGAGATGGATCAGGGACTTTGGAGGTTTATCCTATTAGATGGATTGTGGCCATTGGAATGGGCACACACAATTCCCTTGGAGACGCCAAGTACAGTCCTGAGGTTCGGCTCCAGGGGCCTGAGCCTGTAGGTTGTGTAGGCCAGGGCTGTTTGGAAGTTGTCTGAAAACACAAACTCGGCTTATGTTTCGGGTCATAGGTATGGCAGGACTGATCTACAGACCATGAGGAGAACTCTTCGGGATTTGAAAGAAGGGCGAGTGTGAGGCTCCTGCTCAAGTTTTTGTCTCTGGATATCGTGTCACACATGGTCGTGGAATTTCTGGGTGACTTCATGGGAAATGGACGAGTCTTACTCTCTGGTGGTTTGGCCCTGTCTAAAGAGTTTGGGGTTATTCTGTGGGCTGGAAGAAGTTCATTTTTTTTGTTGTTGTTGTTGTTGTTGTTTTCTTTTTTAACCTCAGGTGTCCCACCAAATGATGGATTCCAGAGTAGAGCCCTGTGGATGGGCGACTGGACAATCAGAAATCTGGTTAAAAATTGGGGCCTAGGGACATGTCAAGCCCATTATGACATCTAATGGTCCAGCCACTGAGAGGACTTACTAGAGGACAGGACTCATGCTGAGGGTCACAATGCGTGTGTATGCGCTCGTAAGACTCAAGAATTGGCGGGGCCTCAGGGTGAATGCTGGTTTCTCCTACACTGAACGTTGGACAACGTGCCAACCACAAGGGTTCTTGCCATGGGTAAGGAGGAGTCCTGATTTCTGCATCACACTCACCCCTGGGCAGTGATTGGATATAAGGTCTCGGTTCTGCAGCCTGAATCCTGAGGTAGGGGAGAGATGATGACCTAAGGCCATGGCGGGTTTTATGTGCTCAGTGTGCGGTCAGCTTTCTGGGTGTTGGTCACGAGGTCCGGGCTCAGGTTGTGTTCGACAGCGCATTAGTGCCCAGGTTAGACTATATAATTTGGGTAAAGTCGAGTGCTGTGTAGGTTTACCCTCATTTCAGGTGCCTGGGCATCTCATGAGGCAATAATTTTTTTTCTAGAGGGCAGGCAGAGTGCTGCATTGTGGGTCCGGAATTGCCAAACTTGAGGTCTTCGGGGCCAGCAGTGTGAGGACGGAAGTCTGAGAAGAAAAGCTAGACTTGGGTATCAGGGCGAGGGCACGGCAGGTACCTTCTGCAGATCTGAACCAATATCTCATCCATCTGAAGTCAGGGCGAGGATCAGACTTTGGCTCAGGTGGAAGTTTCTGAACATGACGGCCGCTTCATGAAGGGAGCGGAATCTCGAGGCCATTGAGGTTTTCCCACGTTGGGAGTTGTGGGATGCCCCCTTCAAGGATTCCTTCTGCGGGACAATTGAGACCTGTTGGATAGCTCCAGGACATCCCATTTGGAATGACTCCAGAGCACAGTTCGCGGTTGGATGCCTGGGAAGCCTGCCTCACATTCCAATTTTCTCCTAGCAACAAGACTGTTTAGATCTGATGGCTCTGCGGGAGCAACCGGGGTGGCTGAGTTGAAATGGACTTTCCTGAGGATGGGTCCTAATGTGTTTTTGTGTCCATGAGGGCCTTGGAATGGGGCGGTGGCACCGGGACCCTGAAGTACTCTCCTAAGCTTTGGACATGGCTCCCATGCACAGGTTTCCTTGTGGAGACGAGATGAGTTCTGATGGGTGCCTCAGGAAAACCCCTATGCACGTATTGGAATCAGGCTTTTGAGGACACATGCCTGTAACCCAAAGCATGGATCCTATTATGGCCTAGGGTCCTGTCTGGTTCAATCTTCTTCTCTGGGGACATCCATCTATGGTATGAGTGGAGGTCGATTATCAGCTGGTGTCACACAGCCCTTGTTTGTTCCGGGCGACCTACACTATTCGGATGGCCTCAGGGACTTTGGAGGTTGCTCCTAATTTGTACGGTTTTGGACCATGGAATGGGCAGAATTTCCATGGATTGGTAGGCACAGTCCTAATGTGTGGCTCCAGGGGCCCAGCCTGGAGGGTGTGTGTCCCAAGACTTTGAGGACAGAAGTCTGAAAACACAAACTCAACTTAGGTTTGGGGACGTAGGTATGGCAGGCCCGATCTACAAACCATGAGAAGAACTCTTCAGGATATGAAGAAAGTGCGAGTCTGAGGCGCTTGCTCAGGGTTTTGTCTCTGGATTTTGTATCAGCGATGGCCGTGGAATGTCGGGGAGGCCTCATGGGCCATGGACGAATCTTCTTCTCTGAGGATTTGGCCGGATTCCCAATTTCTTTTCGTCAATCTGTGGGATGGGAGGACTCATTTCAGTTTTGTTACCTCAGATGTCCCACCAAAAGAGGAATTCCAAAGCCAAGCCGTGGGGAAGACTGAAGGGACAACCCGAACTATGGTTAAAAATTGGGGCCTAGGGGCATGGCAAGCCCAATATGCTATCTCTTCATCCGGCCACTGATTGACCTTACTTGAGGACTGGGCTCAGCCTGAGCATCACAATGTGAGTTTGTGACTAATGTGGCCCGCCAGCATGGGCGGGGCCTCATGGGCCACACTGGTTTCAACTACACTGAACATTGGACAACATGCCAACCACAAGGTTTCTTGCCATGGGGAAGGAGTTCTGATTTCTGCATCACCTTCAACCCTGGGCAGTGATTGGAGATAAGGTCAAGGTTCTGAAACCTGAAAACCGAGGTTGGGAAGAGATGACGACCTAAGGCCATGGAAGCTAGATGTGCTCAGTGTGCGGCCAGCTGTCTGGGAGGGGCCAGGGGGTCCAGGCTCAGGCTGTGTCAGAAAGGGCATTAGTGCCCTGGTCAGCCTATGTATTTGGGGTACAGCCATGGTCGGTGCAGGTTGATCCTCATTTGGGGTTACTGGGTAGACCCAGAGGACAATGTTTTTCTTCTGGAGGGCCGGCAGTGTGCTGCATTGTAGTTCTGGATTGCCAAACTGGAGGGCTTGTGGGCCAGTAGTCTGACGACAAAAGTCTGAGAACACAAGCTAGGCTTAGGTTTCTGGGTGAGGCCATGGCAGGCACAATCTACAGACCTGAATCGAGATCTCGTGCATCTGAAGTCAGGGCTAGGATCAGACGATCGCTCAGGTTGGAGTTTCTGTTCCTGATGGCCCCTTCATGAATGGGGGGGGGGCATCACGAGGCCATGGGGGTTTTCCCACGAGGGGAGTTGTGAGAAGCTCCAAACTGCAGAGAGTCTTCTGCAGGACAATTGAAACCTGTTGTTTGGGTCCAGGCCAATGATTCTGAGCAGGGTTCTAAGGATGGATGGCTGGGTAGCCCACCGCGCATTCCAATTGTCTCCTAGCAATAAACAGGTTAGATCTCCTGGATCTGTGGGGATCAACCGAGGATGCTGAGTTGAAATGGACACCCCTGGGGATGGGTCCTAACGTGCTTTTGTGTCTATGGAGACCTTGGAATGAAGCGGTGGCACTGGGGCCCTAAAGGGTTCTCCTAAACAGAGGCTTTGACACAGCTCCAACGTGCAAGTTTCCCATGTGTAGATGAGATGTTTTCTGATGGGTGAGTCAAGAAACAGCTAGATGCTGCTTTTGAAATCCAGGCCTCTGAGGAGAGATGCCTGGAAAGCAAAGCAATGGATCTGATTAGTGCCTAGGGGCCTGTTCTTTCCTTTTTACCTCTGGGGACATCTGTCTATGTGTCTGAGTGCAGGTAGGTGCTCAGTTGGGCTCAGATTGCCCCTGTCTTTCCTGGGAAGCCACCACTATTGAGATGGATCAGGGACTTTGGAGGTTTATCCTATTAGATGGATTGTGGCCATTGGAATGGGCACACACAATTCCCTTGGAGACGCCAAGTACAGTCCTGAGGTTCGGCTCCAGGGGCCTGAGCC
Source organism: Mustela nivalis (assembly GCF_964662115.1). Taxonomy (NCBI): domain Eukaryota; kingdom Metazoa; phylum Chordata; class Mammalia; order Carnivora; family Mustelidae; genus Mustela; species Mustela nivalis. The sequence goes on from NW_028135901.1 coordinate 240,847, forward strand.
TGTAGGTTGTGTAGGCCAGGGCTGTTTGGAAGTTGTCTGAAAACACAAACTCGGCTTATGTTTCGGGTCATAGGTATGGCAGGACTGATCTACAGACCATGAGGAGAACTCTTCGGGATTTGAAAGAAGGGCGAGTGTCAGGCTCCTGCTCAAATTTTTGTCTCTGGATATCGTGTCACTCATGGTCGCGGAATTTCTGGGTGACTTCATGGGAAATGGACGAGTCTTACTCTCTGGAGGTTTGGCCCCGTCTAAAGAGTTTGGGGTCATTCTGTGGGCTGGAAGAAGTTCGTTTTTTTTTTTGTTGTTGTTGTTGTTTTCTTTTTTAACCTCAGGTGTCCCACCAAATGATGGATTCCAGAGTAGAGCCCTGGGGAGGGGCGACTGGACAATCAGAAATCTGGTTAAAAATTGGGGCCTAGGGACATGTCAAGCCCATTATGACATCTAATGGTCCAGCCACTGAGTGGAATTACTAGAGGACAGGACTCATGCTGAGGGTCACAATGCGTGTGTATGCGCTCGTAAGACTCAAGAATTGGCGGGGCCTCAGGGTGAATGCTGGTTTCTCCTACACTGAACGTTGGACAACGTGCCAACCACAAGGGTTCTTGCCATGGGTAAGGAGGAGTCCTGATTTCTGCATCACACTCACCCCTGGGCAGTGATTGGAGATAAGGTCTCGGTTCTGAAGCCTGAAAACTGAGGTAGGGAAGAGATGATGACCTTAGGCCATGGCGGGTTTTATGTGCTCAGTGTGCGGTCAGCTTTCTGGGTGTTGGTCACGAGTTCCGGGCTCAGGTTGTGTTCGACAGTGCATTAGTGCCCAGGTTAGACTATATAATTTGGGTAAAGTCGAGTGCTGTGTAGGTTTACCCTCATTTCAGGTGCCTGGGCAGCTCATGAGGCAATAATTTTTTTTCTAGAGGGCAGGCAGGGTGCTGCATTGTGGGTCCGGAATTGCCAAACTTGAGGTCTTCGGGGCCAGCAGTGTGAGGACGGAAGTCTGAGAAGAAAAGCTAGACTTGGGTATCAGGGCGAGGGCACGGCAGGTACCCCCTGCAGATCTGAACCAATATCTCATCCATCTGAAGTAAGGGCGAGGATCAGACTTTGGCTCAGGTGTAAGTTTCTGAACATGAAGGCCGCTTCATGAAGGGAGTGGAATTTCGAGGCCATTGAGGTTTTCCCACGTTGGGAGTTGTGGGATGCCCCCTTCAAGGATTCCTTCTGCGGGACAATTGAGACCTGTTGGATAGCTCCAGGACATCCCATTTGGAATGACTCCAGAGCACAGTTCGCGGTTGGATGCCTGGGAAGCCTGCCTCACATTCCAATTTTCTCCTAGCAACAAGACTGTTTAGATCTGATGGCTCTGCGGGAGCAACCGGGGTGGCTGAGTTGAAATGGACTTTCCTGAGGATGGGTCCTAATGTGTTTTTGTGTCCATGAGGGCCTTGGAATGGGGCGGTGGCACCGGGACCCTGAAGTACTCTCCTAAGCTTTGGACATGGCTCCCATGCACAGGTTTCCTTGTGGAGACGAGATGAGTTCTGATGGGTGCCTCAGGAAAACCCCTATGCTCGTATTGGAATCAGGCTTTTGAGGACACATGCCTGTTACCCAAAGCAATGGATCCTATTATGGCCTAGGGTCCTGTCTGGTTCAATCTTCTTCTCTGGGGACATCCATCTATGGTATGAATGGAGGTCGATTATCAGCTGGTGTCAGACAGCCCTTGTTTGTTCCGGGCGACCTACACTATTCGGATGGCCTCAGGGACTTTGGAGGTTGCTCCTAAATTGTACGGTTTTGGACCATGGAATGGGCAGAATTTCCATGGATTGGTAGGCACAGTCCTAATGTGTTGCTCCAGGGGCCCAGCCTGGAGGGTGTGTGTCCCAAGACTTTGAGGACAGAAGTCTGAAAACACAAACTCAACTTAGGTTTGTGGACGTAGGTATGGCAGGCCCGATCTACAAACCATGAGAAGAACTCTTCAGGATATGAAGAAAGTGCGAGTCTGAGGCGCTTGCTCAGGCTTTTGTCTCTGGATTTTGTATCAGCGATGGCCGTGGAATGTCGGGGAGGCCTCATGGGCCATGGACGAATCTTCTTCTCTGAGGATTTGGCCGGATTCCCAATTTCTTTTCGTCAATCTGTGGGATGGGAGGACTCATTTCAGTTTTGTTACCTCAGATGTCCCACCAAAAGAGGAATTCCAAAGCCAAGCCGTGGGGAAGACTGAAGGGACAACCCGAACTATGGTTAAAAATTGGGGCCTAGGGGCATGGCAAGCCCAATATGCTATCTCTTCATCCGGCCACTGAGTGACCTTACTTGAGGACTGGGCTCAGCCTGAGCATCACAATGTGTGTTTGTGACTAATGTGGCCCGCCAGCATGGGCGGGGCCTCATGGGCCACACTGGTTTCAACTACACTGAACATTGGACAACATGCCAACCACAAGGTTTCTTGCCATGGGGAAGGAGTTCTGATTTCTGCATCACCTTCAACCCTGGGCAGTGATTGGAGATAAGGTCAAGGTTCTGAAACCTGAAAACCGAGGTTGGGAAGAGATGACGACCTAAGGCCATGGAAGCTAGATGTGCTCAGTGTGCGGCCAGCTGTCTGGGAGGGGCCAGGGGGTCCAGGCTCAGGCTGTGTCAGAAAGGGCATTAGTGCCCTGGTCAGCCTATGTATTTGGGGTACAGCCATGGTCGGTGCAGGTTGATCCTCATTTGGGGTTACTGGGTAGACCCAGAGGACAATGTTTTTCTTCTGGAGGGCCGGCAGAGTGCTGCATTGTAGTTCTGGATTGCCAAACTGGAGGGCTTGTGGGCCAGTAGTCTGACGACAAAAGTCTGAGAACACAAGCTAGGCTTAGGTTTCTGGGTGAGGCCATGGCAGGCACAATCTACAGACCTGAATCGAGATCTCGTGCATCTGAAGTCAGGGCTAGGATCAGACGATCGCTCAGGTTGGAGTTTCTGTTCCTGATGGCCCCTTCATGAATGGGGGGGGGCATCACGAGGCCATGGGGGTTTTCCCACGAGGGGAGTTGTGAGAAGCTCCAAACTGCAGAGAGTCTTCTGCAGGACAATTGAAACCTGTTATTTGGGTCCAGGCCAATGATTCTGAGCAGGGTTCTAAGGATGGATGGCTGGGTAGCCCACCGCGCATTCCAATTGTCTCCTAGCAATAAGACAGGTTAGATCTCCTGGATCTGTGGGGAGCAACCGAGGACGCTGAGTTGAAATGGACACCCCTGGGGATGGGTCCTAATGTGCTTTTGTGTCTATGGAGACCTTGGAATGAAGCGGTGGCACTGGGGCCCTAAAGGGTTCTCCTAAACAGAGGCTTTGACACAGCTCCAACGTGCAAGTTTCCCATGTGTAGATGAGATGTTTTCTGATGGGTGATTCAAGAAACAGCTAGATGCTGCTTTTGAAATCCAGGCCTCTGAGGAGAGATGCCTGGAAAGCAAAGCAATGGATCTGATTAGTGCCTAGGGGCCTGTTCTTTCCTTTTTACCTCTGGGGACATCTGTCTATGTGTCTGAGTGCAGGTAGGTGCTCAGTTGGGCTCAGATTGCCCCTGTCTTTCCTGGGAAGCCACCACTATTGAGATGGATCAGGGACTTTGGAGGTTTATCCTATTAGATGGATTGTGGCCATTGGAATGGGCACACACAATTCCCTTGGAGAGGGCAAGTACAGTCCTCAGGTTCGGCTCCAGGGGCCTGAGCCTGTAGGTTGTGTAGGCCAGGGCTGTTTGGAAGTTGTCTGAAAACACAAACTCGGCTTATGTTTCGGGTCATAGGTATGGCAGGACTGATCTACAGACCATGAGGAGAACTCTTTGGGATTTGAAAGAAGGGCGAGTGTGAGGCTCCTGCTCAAGTTTTTGTCTCTGGATATCGTGTCACTCATGGTCGTGGAATTTCTGGGTGACTTCATGGGAAATGGACGAGTCTTACTCTCTGGTGGTTTGGCCCCGTCTAAAGAGTTTGGGGTCATTCTGTGGGCTGGAAGAAGTTCGTTTTTTTTTTTTTTTTTTTTTTGTTGTTTTCTTTTTTAACCTCAGGTGTCCCACCAAATGATGGATTCCAGAGTAGAGCCCTGGGGAGGGGCGACTGGACAATCAGAAATCTGGTTAAAAATTGGGGCCTAGGGACATGTCAAGCCCATTATGACATCTAATGGTCCAGCCACTGAGAGGACTTACTAGAGGACAGGACTCATGCTGAGGGTCACAATGCATGTGTATGCGCTCGTAACACTCAAGAATGGGCGGGGCCTCAGGGTGAATGCTGGTTTCTCCTACACTGAACGTTGGACAACGTGCCAACCACAAGGGTTCTTGCCAATGGTAAGGAGGAGTCCTGATTTCTGCATCACACTCACCCCTGGGCAGTGATTGGAGATAAGGTCTCGGTTCTGAAGCCTGAAAACTGAGGTAGGGAAGAGATGATGACCTAAGGCCATGGCGGGTTTTATGTGCTCAGTGTGCGGTCAGCTTTCTGGGTGTTGGTCACGAGGTCCGGGCTCAGGTTGTGTTCGACAGTGCATTAGTGCCCAGGTTAGACTATATAATTTGGGTAAAGTCGAGTGCTGTGTAGGTTTACCCTCATTTCAGGTGCCTGGGCAGCTCATGAGGCAATAATTTTTTTTCTAGAGGGCAGGCAGAGTGCTGCATTGTGGGTCCGGAATTGCCAAACTTGAGGTCTTCGGGGCCAGCAGTGTGAGGACGGAAGTCTGAGAAGACAAGCTAGACTTGGGTATCAGGGCGAGGGCACGGCAGGTACCCCCTGCAGATCTGAACCAATATCTCATCCATCTGAAGTCAGGGCGAGGATCAGACTTTGGCTCAGGTGGAAGTTTCTGAACATGACGGCCGTTTCATGAAGGGAGCGGAATCTCGAGGCCATTGAGGTTTTCCCACGTTGGGAGTTGTGGGATGCCCCCTTCAAGGATTCCTTCTGCGGGACAATTGAGACCTGTTGGACAGCTCCAGGACATCCCATTTGGAATGACTCCAGAGCACAGTTCGCGGTTGGATGCCTGGGAACCTGACTCGCATTCCAATTGTCTCCTAGCAACAAGACTGTTTAGATCTGATGGCTCTGCGGGAGCAACCGGGGTGGCTGAGTTGAAATGGACTTTCCTGAGGATGGGTCCTAATGTGTTTTTGTGTCCATGAGGGCCTTGGAATGGGGCGGTGGCATCGGGACCCTGAAGTACTCTCCTAAGCTTTGGACATGGCTCCCATGCACAGGTTTCCTTGTGGAGACGAGATGAGTTCTGATGGGTGCCTCAGGAAAACCCCTATGCTCGTATTGGAATCAGGCTTTTGAGGACACATGCCTGTAACCCAAAGCAATGGATCCTATTATGTCCTAGGGTCCTGTCTGGTTCAATCTTCTTCTCTGGGGACATCCATCTATGGTATGAGTGGAGGTCGATTATCAGCTGGTGTCAGACAGCCCTTGTTTGTTCCGGGCGACCTACACTATTCGGATGGCCTCAGGGACTTTGGAGGTTGCTCCTAATTTGTACGGTTTTGGACCATGGAATGGGCAGAATTTCCATGGATTGGTAGGCACAGTCCTAATGTGTGGCTCCAGTGTCCCAGCCTGGAGGGTGTGTGTCCCAAGCTTTGAGGACAGAAGTCTGAAAACACAAACTCAACTTAGGTTTGGGGACGTAGGTATGGCAGGCCCGATCTACAAACCATAAGAACTCTTCAGGATATGAAGAAAGTGCGAGTCTGAGGCGCTTGCTCAGGCTTTTGTCTCTGGATTTTGTATCAGCGATGGCCGTGGAATGTCGGGGAGGCCTCATGGGCCATGGACGAATCTTCTTCTCTGTGGATTTGGCCGGATTCCCAACTTCTTTTCGTCAATCTGTGGGATGGGAGGACTCATTTCAGTTTTGTTACCTCAGATGTCCCACCAAAAGAGGAATTCCAAAGCCAAGCCGTGGGGAAGACTGAAGGGACAACCCGAACTATGGTTAAAAATTGGGGCCTAGGGGCATGGCAAGCCCAATATGCTATCTCTTCATCCGGCCACTGAGTGACCTTACTTGAGGACTGGGCTCAGCCTGAGCATCACAATGTGTGTTTGTGACCAATGTGGCCCGCCAGCATGGGCGGGGCCTCATGGGCCACACTGGTTTCAACTACACTGAACATTGGACAACATGCCAACCACAAGGTTTCTTGCCATGGGGAAGGAGTTCTGATTTCTGCATCACCTTCAACCCTGGGCAGTGATTGGAGATAAGGTCAAGGTTCTGAAACCTGAAAACCGAGGTTGGGAAGAGATGACGACCTAAGGCCATGGAAGCTAGATGTGCTCAGTGTGCGGCCAGCTGTCTGGGAGGGGCCAGGGGGTCCAGGCTCAGGCTGTGTCAGAAAGGGCATTAGTGCCCTGGTCAGCCTATGTATTTGGGGTACAGCCATGGTCGGTGCAGGTTGATCCTCATTTGGGGTTACTGGGTAGACCCAGAGGACAATGTTTTTCTTCTGGAGGGCCGGCAGAGTGCTGCATTGTAGTTCTGGATTGCCAAACTGGAGGGCTTGTGGGCCAGTAGTCTGACGACAAAAGTCTGAGAACACAAGCTAGGCTTAGGTTTCTGGGTGAGGCCATGGCAGGCACAATCTACAGACCTGAATCGAGATCTCGTGCATCTGAAGTCAGGGCTAGGATCAGACGATCGCTCAGGTTGGAGTTTCTGTTCCTGATGGCCCCTTCATGAATGGGGGGGGGGCATCACGAGGCCATGGGGGTTTTCCCACGAGGGGAGTTGTGAGAAGCTCCAAACTGCAGAGAGTCTTCTGCAGGACAATTGAAACCTGTTGTTTGGGTCCAGGCCAATGATTCTGAGCAGGGTTCTAAGGATGGATGGCTGGGTAGCCCACCGCGCATTCCAATTGTCTCCTAGCAATAAGACAGGTTAGATCTCCTGGATCTGTGGGGAGCAACCGAGGACGCTGAGTTGAAATGGACACCCCTGGGGATGGGTCCTAACGTGCTTTTGTGTCTATGGAGACCTTGGAATGAAGCGGTGGCACTGGGGCCCTAAAGGGTTCTCCTAAAGAGAGGCTTTGACACAGCTCCAACGTGCAAGTTTCCCATGTGTAGATGAGATGTTTTCTGATGGGTGAGTCAAGAAACAGCTAGATGCTGCTTTTGAAATCCAGGCCTCTGAGGAGAGATGCCTGGAAAGCAAAGCAATGGATCTGATTAGTGCCTAGGGGCCTGTTCTTTCCTTTTTACCTCTGGGGACATCTGTCTATGTGTCTGAGTGCAGGTAGGTGCTCAGTTGGGCTCAGATTGCCCCTGTTTTTCCTGGGAAGCCACCACTATTGAGATGGATCAGGGACTTTGGAGGTTTATCCTATTAGATGGATTGTGGCCATTGGAATGGGCACACACAATTCCCTTGGAGACGGCAAGTACAGTCCTGAGGTTCGGCTCCAGGGGCCTTAGCCTGTAGGTTGTGTAGGCCAGGGCTGTTTGGAAGTTGTCTGAAAACACAAACTCGGCTTATGTTTCGGGTCATAGGTATGGCAGGACTGATCTACAGACCATGAGGAGAACTCTTCGGGATTTGAAAGAAGGGCGAGTGTGAGGCTCCTGCTCAAGTTTTTGTCTCTGGATATCGTGTCACACATGGTCGTGGAATTTCTGGGGGACTTCATGGGAAATGAACGAGTCTTACTCTCTGGTGGTTTGGCCCTGTCTAAAGAGTTTGGGGTTATTCTGTGGGCTAAAAGAAGTTCGTTTTTTTTTTTGTTGTTGTTGTTGTTGTTTTCTTTTTTAACCTCAGGTGTCCCACCAAATGATGGATTCCAGAGTAGAGCCCTGGTAAGGGGCGACTGGACAATCAGAAATCTGGTTAAAAATTGGGGCCTAGGGACATGTCAAGCCCATTATGACATCTAATGTTCCAGCCACTGAGAGGACTTACTAGAGGACAGGACTCATGCTGAGGGTCACAATGCATGTGTATGCGCTCGTAACACTCAAGAATGGGCGGGGCCTCAGGGTGAATGCTGGTTTCTCCTACACTGAACGTTGGACAACGTGCCAACCACAAGGGTTCTTGCCATGGGTAAGGAGGAGTCCTGATTTCTGCATCACACTCACCCCTGGGCAGTGATTGGAGATAAGGTCTCGGTTCTGAAGCCTGAAAACTGAGGTAGGGAAGAGATGATGACCTAAGGCCATGGCGGGTTTTATGTGCTCAGTGTGCGGTCAGCTTTCTGGGTGTTGGTCACGAGGTCCGGGCTCAAGTTGTGATCGACAGTGCATTAGTGCCCAGGTTAGACTATATAATTTGGGTAAAGTCGAGTGCTGTGTAGGTTTACCCTAATTTCAGGTGCCTGGGCAGCTCATGAGGCAATAATTTTTTTTCTAGAGGGCAGGCAGAGTGCTGCATTGTGGGTCCGGAATTGCCAAACTTGAGGTCTTCGGGGCCAGCAGTGTGAGGACGGAAGTCTGAGAAGAAAAGCTAGACTTGGGTATCAGGGCGAGCGCACGGCAGGTACCCCCTGCAGATCTGAACCAATATCTCATCCATCTGAAGTCAGGGCGAGGATCAGACTTTAGCTCAGATGTAAGTTTCTGAACATGACGGCCGCTTCATGAAGGGAGTGGAATCTCGAGGCCATTGAGGTTTTCCCACGTTGGGAGTTGTGGGATGCCCCCTTCAAGGATTCCTTCTGCGGGACAATTGAGACCTGTTGGACAGCTCCAGGACATCCCATTTGGAATGACTCCAGAGCACAGTTCGCGGTTGGATGCCTGGGAAGCCTGCCTCGCATTCCAATTTTCTCCTAGCAACAAGACTGTTTAGATCTGATGGCTCTGCGGGAGCAACCGGGGTGGCTGAGTTGAAATGGACTTTCCTGAGGATGGGTCCTAATGTGTTTTTGTGTCCATGAGGGCCTTGGAATGGGGCGGTGGCACCGGAACCCTGAAGTACTCTCCTAAGCTTTGGACATGGCTCCCATGCACAGGTTTCCTTGTGGAGACGAGATGAGTTCTGATGGGTGCCTCAGGAAAACCCCTATGCTCGTATTGGAATCAGGCTTTTGAGGACACATGCCTGTTACCCAAAGCAATGGATCCTATTATGGCCTAGGGTCCTGTCTGGTTCAATCTTCTTCTCTGGGGACATCCATCTATGGTATGAATGGAGGTCGATTATCAGCTGGTGTCAGACAGCCCTTGTTTGTTCCGGGCGACCTACACTATTCGGATGGCCTCAGGGACTTTGGAGGTTGCTCCTAATTTGTACGGTTTTGGACCATGGAATGGGCAGAATTTCCATGGATTGGTAGGCACAGTCCTAATGTGTGGCTCCAGGGGCCCAGCCTGGAGGGTGTGTGTCCCAAGACTTTGAGGACAGAAGTCTGAAAACACAAACTCAACTTAGGTTTGGGGACGTAGGTATGGCAGGCCCGATCTACAAACCATGAGAAGAACTCTTCAGGATATGAAGAAAGTGCGAGTCTGAGGCGCTTGCTCAGGCTTTTGTCTCTGGATTTTGTATCAGCGATGGCCGTGGAATGTCGGGGAGGCCTCATGGGCCATGGACGAATCTTCTTCTCTGAGGATTTGGCCGGATTCCCAATTTCTTTTCGTCAATCTGTGGGATGGGAGGACTCATTTCAGTTTTGTTACCTCAGATGTCCCACCAAAAGAGGAATTCCAAAGCCAAGCCGTGGGGAAGACTGAAGGGACAACCCGAACTATGGTTAAAAATTGGGGCCTAGGGGCATGGCAAGCCCAATATGCTATCTCTTCATCCGGCCACTGATTGACCTTACTTGAGGACTGGGCTCAGCCTGAGCATCACAATGTGAGTTTGTGACTAATGTGGCCCGCCAGCATGGGCGGGGCCTCATGGGCCACACTGGTTTCAACTACACTGAACATTGGACAACATGCCAACCACAAGGTTTCTTGCCATGGGGAAGGAGTTCTGATTTCTGCATCACCTTCAACCCTGGGCAGTGATTGGAGATAAGGTCAAGGTTCTGAAACCTGAAAACCGAGGTTGGGAAGAGATGACGACCTAAGGCCATGGAAGCTAGATGTGCTCAGTGTGCGGCCAGCTGTCTGGGAGGGGCCAGGGGGTCCAGGCTCAGGCTGTGTCAGAAAGGGCATTAGTGCCCTGGTCAGCCTATGTATTTGGGGTACAGCCATGGTCGGTGCAGGTTGATCCTCATTTGGGGTTACTGGGTAGACCCAGAGGACAATGTTTTTCTTCTGGAGGGCCGGCAGAGTGCTGCATTGTAGTTCTGGATTGCCAAACTGGAGGGCTTGTGGGCCAGTAGTCTGACGACAAAAGTCTGAGAACACAAGCTAGGCTTAGGTTTCTGGGTGAGGCCATGGCAGGCACAATCTACAGACCTGAATCGAGATCTCGTGCATCTGAAGTCAGGGCTAGGATCAGACGATCGCTCAGGTTGGAGTTTCTGTTCCTGATGGCCCCTTCATGAATGGGGGGGGCATCACGAGGCCATGGGGGTTTTCCCACGAGGGGAGTTGTGAGAAGCTCCAAACTGCAGAGAGTCTTCTGCAGGACAATTGAAACCTGTTGTTTGGGTCCAGGCCAATGATTCTGAGCAGGGTTCTAAGGATGGATGGCTGGGTAGCCCACCGCGCATTCCAATTGTCTCCTAGCAATAAGACAGGTTAGATCTCCTGGATCTGTGGGGAGCAACCGAGGACGCTGAGTTGAAATGGACACCCCTGGGGATGGGTCCTAACGTGCTTTTGTGTCTATGGAGACCTTGGAATGAAGCGGTGGCACTGGGGCACTAAAGGGTTCTCCTAAAGAGAGGCTTTGACACAGCTCCAACGTGCAAGTTTCCCATGTGTAGATGAGATGTTTTCTGATGTGTGAGTCAAGAAACAGCTAGATGCTGCTTTGGAAATCCAGGCCTCTGAGGAGAGATGCCTGGAAAGCAAAGCAATGGATCTGATTAGTGCCTAGGGGCCTGTTCTTTCCTTTTTACCTCTGGGGACATCTGTCTATGTGTCTGAGTGCAGGTAGGTGCTCAGTTGTGCGCACATTGCCCCTGTCTTTCCTGGGAAGCCACCACTATTGAGATGGATCAGGGACATTGGAGGTTTATCCTATTAGATGGATTGTGGCCATTGGAATGGGCACACACAATTCCCTTGGAGACGGCAAGTACAGTCCTGAGGTTCGGCTCCAGGGGCCTTAGCCTGTAGGTTGTGTAGGCCAGGGCTGTTTGGAAGTTGTCTGAAAACACAAACTCGGCTTATGTTTCGGGTCATAGGTATGGCAGGACTGATCTACAGACCATGAGGAGAACTCTTCGGGATTTGAAAGAAGGGCGAGTGTGAGGCTCCTGCTCAAGTTTTTGTCTCTGGATATCGTGTCACTCATGGTCGTGGAATTTCTGGGTGACTTCATGGGAAATGGACGCGTCTTACTCTCTGGTGGTTTGGCCCTGTCTAAAGAGTTTGGGGTCATTCTGTGGGCTGGAAGAAGTTCGTTTTTTTGTTGTTGTTGTTGTTGTTGTTGTTTTCTTTTTTAACCTCAGGTGTCCCACCAAATGATGGATTCCAGAGTAGGGCCCTGGGGAGGGGTGACTGGACAATCAGAAATCTGGTTAAAAATTGGGGCCTAGGGACATGTCAAGCCCATTATGACATCTAATGGTCCAGCCACTGAGAGGACTTACTAGAGGACAGGACTCATGCTGAGGGTCACAATGCGTGTGTATGCGCTCGTAACACTCAAGAATGGGCGGGGCCTCAGGGTGAATGCTGGTTTCTCCTACACTGAACGTTGGACAACGTGCCAACCACAAGGTTTCTTGCCATGGGAAAGGAGGAGTCCTGATTTCTGCATCACACTCACCCCTGGGCAGTGATTGGAGATAAGGTCTCGGTTCTGAAGCCTGAAAACTGAGGTAGGGAAGAGATGATGACCTAAGGCCATGGCGGGTTTTATGTGCTCAGTGTGCAGTCAGCTTTCTGGGTGTTGGTCACGAGGTCCGGGCTCAGGTTGTGTTCGACAGTGCATTAGTGCCCAGGTTAGACTATATAATTTGGGTAAAGTCGAGTGCTGTGTAGGTTTACCCTCATTTCAGGTGCCTGGGCAGCTCATGAGGCAATAATTTTTTTCTAGAGGGCAGGCAGAGTGCTGCATTGTGGGTCCGGAATTGCCAAACTTGAGGTCTTCGGGGCCAGTAGTGTGAGGACGGAAGTCTGAGAAGAAAAGCTAGACTTGGGTATCTGGGCGAGGGCACGGCAGGTCCCCCGTGCAGATCTGAACCAATATCTCATCCATCTGAAGTCAGGGCGAGGATCAGACTTTGGCTCAGGTGGAAGTTTCTGAGCATGACGGCCGCTTCATGAAGGCAGTGGAATCTCGAGGCCATTGAGGTTTTCCCACGTTGGGAGTTGTGGGATGCCCCCTTCAAGGATTCCTTCTGCGGGACAATTGAGACCTGTTGGACAGCTCCAGGACATCCCATTTGGAATGACTCCAGAGCACAGTTCGCGGTTGGATGCCTGGGAAGCCTGCCTCGCATTCCAATTGTCTCCTAGCAACAAGACTGTTTAGATCTGATGGCTCTGCGGGAGCAACCGTGGTGGCTGAGTTGAAATGGACTTTCCTGAGGATGGGTCCTAATGTGTTTTTGTGTCCATGAGGGCCTTGGAATGGGGCGGTGGCACCGGGACCCTGAAGTACTCTCCTAAGCTTTGGACATGGCTCCCATGCACAGGTTTCCTTGTGGAGACGAGATGAGTTCTGATGGGTGCCTCAGGAAAACCCCTATGCTCGTATTGGAATCAGGCTTTTGAGGACACATGCCTGTAACCCAAAGCAATGGATCCTATTATGGCCTAGGGTCCTGTCTGGTTCAATCTTCTTCTCTGGGGACATCCATCTATGGTATGAATGGAGGTCGATTATCAGCTGGTTTCAGACAGCCCGTGTTTGTTCCGGGCGACCTACACTATTCAGATGGCCTCAGGGACTTTGGAGGTTGCTCCTAATTTGTACGGTTTTGGACCATGGAATGGGCAGAATTTCCATGGATTGGTAGGCACAGTCCTAATGTGTTGCTCCAGGGGCCCAGCCTGGAGGGTGTGTGTCCCAAGACTTTGAGGACAGAAGTCTGAAAACACAAACTCAACTTAGGTTTGGGGACGTAGGTATGGCAGGCCCGATCTACAAACCATGAGAAGAACTCTTCAGGATATGAAGAAAGTGCGAGTCTGAGGCGCTTGCTCAGGGTTTTGTCTCTGGATTTTGTATCAGCGATGGCCGTGGAATGTCGGGGAGGCCTCATGGGCCATGGACGAATCTTCTTCTCTGAGGATTTGGCCGGATTCCCAATTTCTTTTCGTCAATATGTGGGATGGGAGGACTCATTTCAGTTTTGTTACCTCAGATGTCCCACCAAAAGAGGAATTCCAAAGCCAAGCCGTGGGGAAGACTGAAGGGACAACCCGAACTATGGTTAAAAATTGGGGCCTAGGGGCATGGCAAGCCCAATATGCTATCTCTTCATCCGGCCACTGAGTGACCTTACTTGAGGACTGGGCTCAGCCTGAGCATCACAATGTGTGTTTGTGACCAATGTGGCCCGCCAGCTTGGGCGGGGCCTCATGGGCCACACTGGTTTCAACTACACTGAACATTGGAAAACATGCCAACCACAAGGTTTCTTGCCATGGGGAAGGAGTTCTGATTTCTGCATCACCTTCAACCCTGGGCAGTGATTGGAGATAAGGTCAAGGTTCTGAAACCTGAAAACCGAGGTTGGGAAGAGATGACGACCTAAGGCCATGGAAGCTAGATGTGCTCAGTGTGCGGCCAGCTGTCTGGGAGGGACCAGGGGGTCCAGGCTCAGGCTGTGTCAGAAAGGGCATTAGTGCCCTGGTCAGCCTATGTATTTGGGGTACAGCCATGGTCGGTGCAGGTTGATCCTCATTTGGGGTTACTGGGTAGACCCAGAGGACAATGTTTTTCTTCTGGAGGGCCGGCAGAGTGCTGCATTGTAGTTCTGGATTGCCAAACTGGAGGGCTTGTGGGCCAGTAGTCTGACGACAAAAGTCTGAGAACACAAGCTAGGCTTAGGTTTCTGGGTGAGGCCATGGCAGGCACAATCTACAGACCTGAATCGAGATCTCGTGCATCTGAAGTCAGGGCTAGGATCAGACGATCGCTCAGGTTGGAGTTTCTGTTCCTGATGGCCCCTTCATGAATGGGGGGGGCATCACGAGGCCATGGGGGTTTTCCCACGAGGGGAGTTGTGAGAAGCTCCAAACTGCAGAGAGTCTTCTGCAGGACAATTGAAACCTGTTGTTTGGGTCCAGGCCAATGATTCTGAGCAGGGTTCTAAGGATGGATGGCTGGGTAGCCCACCGCGCATTCCAATTGTCTCCTAGCAATAAGACAGGTTAGATCTCCTGGATCTGTGGGGAGCAACCGAGGACGCTGAGTTGAAATGGACACCCCTGGGGATGGGTCCTAACGTGCTTTTGTGTCTATGGAGACCTTGGAATGAAGCGGTGGCACTGGGGCCCTAAAGGGTTCTCCTAAAGAGAGGCTTTGACACAGCTCCAACGTGCAAGTTTCCCATGTGTAGATGAGATGTTTTCTGATGGGTGAGTCAAGAAACAGCTAGATGCTGCTTTGGAAATCCAGGCCTCTGAGGAGAGATGCCTGGAAAGCAAAGCAATGGATCTGATTAGTGCCTAGAGGCCTGTTCTTTCCTTTTTACCTCTGGGGACATCTGTCTATGTGTCTGAGTGCAGGTAGGTGCTCAGTTGTGCTCACATTGCCCCTGTTTTTCCTGGGAAGCCACCACTATTGAGATGGATCAGGGACATTGGAGGTTTATCCTATTAGATGGATTGTGGCCATTGGAATGGGCACACACAATTCCCTTGGAGACGGCAAGTACAGTCCTGAGGTTCGGCTCCAGGGGCCTGAGCCTGTAGGTTGTGTAGGCCAGGGCTGTTTGGAAGTTGTCTGAAAACACAAACTCGGCTTATGTTTCGGGTCATAGGTATGGCAGGACTGATCTACAGACCATGAGGAGAACTCTTCGGGATTTGAAAGAAGGGCGAGTGTGAGGCTCCTGCTCAAGTTTTTGTCTCTGGATATCGTGTCACTCATGGTCGTGGAATTTCTGGGTGACTTCATGGGAAATGGACGAGTCTTACTCTCTGGTGGTTTGGCCCCGTCTAAAGAGTTTGGGGTCATTCTGTGGGCTGGAAGAAGTTCGTTTTTTTGTTGTTGTTGTTGTTGTTGTTGTTTTCTTTTTTAACCTCAGGTGTCCCACCAAATGATGGATTCCAGAGTAGAGCCCTGGGGAGGGGCGACTGGACAATCAGAAATCTGGTTAAAAATTGGGGCCTAGGGACATGTCAAGCCCATTATGACATCTAATGGTCCAGCCACTGAGAGGACTTACTAGAGGACAGGACTCATGCTGAGGGTCACAATGCGTGTGTATGCGCACGTAACACTCAAGAATGGGCGGGGCCTCAGGGTGAATGCTGGTTTCTCCTACACTGAACGTTGGACAACGTGCCAACCACAAGGGTTCTTGCCATGGGAAAGGAGGAGTCCTGATTTCTGCATCACACTCACCCCTGGGCAGTGATTGGAGATAAGGTCTCGGTTCTGAAGCCTGAAAACTGAGGTAGGGAAGAGATGATGACCTAAGGCCATGGCGGGTTTTATGTGCTCAGTGTGCAGTCAGCTTTCTGGGTGTTGGTCACGAGGTCCGGGCTCAGGTTGTGTTCGACAGTGCATTAGTGCCCAGGTTAGACTATATAATTTGGGTAAAGTCGAGTGCTGTGTAGGTTTACCCTCATTTCAGGTGCCTGGGCAGCTCATGAGGCAATAATTTTTTTCTAGAGGGCAGGCAGAGTGCTGCATTGTGGGTCCGGAATTGCCAAACTTGAGGTCTTCGGGGCAGTAGTGTGAGGACGGAAGTCTGAGAAGAAAAGCTAGACTTGGGTATCAGGGCGAGGGCACGGCAGGTCCCCCGTGCAGATCTGAACCAATATCTCATCCATCTGAAGTCAGGGCGAGGATCAGACTTTGGCTCAGGTGGAAGTTTCTGAGCATGACGGCCGCTTCATGAAGGGAGTGGAATCTCGAGGCCATTGAGGTTTTCCCACGTTGGGAGTTGTGGGATGCCCCCTTCAAGGATTCCTTCTGCGGGACAATTGAGACCTGTTGGACAGCTCCAGGACATCCCATTTGGAATGACTCCAGAGCACAGTTCGCGGTTGGATGCCTGGGAAGCCTGCCTCGCATTCCAATTGTCTCCTAGCAACAAGACTGTTTAGATCTGATGGCTCTGCTGGAGCAACCGGGGTGGCTGAGTTGAAATGGACTTTCCTGAGGATGGGTCCTAATGTGTTTTTGTGTCCATGAGGGCCTTGGAATGGGGCGGTGGCACCGGAACCCTGAAGTACTCTCCTAAGCTTTGGACATGGCTCCCATGCACAGGTTTCCTTGTGGAGACGAGATGAGTTCTGATGGGTGCCTCAGGAAAACCCCTATGCTCGTATTGGAATCAGGCTTTTGAGGACACATGCCTGTAACCCAAAGCAATGGATCCTATTATGGCCTAGGGTCCTGTCTGGTTCAATCTTCTTCTCTGGGGACATCCATCTATGGTATGAATGGAGGTCGATTATCAGCTGGATTCAGACAGCCCTTGTTTGTTCCGGGCGACCTACACTATTCGGATGGCCTCAGGGACTTTGGAGGTTGCTCCTAATTTGTACGGTTTTGGACCATGGAATGGGCAGAATTTCCATGGATTGGTAGGCACAGTCCTAATGTGTGGCTCCAGGGGCCCAGCCTGGAGGGTGTGTGTCCCAAGACTTTGAGGACAGAAGTCTGAAAACACAAACTCAGCTTAGGTTTGGGGACGTAGGTATGGCAGGCCCGATCTACAAACCATGAGAAGAACTCTTCAGGATATGAAGAAAGTGCGAGTCTGAGGCGCTTGCTCAGGCTTTTGTCTCTGGATTTTGTATCAGCGATGGCCGTGGAATGTCGGGGAGGCCTCATGGGCCATGGACGAATCTTCTTCTCTGAGGATTTGGCCGGATTCCCAATTTCTTTTCGTCAATCTGTGGGATGGGAGGACTCATTTCAGTTTTGTTACCTCAGGTGTCCCACCAAAAGAGGAATTCCAAAGCCAAGCCGTGGGGAAGACTGAAGGGACAACCCGAACTATGGTTAAAAATTGGGGCCTAGGGGCATGGCAAGCCCAATATGCTATCTCTTCATCCGGCCACTGAGTGACCTTACTTGAGGACTGGGCTCAGCCTGAGCATCACAATGTGTGTTTGTGACCAATGTGGCCCGCCAGCATGGGCGGGGCCTCATGGGCCACACTGGTTTCAACTACACTGAACATTGGACAACATGCCAACCACAAGGTTTCTTGCCATGGGGAAGGAGTTCAGATTTCTGCATCACCTTCAACCCTGGGCAGTGATTGGAGATAAGGTCAAGGTTCTGAACCCTGAAAACCGAGGTTGGGAAGAGATGACGACCTAAGGCCATGGAAGCTAGATGTGCTCAGTGTGCGGCCAGCTGTCTGGGAGGGGCCAGGGGGTCCAGGCTCAGGCTGTCTCAGAAAGGGCATTAGTGCCCTGGTCAGCCTATGTATTTGGGGCACAGCCATGGTCGGTGCAGGTTGATCCTCATTTGGGGTTACTGGGTAGACCCAGAGGACAATGTTTTTCTTCTGGAGGCCCGGCAGAGTGCTGCATTGTAGTTCTGGATTGCCAAACTGGAGGGATTGTGGGCCAGTAGTCTGACGACAAAAGTCTGAGAACACAAGCTAGGCTTAGGTTTCTGGGTGAGGCCATGGCAGGCACAATCTACAGACCTGAATCAAGATCTCGTGCATCTGAAGTCAGGGCTAGGATCAGACGATCGCTCAGGTTGGAGTTTCTGTCCCTGATGGCCCCTTCATGAATGGGGGGGGCATCACGAGGCCATGGGGGTTTTCCCATGAGGGGAGTTGTGAGAAGCTCCAAACTGCAGAGAGTCTTCTGCAGGACAATTGCAACCTCTTGTTTGGCTCCAGGCCAATGATTCTGAGCAGGGTTCTAAGGATGGATGGCTGGGTAGCCCACCGCGCATTCCAATTGTCTCCTAGCAATAAGACAGGTTAGATCTCCTGGATCTGTGGGGAGCAACCGAGGACGCTGAGTTGAAATGGACACCCCTGGGGATGGGTCCTAACGTGCTTTTGTGTCTATGGAGACCTTGGAATGAAGCGGTGGCACTGGGGCCCTAAAGGGAGGCTTTGACACAGCTCCAACGTGCAAGTTTCCCATGTGTAGATGAGATGTTTTCTGATGGGTGAGTCAAGAAACAGCTAGATGCTGCTTTTGAAATCCAGGCCTCTGAAGAGAGATGCCTGGAAAGCAAAGCAATGGATCTGATTAGTGCCTAGGGGCCTGTTCTTTCCTTTTTACCTCTGGGGACATCTGTCTATGTGTCTGAGTGCAGGTAGGTGCTCAGTTGGGCTCAGATTGCCCCTGTTTTTCCTGGGAAGCCACCACTATTGAGATGGATCAGGGACTTTGGAGGTTTATCCTATTAGATGGGTTGTGGCCATTAGAATGGGCACACACAATTCCCTTGGAGACGGCAAGTACAGTCCTGAGGTTCGGCTCCAGGGGCCTGAGCCTGTAGGTTGTGTAGGCCAGGGCTGTTTGGAAGTGTCTGAAACACAAACTCGGCTTATGTTTCGGGTCATAGGTATGGCAGGACTCATCTACAGACCATGAGGAGAACTCTTCGGGATTTGAAAGAAGGGCGAGTGTGAGGCTCCTGCTCAAGTTTTTGTCTCTGGATATCGTGTCACTCATGGTCGTGGAATTTCTGGGTGACTTCATGGGAAATGGACGAGTCTTACTCTCTGGTGGTTTGGCCCCGTCCAAAGAGTTTGGGGTCATTCTGTGGGCTGGAAGAAGTTCGTGTTTTTTTTTTTTTTTTTGTTGTTGTTGTTTTCTTTTTTAACCTCAGGTGTCCCTGCAAATGATGGATTCCAGAGTAGAGCCCTGGGGAGGGGCGACTGGACAATCAGAAATCTGGTTAAAAATTGGGGCCTAGGGACATGTCAAGCCCATTATGACATCTAATGGTCCAGCCACTGAGAGGACTTACTAGAGGACAGGACTCATGCTGAGGGTCACAATGCGAGTGTATACGCTCGTAACACTCAAGAATGGGCGGGGCCTCAGGGTGAATGCTGGTTTCTCCTACACTGAACGTTGGACAACGTGCCAACCACAAGGGTTCTTGCCATGGGTAAGGAGGAGTCCTGATTTCTGCATCACACTCACCCCTGGGCAGAAATTGGAGATAAGGTCTCGGTTCTGAAGCCTGAAAACTGAGGTAGGGAAGAGATGATGACCTAAGGCCATGGCGGGTTTTATGTGCTCAGTGTGCGGTCAGCTTTCTGGGTGTTGTTCAGGAGGTCCGGGCTCAGGTTGTGTTCGACAGTGCATTAGTGCCCAGGTTAGACTATATAATTTGGGTAAAGTCGAGTGCTGTGTAGTTTTACCCTCATTTAAGGTGCCTGGGCAGCTCATGAGTCAATAATTTTTTTCTAGAGGGCAGGCAGAGTGCTGCATTGTGGGTCCGGAATTGCCAAACTTGAGGGCTTCGGGGCCAGGAGTGTGAGGACGGAAGTCTGAGAAGACAAGCTAGACTTGGGTATCAGGGCGAGGGCACGGCAGGTACCCCCTGCAGATCTGAACCAATATCTCATCCATCTGAAGTCAGGGCGAGGATCAGACGTTGGCTCAGGTGGGAGTTTCTGAGCATGACGGCCGCTTCATGAAGGGAGCGGAATCTCGAGGCCATTGAGGTTTTCCCACGTTGGGAGTTGTGGGATGCCCCCTTCAAGGATTCCTTCTGCGGGACAATTGAGACCTGTTGGACAGCTCCAGGACATCCCATATGGAATGACTCCAGAGCACGGTTCGTGGATGGATGCCTGGGAAGCCTGCCTCGCATTCAAATTGTCTCCTAGCAACAAGACTGTTTAGATCTGATGGCTCTGCAGGAGCAACTGGGGTGGCTGAGTTGAAATGGACTTTCCTGAGGATGGGTCCTAATGTGTTTTTGTGTCCATGAGGGCCTTGGAATGGGGCGGTGGCACCGGGACCCTGAAGTACTCTCCTAAGCTTTGGACATGGCTCCCATTCACAGTTTTCCTTGTGGAGACGAGTTGAGTTCTGATGGGTGCCTCAGGAAAACCCCTATGCTCGTATTGGAATCAGGCTTTTGAGGACACATGCCTGTAACCCAAAGAAATGGATCCTATTATGGCCTAGGGTCCTGTCAGGTTCAATCTTCTTCATTGGGGACATCCATCTATGGTATGAGTGGAGGTCGATTATCAGCTGGTGTCATACAGCCCTTGTTTGTTCCGGGCGACCCACACTACTGGGATGGCCTCAGGAACCTTGGAGGTTGCTCCTAATTTGTACGATTCTGGACCATGGAATGGGCATAATTCCCATGGATTGTCAGGCACAGTCCTAATGTGTGGCTCCAGGGGCCCAGCCTGGATGGTGTGTGGCCCAAGACTTTGAGGACAGAAGTCTGAAAACACAAACTCAGCTTAGGTTTGGGGACGAAGGTATGGCAGGCCCGATCTACAAACCATGAGAAGAACTCTTCAGGATATGAAGAAAGTGCGAGTCTGAGGCGCTTGCTCAGGCTTTTGTCTCTGGATTTTATATCAGCGATGGCCGTGGAATGTCGGGGCGGCCTCATGGGCCATGGACGAATCTTCCTCTCTTAGGATTTGGCCTGATTCCCAATTTCTTTTCGTCAATCTGTGGGATGGGAGGACTCATTTCAATTTTTGTTACCACAGATGTCCCACCAAAAGAGGAATTCCAAAGCCAAGCCGTGGGGAAGACTGAAGGGACAACCCAAACTATGGTTAAATATTGGGGCCTAGGGGCATGGCAAGCCCAATATGCTATCTCTTCATCCAGTCACTGAGTGGCCTTACTTGAGGACTGGGATCAGCCTGAGCGTTACAATGGGTGTTTGTGACCAATGTGGCTTGTGAGCATGGGCGGGGCCTCATGGGCCACACTGGTTTCAACTACACTGAACGTTGGACAACATGCCAACCACAAGGTTTCTTGCCATGGGGAAGGAGTTCTGATTTCTGCATCACCTTCAACCCTGGGCAGTGATTGGAGATATGGCCTAGGTTCTGAAACCTTAAAACCTAGGTTGGGAAGAGATGACGACCTAAGGCCACGGAGGCTCGATGTGCTCAGTGTGCGGCCAGCTGTCTGGGAGGGTCCAGGGGGCCCAGGCTCAGGCTGTGTCAGAAAGGGCATTACTGCCCTGGTCAGCCTATGTATTTGGGGTACAGCCAAGGTCGGTGCAGGTTGATCCTCATTTGGGGTTACTGGGTAGCCCCAGAGGACAATGTTTTTTCTGGAGGGCCGGCAGAGTGCTGCATTGTAGTTCTGGATTGCCAAACTGGAGGGCTTGTGGGCCAGTATTCTGACGACAAAAGTCTGAGAACACAAGCTAGGCTTAGGTTTCTGGGTGAGTCCATGGCAGGCACAATCTACAGACCTGAATCGAGATCTCGTGCATCTGAAGTCAGGGCGAAGATCAGACGATCGCTCAGGTTGGAGTTTCTGTTCCTGATGGCCCCTTCATGAATGGGGGGGGCATCAGGAGGCCATGGGGGTTTTCCCACGATGGGAGTTGTGAGAAGCTCCAAACTGCAGAGAGTCTTCTGCAGGACAATTGAGACCTGTTGTTTGGCTCCAGGCCAATGATTCTGAGTACGGTTCTAGGATGGATGGCTGGGTAGCCCAACTCGCATTTCAATTGTCTCCTAGCAACAAGACAGGTTAGATCTCCTGAATCTGTGGGGAGCAACCGAGGAAGCTGAGTTGAAATGGACATCCCTGGGGATGGATCCTAACGTGCTTTTGTGTCTATGGAGACTTTGGAATGAAGCGGTGGCACTGGGGCCCTAAAGGGTTCTCCTAAACAGAGGCTTTGACACAGCTCTAACGTGCAAGTTACCCATGTGTAGATGAGATGTTTTCTGATGGGTGAGTCAAGAAACAGCTATATGCTGCTTTTGAAATCCAGGCCTCTGAGGAGAGATGCCTGGAAACCAAAGCAATGGATATGATTAGTGCCTAGGGGCCTGTTCTTCCTTTTTACCTCTGGGGACATCTGTCTATGGGTCTGAGTGCAGGTAGGTGCTCATTTGGGCTCAGATTGCCCCTGTTTTTCCTGGGAAGCCACCACTATTGAGATGGATCAGGGACTTTGGAGATTTATACTATTAGAAGTGTTGTGGCCATTGGAATGAGCACACACAATTCTCTTGGAGAGGGCAAGTACAGTCCTGTGGTTCGGCTCCAGGGGCCTGAGCCTGTAGGTTGTGTAGGCCAGGGCTGTTTGGACAGTTGTCTGAAAACACAAACTCGGCTTATGTTTCGGGTCATAGGTATGGCAGAACTGATCTACAGACCATGAGGAGAACTCTTTGGGATTTGAAAGAAGGGCGAGTGTGAGGCTCCTGCTCAAGTTTTTGTCTCTGGATATCGTGTCACTCATGGTCGTGGAATTTCTGGGTGACTTCATGGGAAATGGACGCGTCTTACTCTCTGGTGGTTTGGCCCTGTCTAAAGAGTTTGGGGTCATTCTGTGGGCTGGAAGAAGTTCGTTTTTTTGTTGTTGTTGTTGTTGTTGTTGTTTTCTTTTTTAACCTCAGGTGTCCCACCAAATGATGGATTCCAGAGTAGGGCCCTGGGGAGGGGTGACTGGACAATCAGAAATCTGGTTAAAAATTGGGGCCTAGGGACATGTCAAGCCCATTATGACATCTAATGTTCCAGCCACTGAGAGGACTTACTAGAGGACAGGACTCATGCTGAGGGTCACAATGCGTGTGTATGCGCTCGTAACACTCAAGAATGGGCGGGGCCTCAGGGTGAATGCTGGTTTCTCCTACACTGAACGTTGGACAACGTGCCAACCACAAGGTTTCTTGCCATGGGAAAGGAGGAGTCCTGATTTCTGCATCACACTCACCCCTGGGCAGTGATTGGAGATAAGGTCTCGGTTCTGAAGCCTGAAAACTGAGGTAGGGGAGAGATGATGACCTAAGGCCATGGCGGGTTTTATGTGCTCAGTGTGCAGTCAGCTTTCTGGGTGTTGGTCACGAGGTCCGGGCTCAGGTTGTGTTCGACAGTGCATTAGTGCCCAGGTTAGACTATATAATTTGGGTAAAGTCGAGTGCTGTGTAGGTTTACCCTCATTTCAGGTGCCTGGGCAGCTCATGAGGCAATAATTTTTTTCTAGAGGGCAGGCAGAGTGCTGCATTGTGGGTCCGGAATTGCCAAACTTGAGGTCTTCGGGGCCAGTAGTGTGAGGACGGAAGTCTGAGAAGAAAAGCTAGACTTGGGTATCTGGGCGAGGGCACGGCAGGTCCCCCGTGCAGATCTGAACCAATATCTCATCCATCTGAAGTCAGGGCGAGGATCAGACTTTGGCTCAGGTGGAAGTTTCTGAGCATGACGGCCGCTTCATGAAGGCAGTGGAATCTCGAGGCCATTGAGGTTTTCCCACGTTGGGAGTTGTGGGATGCCCCCTTCAAGGATTCCTTCTGCGGGACAATTGAGACCTGTTGGACAGCTCCAGGACATCCCATTTGGAATGACTCCAGAGCACAGTTCGCGGTTGGATGCCTGGGAAGCCTGCCTCGCATTCCAATTGTCTCCTAGCAACAAGACTGTTTAGATCTGATGGCTCTGCGGGAGCAACCGTGGTGGCTGAGTTGAAATGGACTTTCCTGAGGATGGGTCCTAATGTGTTTTTGTGTCCATGAGGGCCTTGGAATGGGGCGGTGGCACCGGGACCCTGAAGTACTCTCCTAAGCTTTGGACATGGCTCCCATGCACAGGTTTCCTTGTGGAGACGAGATGAGTTCTGATGGGTGCCTCAGGAAAACCCCTATGCTCGTATTGGAATCAGGCTTTTGAGGACACATGCCTGTAACCCAAAGCAATGGATCCTATTATGGCCTAGGGTCCTGTCTGGTTCAATCTTCTTCTCTGGGGACATCCATCTATGGTATGAATGGAGGTCGATTATCAGCTGGTTTCAGACAGCCCGTGTTTGTTCCGGGCGACCTACACTATTCAGATGGCCTCAGGGACTTTGGAGGTTGCTCCTAATTTGTACGGTTTTGGACCATGGAATGGGCAGAATTTCCATGGATTGGTAGGCACAGTCCTAATGTGTTGCTCCAGGGGCCCAGCCTGGAGGGTGTGTGTCCCAAGACTTTGAGGACAGAAGTCTGAAAACACAAACTCAACTTAGGTTTGGGGACGTAGGTATGGCAGGCCCGATCTACAAACCATGAGAAGAACTCTTCAGGATATGAAGAAAGTGCGAGTCTGAGGCGCTTGCTCAGGGTTTTGTCTCTGGATTTTGTATCAGCGATGGCCGTGGAATGTCGGGGAGGCCTCATGGGCCATGGACGAATCTTCTTCTCTGAGGATTTGGCCGGATTCCCAATTTCTTTTCGTCAATATGTGGGATGGGAGGACTCATTTCAGTTTTGTTACCTCAGATGTCCCACCAAAAGAGGAATTCCAAAGCCAAGCCGTGGGGAAGACTGAAGGGACAACCCGAACTATGGTTAAAAATTGGGGCCTAGGGGCATGGCAAGCCCAATATGCTATCTCTTCATCCGGCCACTGAGTGACCTTACTTGAGGACTGGGCTCAGCCTGAGCATCACAATGTGTGTTTGTGACCAATGTGGCCCGCCAGCTTGGGCGGGGCCTCATGGGCCACACTGGTTTCAACTACACTGAACATTGGAAAACATGCCAACCACAAGGTTTCTTGCCATGGGGAAGGAGTTCTGATTTCTGCATCACCTTCAACCCTGGGCAGTGATTGGAGATAAGGTCAAGGTTCTGAAACCTGAAAACCGAGGTTGGGAAGAGATGACGACCTAAGGCCATGGAAGCTAGATGTGCTCAGTGTGCGGCCAGCTGTCTGGGAGGGACCAGGGGGTCCAGGCTCAGGCTGTGTCAGAAAGGGCATTAGTGCCCTGGTCAGCCTATGTATTTGGGGTACAGCCATGGTCGGTGCAGGTTGATCCTCATTTGGGGTTACTGGGTAGACCCAGAGGACAATGTTTTTCTTCTGGAGGGCCGGCAGAGTGCTGCATTGTAGTTCTGGATTGCCAAACTGGAGGGCTTGTGGGCCAGTAGTCTGACGACAAAAGTCTGAGAACACAAGCTAGGCTTAGGTTTCTGGGTGAGGCCATGGCAGGCACAATCTACAGACCTGAATCGAGATCTCGTGCATCTGAAGTCAGGGCTAGGATCAGACGATCGCTCAGGTTGGAGTTTCTGTTCCTGATGGCCCCTTCATGAATGGGGGGGGCATCACGAGGCCATGGGGGTTTTCCCACGAGGGGAGTTGTGAGAAGCTCCAAACTGCAGAGAGTCTTCTGCAGGACAATTGAAACCTGTTGTTTGGGTCCAGGCCAATGATTCTGAGCAGGGTTCTAAGGATGGATGGCTGGGTAGCCCACCGCGCATTCCAATTGTCTCCTAGCAATAAGACAGGTTAGATCTCCTGGATCTGTGGGGAGCAACCGAGGACGCTGAGTTGAAATGGACACCCCTGGGGATGGGTCCTAACGTGCTTTTGTGTCTATGGAGACCTTGGAATGAAGCGGTGGCACTGGGGCCCTAAAGGGTTCTCCTAAAGAGAGGCTTTGACACAGCTCCAACGTGCAAGTTTCCCATGTGTAGATGAGATGTTTTCTGATGGGTGAGTCAAGAAACAGCTAGATGCTGCTTTGGAAATCCAGGCCTCTGAGGAGAGATGCCTGGAAAGCAAAGCAATGGATCTGATTAGTGCCTAGAGGCCTGTTCTTTCCTTTTTACCTCTGGGGACATCTGTCTATGTGTCTGAGTGCAGGTAGGTGCTCAGTTGTGCTCACATTGCCCCTGTTTTTCCTGGGAAGCCACCACTATTGAGATGGATCAGGGACATTGGAGGTTTATCCTATTAGATGGATTGTGGCCATTGGAATGGGCACACACAATTCCCTTGGAGACGGCAAGTACAGTCCTGAGGTTCGGCTCCAGGGGCCTGAGCCTGTAGGTTGTGTAGGCCAGGGCTGTTTGGAAGTTGTCTGAAAACACAAACTCGGCTTATGTTTCGGGTCATAGGTATGGCAGGACTGATCTACAGACCATGAGGAGAACTCTTCGGGATTTGAAAGAAGGGCGAGTGTGAGGCTCCTGCTCAAGTTTTTGTCTCTGGATATCGTGTCACTCATGGTCGTGGAATTTCTGGGTGACTTCATGGGAAATGGACGAGTCTTACTCTCTGGTGGTTTGGCCCCGTCTAAAGAGTTTGGGGTCATTCTGTGGGCTGGAAGAAGTTCGTTTTTTTGTTGTTGTTGTTGTTGTTGTTGTTTTCTTTTTTAACCTCAGGTGTCCCACCAAATGATGGATTCCAGAGTAGAGCCCTGGGGAGGGGCGACTGGACAATCAGAAATCTGGTTAAAAATTGGGGCCTAGGGACATGTCAAGCCCATTATGACATCTAATGGTCCAGCCACTGAGAGGACTTACTAGAGGACAGGACTCATGCTGAGGGTCACAATGCGTGTGTATGCGCACGTAACACTCAAGAATGGGCGGGGCCTCAGGGTGAATGCTGGTTTCTCCTACACTGAACGTTGGACAACGTGCCAACCACAAGGGTTCTTGCCATGGGAAAGGAGGAGTCCTGATTTCTGCATCACACTCACCCCTGGGCAGTGATTGGAGATAAGGTCTCGGTTCTGAAGCCTGAAAACTGAGGTAGGGAAGAGATGATGACCTAAGGCCATGGCGGGTTTTATGTGCTCAGTGTGCAGTCAGCTTTCTGGGTGTTGGTCACGAGGTCCGGGCTCAGGTTGTGTTCGACAGTGCATTAGTGCCCAGGTTAGACTATATAATTTGGGTAAAGTCGAGTGCTGTGTAGGTTTACCCTCATTTCAGGTGCCTGGGCAGCTCATGAGGCAATAATTTTTTTCTAGAGGGCAGGCAGAGTGCTGCATTGTGGGTCCGGAATTGCCAAACTTGAGGTCTTCGGGGCAGTAGTGTGAGGACGGAAGTCTGAGAAGAAAAGCTAGACTTGGGTATCAGGGCGAGGGCACGGCAGGTCCCCCGTGCAGATCTGAACCAATATCTCATCCATCTGAAGTCAGGGCGAGGATCAGACTTTGGCTCAGGTGGAAGTTTCTGAGCATGACGGCCGCTTCATGAAGGGAGTGGAATCTCGAGGCCATTGAGGTTTTCCCACGTTGGGAGTTGTGGGATGCCCCCTTCAAGGATTCCTTCTGCGGGACAATTGAGACCTGTTGGACAGCTCCAGGACATCCCATTTGGAATGACTCCAGAGCACAGTTCGCGGTTGGATGCCTGGGAAGCCTGCCTCGCATTCCAATTGTCTCCTAGCAACAAGACTGTTTAGATCTGATGGCTCTGCTGGAGCAACCGGGGTGGCTGAGTTGAAATGGACTTTCCTGAGGATGGGTCCTAATGTGTTTTTGTGTCCATGAGGGCCTTGGAATGGGGCGGTGGCACCGGAACCCTGAAGTACTCTCCTAAGCTTTGGACATGGCTCCCATGCACAGGTTTCCTTGTGGAGACGAGATGAGTTCTGATGGGTGCCTCAGGAAAACCCCTATGCTCGTATTGGAATCAGGCTTTTGAGGACACATGCCTGTAACCCAAAGCAATGGATCCTATTATGGCCTAGGGTCCTGTCTGGTTCAATCTTCTTCTCTGGGGACATCCATCTATGGTATGAATGGAGGTCGATTATCAGCTGGATTCAGACAGCCCTTGTTTGTTCCGGGCGACCTACACTATTCGGATGGCCTCAGGGACTTTGGAGGTTGCTCCTAATTTGTACGGTTTTGGACCATGGAATGGGCAGAATTTCCATGGATTGGTAGGCACAGTCCTAATGTGTGGCTCCAGGGGCCCAGCCTGGAGGGTGTGTGTCCCAAGACTTTGAGGACAGAAGTCTGAAAACACAAACTCAGCTTAGGTTTGGGGACGTAGGTATGGCAGGCCCGATCTACAAACCATGAGAAGAACTCTTCAGGATATGAAGAAAGTGCGAGTCTGAGGCGCTTGCTCAGGCTTTTGTCTCTGGATTTTGTATCAGCGATGGCCGTGGAATGTCGGGGAGGCCTCATGGGCCATGGACGAATCTTCTTCTCTGAGGATTTGGCCGGATTCCCAATTTCTTTTCGTCAATCTGTGGGATGGGAGGACTCATTTCAGTTTTGTTACCTCAGGTGTCCCACCAAAAGAGGAATTCCAAAGCCAAGCCGTGGGGAAGACTGAAGGGACAACCCGAACTATGGTTAAAAATTGGGGCCTAGGGGCATGGCAAGCCCGTATGCTATCTCTTCATCCGGCCACTGAGTGACCTTACTTGAGGACTGGGCTCAGCCTGAGCATCACAATGTGTGTTTGTGACCAATGTGGCCCGCCAGCATGGGCGGGGCCTCATGGGCCACACTGGTTTCAACTACACTGAACATTGGACAACATGCCAACCACAAGGTTTCTTGCCATGGGGAAGGAGTTCTGATTTCTGCATCACCTTCAACCCTGGGCAGTGATTGGAGATAAGGTCAAGGTTCTGAACCCTGAAAACCGAGGTTGGGAAGAGATGACGACCTAAGGCCATGGAAGCTAGATGTGCTCAGTGTGCGGCCAGCTGTCTGGGAGGGGCCAGGGGGTCCAGGCTCAGGCTGTCTCAGAAAGGGCATTAGTGCCCTGGTCAGCCTATGTATTTGGGGCACAGCCATGGTCGGTGCAGGTTGATCCTCATTTGGGGTTACTGGGTAGACCCAGAGGACAATGTTTTTCTTCTGGAGGCCCGGCAGAGTGCTGCATTGTAGTTCTGGATTGCCAAACTGGAGGGATTGTGGGCCAGTAGTCTGACGACAAAAGTCTGAGAACACAAGCTAGGCTTAGGTTTCTGGGTGAGGCCATGGCAGGCACAATCTACAGACCTGAATCAAGATCTCGTGCATCTGAAGTCAGGGCTAGGATCAGACGATCGCTCAGGTTGGAGTTTCTGTCCCTGATGGCCCCTTCATGAATGGGGGGGGCATCACGAGGCCATGGGGGTTTTCCCATGAGGGGAGTTGTGAGAAGCTCCAAACTGCAGAGAGTCTTCTGCAGGACAATTGCAACCTCTTGTTTGGCTCCAGGCCAATGATTCTGAGCAGGGTTCTAAGGATGGATGGCTGGGTAGCCCACCGCGCATTCCAATTGTCTCCTAGCAATAAGACAGGTTAGATCTCCTGGATCTGTGGGGAGCAACCGAGGACGCTGAGTTGAAATGGACACCCCTGGGGATGGGTCCTAACGTGCTTTTGTGTCTATGGAGACCTTGGAATGAAGCGGTGGCACTGGGGCCCTAAAGGGAGGCTTTGACACAGCTCCAACGTGCAAGTTTCCCATGTGTAGATGAGATGTTTTCTGATGGGTGAGTCAAGAAACAGCTAGATGCTGCTTTTGAAATCCAGGCCTCTGAAGAGAGATGCCTGGAAAGCAAAGCAATGGATCTGATTAGTGCCTAGGGGCCTGTTCTTTCCTTTTTACCTCTGGGGACATCTGTCTATGTGTCTGAGTGCAGGTAGGTGCTCAGTTGGGCTCAGATTGCCCCTGTTTTTCCTGGGAAGCCACCACTATTGAGATGGATCAGGGACTTTGGAGGTTTATCCTATTAGATGGGTTGTGGCCATTAGAATGGGCACACACAATTCCCTTGGAGACGGCAAGTACAGTCCTGAGGTTCGGCTCCAGGGGCCTGAGCCTGTAGGTTGTGTAGGCCAGGGCTGTTTGGAAGTGTCTGAAACACAAACTCGGCTTATGTTTCGGGTCATAGGTATGGCAGGACTCATCTACAGACCATGAGGAGAACTCTTCGGGATTTGAAAGAAGGGCGAGTGTGAGGCTCCTGCTCAAGTTTTTGTCTCTGGATATCGTGTCACTCATGGTCGTGGAATTTCTGGGTGACTTCATGGGAAATGGACGAGTCTTACTCTCTGGTGGTTTGGCCCCGTCCAAAGAGTTTGGGGTCATTCTGTGGGCTGGAAGAAGTTCGTGTTTTTTTTTTTTTTTTTTTGTTGTTGTTTTCTTTTTTAACCTCAGGTGTCCCTGCAAATGATGGATTCCAGAGTAGAGCCCTGGGGAGGGGCGACTGGACAATCAGAAATCTGGTTAAAAATTGGGGCCTAGGGACATGTCAAGCCCATTATGACATCTAATGGTCCAGCCACTGAGAGGACTTACTAGAGGACAGGACTCATGCTGAGGGTCACAATGCGAGTGTATACGCTCGTAACACTCAAGAATGGGCGGGGCCTCAGGGTGAATGCTGGTTTCTCCTACACTGAACGTTGGACAACGTGCCAACCACAAGGGTTCTTGCCATGGGTAAGGAGGAGTCCTGATTTCTGCATCACACTCACCCCTGGGCAGAAATTGGAGATAAGGTCTCGGTTCTGAAGCCTGAAAACTGAGGTAGGGAAGAGATGATGACCTAAGGCCATGGCGGGTTTTATGTGCTCAGTGTGCGGTCAGCTTTCTGGGTGTTGTTCAGGAGGTCCGGGCTCAGGTTGTGTTCGACAGTGCATTAGTGCCCAGGTTAGACTATATAATTTGGGTAAAGTCGAGTGCTGTGTAGTTTTACCCTCATTTAAGGTGCCTGGGCAGCTCATGAGTCAATAATTTTTTTCTAGAGGGCAGGCAGAGTGCTGCATTGTGGGTCCGGAATTGCCAAACTTGAGGGCTTCGGGGCCAGGAGTGTGAGGACGGAAGTCTGAGAAGACAAGCTAGACTTGGGTATCAGGGCGAGGGCACGGCAGGTACCCCCTGCAGATCTGAACCAATATCTCATCCATCTGAAGTCAGGGCGAGGATCAGACGTTGGCTCAGGTGGGAGTTTCTGAGCATGACGGCCGCTTCATGAAGGGAGCGGAATCTCGAGGCCATTGAGGTTTTCCCACGTTGGGAGTTGTGGGATGCCCCCTTCAAGGATTCCTTCTGCGGGACAATTGAGACCTGTTGGACAGCTCCAGGACATCCCATATGGAATGACTCCAGAGCACGGTTCGTGGATGGATGCCTGGGAAGCCTGCCTCGCATTCAAATTGTCTCCTAGCAACAAGACTGTTTAGATCTGATGGCTCTGCAGGAGCAACTGGGGTGGCTGAGTTGAAATGGACTTTCCTGAGGATGGGTCCTAATGTGTTTTTGTGTCCATGAGGGCCTTGGAATGGGGCGGTGGCACCGGGACCCTGAAGTACTCTCCTAAGCTTTGGACATGGCTCCCATTCACAGTTTTCCTTGTGGAGACGAGTTGAGTTCTGATGGGTGCCTCAGGAAAACCCCTATGCTCGTATTGGAATCAGGCTTTTGAGGACACATGCCTGTAACCCAAAGAAATGGATCCTATTATGGCCTAGGGTCCTGTCAGGTTCAATCTTCTTCATTGGGGACATCCATCTATGGTATGAGTGGAGGTCGATTATCAGCTGGTGTCATACAGCCCTTGTTTGTTCCGGGCGACCCACACTACTGGGATGGCCTCAGGAACCTTGGAGGTTGCTCCTAATTTGTACGATTCTGGACCATGGAATGGGCATAATTCCCATGGATTGTCAGGCACAGTCCTAATGTGTGGCTCCAGGGGCCCAGCCTGGATGGTGTGTGGCCCAAGACTTTGAGGACAGAAGTCTGAAAACACAAACTCAGCTTAGGTTTGGGGACGAAGGTATGGCAGGCCCGATCTACAAACCATGAGAAGAACTCTTCAGGATATGAAGAAAGTGCGAGTCTGAGGCGCTTGCTCAGGCTTTTGTCTCTGGATTTTATATCAGCGATGGCCGTGGAATGTCGGGGCGGCCTCATGGGCCATGGACGAATCTTCCTCTCTTAGGATTTGGCCTGATTCCCAATTTCTTTTCGTCAATCTGTGGGATGGGAGGACTCATTTCAATTTTTGTTACCACAGATGTCCCACCAAAAGAGGAATTCCAAAGCCAAGCCGTGGGGAAGACTGAAGGGACAACCCAAACTATGGTTAAATATTGGGGCCTAGGGGCATGGCAAGCCCAATATGCTATCTCTTCATCCAGTCACTGAGTGGCCTTACTTGAGGACTGGGATCAGCCTGAGCGTTACAATGGGTGTTTGTGACCAATGTGGCTTGTGAGCATGGGCGGGGCCTCATGGGCCACACTGGTTTCAACTACACTGAACGTTGGACAACATGCCAACCACAAGGTTTCTTGCCATGGGGAAGGAGTTCTGATTTCTGCATCACCTTCAACCCTGGGCAGTGATTGGAGATATGGCCTAGGTTCTGAAACCTTAAAACCTAGGTTGGGAAGAGATGACGACCTAAGGCCACGGAGGCTCGATGTGCTCAGTGTGCGGCCAGCTGTCTGGGAGGGTCCAGGGGGCCCAGGCTCAGGCTGTGTCAGAAAGGGCATTACTGCCCTGGTCAGCCTATGTATTTGGGGTACAGCCAAGGTCGGTGCAGGTTGATCCTCATTTGGGGTTACTGGGTAGCCCCAGAGGACAATGTTTTTTCTGGAGGGCCGGCAGAGTGCTGCATTGTAGTTCTGGATTGCCAAACTGGAGGGCTTGTGGGCCAGTATTCTGACGACAAAAGTCTGAGAACACAAGCTAGGCTTAGGTTTCTGGGTGAGTCCATGGCAGGCACAATCTACAGACCTGAATCGAGATCTCGTGCATCTGAAGTCAGGGCGAAGATCAGACGATCGCTCAGGTTGGAGTTTCTGTTCCTGATGGCCCCTTCATGAATGGGGGGGGCATCAGGAGGCCATGGGGGTTTTCCCACGATGGGAGTTGTGAGAAGCTCCAACTGCAGAGAGTCTTCTGCAGGACAATTGAGACCTGTTGTTTGGCTCCAGGCCAATGATTCTGAGTACGGTTCTAGGATGGATGGCTGGGTAGCCCAACTCGCATTTCAATTGTCTCCTAGC
Source organism: Mustela nivalis (assembly GCF_964662115.1). Taxonomy (NCBI): domain Eukaryota; kingdom Metazoa; phylum Chordata; class Mammalia; order Carnivora; family Mustelidae; genus Mustela; species Mustela nivalis. The sequence goes on from NW_028135901.1 coordinate 274,027, forward strand.
AACAAGACAGGTTAGATCTCCTGAATCTGTGGGGAGCAACCGAGGAAGCTGAGTTGAAATGGACATCCCTGGGGATGGATCCTAACGTGCTTTTGTGTCTATGGAGACTTTGGAATGAAGCGGTGGCACTGGGGCCCTAAAGGGTTCTCCTAAACAGAGGCTTTGACACAGCTCTAACGTGCAAGTTACCCATGTGTAGATGAGATGTTTTCTGATGGGTGAGTCAAGAAACAGCTATATGCTGCTTTTGAAATCCAGGCCTCTGAGGAGAGATGCCTGGAAACCAAAGCAATGGATATGATTAGTGCCTAGGGGCCTGTTCTTCCTTTTTACCTCTGGGGACATCTGTCTATGGGTCTGAGTGCAGGTAGGTGCTCATTTGGGCTCAGATTGCCCCTGTTTTTCCTGGGAAGCCACCACTATTGAGATGGATCAGGGACTTTGGAGATTTATACTATTAGAAGTGTTGTGGCCATTGGAATGAGCACACACAATTCTCTTGGAGAGGGCAAGTACAGTCCTGTGGTTCGGCTCCAGGGGCCTGAGCCTGTAGGTTGTGTAGGCCAGGGCTGTTTGGACAGTTGTCTGAAAACACAAACTCGGCTTATGTTTCGGGTCATAGGTATGGCAGAACTGATCTACAGACCATGAGGAGAACTCTTTGGGATTTGAAAGAAGGGCGAGTGTGAGGCTCCTGCTCAAGTTTTTGTCTCTGGATATCGTGTCACTCATGGTCGTGGAATTTCTGGGTGACTTCATGGGAAATGGACGAGTCTTACTCTCTGGTGGTCTGGCCCTGTCTAAAGAGTTTGGGGTCATTCTGTGGGCTGGAAGAAGTTCGTTTTTTTTTGTTGTTGTTGTTGTTTTCTTTTTTAACCTCAGGTGTCCCACCAAATGATGTATTCCAGAGTAGAGCCCTGGGGAGGGGCGACTGGACAATCAGAAATCTGGTTAAAAATTGGGGCCTAGGTACATGTCAAGCCCATTATGACATCTAATGGTCCAGCCACTGAGAGGACTTACTAGAGGACAGGACTCATGCTGAGGGTCACAATGCATGTGTATGCGCTCGTAATACTCAAGAATGGGCGGGGCTTCAGGGTGAATGCTGGTTTCTCCTACACTGAACGTTGGACAACGTGCCAACCACAAGGGTTCTTGCCATGGGTAAGGAGGAGTCCTGATTTCTGCATCAAACTCACTCCTGGGCAGTGATTGGAGATAAGGTCTCGGTTCTGAAGCCTGAAAACTGAGGTAGGGGAGAGATGATGACCTAAGGCCATGGCGGGTTTTATGTGCTCAGTGTGCGGTCAGCTTTCTGGGTGTTGGTCACGAGGTCCGGGCTCAGGTTGTGTTCGACAGTGCATTAGTGCCCAGGTTAGACTATATAATTTGGGTAAAGTTGAGTGCTGTGTAGGTTTACCCTCATTTAAGGTGCCTGGGCAGCTATGAGGCAATAATTTTTTTTTCTAGAGGGAAGGCAGAGTGCTGCATTGTGGGTCCGGAATTGCCCAACTTGAGGGCTCTGGGGCCAGGAGTGTGAGGACGGAAGTCTGAGAAGACAAGCTAGACTTGGGTTTCGGGGAGGCATGGCAGGTACCCCCTGCAGATCTGGACCAATATCTCATCCATCTGACGTCAGGTCGAGGATCAGACGTTGGCTCAGGTGGGAGTTTCTGAGCATGACGGCCGCTTCATGAAGGGAGCAGAATCTCGAGGCCATTGAGGTTTTCCCACGTTGGGAGTTGTGGGATGCCCCCTTCAAGGATTCCTTCTGCAGGACAATTGAGACCTGTTGGACAGCTCCTGGACATCCCATATGGAATGACTCCAGAGCACGGTTCGTGGATGGATGCTTGGGAAGTACGCCTCGCATTCCAATTGTCTCCTAGCAACAAGACAGTTTAGATCTGATGGCGCTGCCTGAGCAACCGGGGTGGCTGACTTGAAATGGACTCTCCTGAGGATGGGTCCTAATGGGTTTTTGTGTCCATGAGGGCCTTGGAATGGGGCGGTGGCACCGGGACCCTGAAGTACTCTCCTAAGCTTTGGACATGGCTCCCATGCACAGGTTTCCTTGTGGAGACGAGATGAGTTCTGATGGGTGCCTCAGGAAAACCCCTATGCTCGTATTGGAATCAGGCTTTTGAGGACACATGCCTGTAACCCAAAGCAATGGATCCTATTATGGCCTAGGGTCCTGTCTGGTTCAATCTTCTTCTCTGGGGACATCCATCTATGGTATGAGTGGAGGTCGATTATCAGCTGGTGTCAGACAGCCCTTGTTTGTTCCGGGCGACCCACACTATTGGGATGGCCTCAGGGACTTTGGAGGTTGCTCCTAATTTGTACGATTCTGGACCATGGAATGGGCAGAATTCCCATGGATTGGTAGGCACAGTCCTAATGTGTGGCTCCAGGGGCCCAGCCTGGAGGGTGTGTGGCCCAAGACTTTGAGGACAGAAGTCTGAAAACACAAACTCAGCTTAGGTTTGGGGACGTAGGTATGGAAGGCCCGATCTACAAACCATGAGAAGAACTCTTCAGGATATGAAGAAAGTGCGAGTCTGAGGCGCTTGCTCAGGCTTTTGTCTCTGGATTTTGTATCAGCGATGGCCGTGGAATGTCGGGGAGGCCTCATGGGCCATGGACGAATCTTCCTCTCTGAGGATTTGGCCCGATTCCCAATTGCTTTTCGTCAATCTGTGGGATGGGAGGACTCATTTCAGTTTTGTTACCTCAGGTGTCCCACCAAAAGAGGAATTCCAAAGCCAAGCCGTGGGGAAGACTGAAGGGACAACCCAAACTATGGTTAAAAATTGGGGCCTAGGGGCATGGCAAGCCCAATATGCTATCTCTTCATCCAGTCACTGGGTGGCCTTACTTGAGGACTGGGATCAGCCTAAGCGTTACAATGGGTGTTTGTGACCAATGTGGCTTGTGAGCATGGGCGGGGCCTCATGGGCCACACTGGTTTCAACTACACTGAACGTTGGACAACATGCCAACCACAAAGTTTCTTGCCATGGGGAAGGAGTTCTGATTTCTGCATCACCTTCAACCCTGGGCAGTGATTGGAGATATGGCCTAGGTTCTGAAACCTTAAAACCTAGGTTGGGAAGAGATGACGACCTAAGGCCATGGCGGCTGGATGTGCTCAGTGTGCGGCCAGCTGTCTGGGAGGGTCCAGGGGGCCCAGGCTCAGGCTGTGTCAGAAAGGGCATTACTGCCCTGGTCAGCCTATGTATTTGGGGTACAGCCAAGGTCGGTGCAGGTTGATCCTCATTTGGGGTTACTGGGTAGCCCCAGAGGACAATGTTTTTCTTCTGGAGGGCCGGCAGAGTGCTGCATTGTAGTTCTGGATTGCCAAACTGGAGGGCTTGTGGGCCAGTATTCTGACGACAAAAGTCTGAGAACACAAGCTAGGCTTAGGTTTCTGGGTGAGGCCATGGCAGGCACAATCTACAGACCTGAATCGAGATCTCGTGCATCTGAAGTCAGGGCGAAGATCAGACGATCGCTCAGGTTGGAGTTTCTGTCCCTGATGGCCCCTTCATGAATGGGGGGGGCATCAGGAGGCCATGGGGGTTTTCTCACGATGGGAGTTGTGAGAAGCTCCAAACTGCAGAGAGTCTTCTGCAGGACAATTGAGACCAGTTGCTTGGCTCCAGGCCAATGATTCTGAGCAGGGTTCTAAGGGTGGATGGCTGGGTAGACCACCTCGCATTCCAATTGTCTCCTAGCAACAAGACAGGTTAGATCTCCTGGATCTGTGGGGAGCAACCGAGGACGCTGAGTTGAAATGGACACCCCTGGGGATGGGTCCTAACGTGCTTTTGTGTCTATGGAGACCTTGGAATGAAGCGGTGGCACTGGGGCCCTAAAGGGTTCTCCTAAACAGAGGCTTTGACACAGCTCCAACGTGCAAGTTTCCCATGTGTAGATGAGATGTTTTCTGATGGGTGAGTCAAGAAACAGCTATATGCTGCTTTTGAAATCCAGGCCTCTGAGGCGAGATGCCTGGAAACCAAAGCAATGGATCTGATTAGTGCCTAGGGGCCTGTTCTTTTCTTTTTACCTCTGGGGACATCTGTCTATGTGTCTGAGTGTAGGTAGGTGCTCAGTTGGGCTCAGATTGCCCTTGTTTTTTCTGGGAAGCCACCACTATTGAGATGGATCAGGGACTTTGGAGGTTTATCCTATTAGAAGGGTTGTGGCCATTGGAATGGGCACACACAATTCTCTTGAAGAGGGCAAGTACAGTCCTCAGGTTTGGCTCCAGGGGCCTGAGCCTGTAGGTTGTGTAGGCCTGGGCTATTTGGACAGTTGTCTGAAAACACAAACTCGACTTATGTTTCGGGGCATAGGTATGGCAGGACTGATCTACAGACCATGAGGAGAACTCTTCGGGATTTGAAAGAAGGGCGAGTGTGAGGCTCCTGCTCAAGTTTTTGTCTCTGGATATCGTGTCACTCATGGTCGTGGAATTTCTGGGTGACTTCATGGGAAATGGACGAGTCTTACTCTCTGGGGGTTTGGCCCCGTCCAAAGAGTTTGGGGTCATTCTGTGGGCTGGAAGAAGTCCGTTTTGTTGTTGTTGTTGTTGTTGTTGATTTCTTTTTTAACCTCAGGTGTCCCACCAAATGAGGGATTCCAGAGTAGAGCCCTGGGGGGGGGCGGCTGGACAATCAGAAATCTGGTTAGAATTTGGGGCCTAGGGACTAGTCAGGCCCATTATGACATCTAATTATCCAGCCACTGAGAGGACTTACTAGAGGACAGGACTCATGCTGAGGGTCACAATGCGTGTGTAGGCCCTCGTAACACTCAAGAATGGGCGGGGCCTCAGGTTGAATGCTGGTTTCTCCTACACTGAATGTTGGACAACGTGCCAACCATAATGGTTCTTGCCATGGGTAAGGAGGAGTACTGATTTCTGCATCACACTCACCCCTGGGCAGTGATTGGAGATAAGGTCTCGGTTCTGAAGCCTGAAACCTGAGGTAGGGAAGAGATGAAGACCTAAGGCCATGGCGGGTTTCATGTGCTCAGTGTGCTGTCAGCTTTCTGGGTGTTGGTCAGGAGGTCCGGGCTCAGGTTGTGTTCGACAGTGCATTAGTGCCCAGGATAGACTATATAATTTGGGTAAAGTCGAATGCTGTGTAGGTTTACCCTCATTTAAGGTGCCTGGGCAGCTCATGAGGCAATAATTTTTTTTCTAGAGGCCAGGCAGAGTGCTGCATTGTGGGTCCGGAATTGCCCAACTTGAGGGCTTCGGGGCCAGGAGTGTGAAGACGGAAGTCTGAGAAGACAAGCTAGACTTGGGTTTCAGTGCGAGTGCATGGAAGGTACCCCCTGCAGATCTGAACCAATATCTCATGCATCTGAAGTCAGGGCGAGGATCAGACGTTGGCTCAGGTTGGAGTTTCTGAGCATGACGGCCGCTTCATGAAGGGAGCGGAATCTCGAGGCAATTGAGGTTTTCCCACGTTGGGAGTTGTGGGATGCCCCCTTCAAGGATTCCTTCTGCGGGACAATTGAGACCTGTTGGACAGCTCCAGGACATCCCATATGGAATGACTCCAGAGCACCGTTCGCGGATGGATGCCTGGGAAGCCCGCCTCGCATTCCAATTGTCTCCTAGCAACAAGACAGTTTAGATCTGATGGCTCTGCCGGAGCAACCGGGGAGGCTGAGTTGAAATGGACTTTCCTGAGGATGGGTCCTAATGTGTTTTTGTGTCCATGAGGGCCTTGGAATGGGGCGGTGGCACCGGGACCCTGAAGTACTCTCCTAAGCTTTGGGCATGGCTCCCATGCACAAATTTCCTTGTGGAGACGAGATGAGTTCTGATGGGTGCCACAGGAAAACCCCATGCTCGTATTGGAATCATGCTTTTGAGGACACATGCCTGTAACCCAAAGCAATGGATCCTATTATGGCCTAGGGTCCTGTCTGCTTCAATCTTCTTCTCTGGAGACATCCATCTATGGTATGAGTGGAGGTCGATTATCAGCTGGTGTCAGACAGCCCTTGTTTGTTCCGGGCGACCTACACTATTGGGATGGCCTTCAGGGACTTGGAGGTTTCTCCTAATTTGTACGATTTTGGACCATGGAATGGGCAGAATTCCCATGGATTGGTAGGCACAGTCCTAATGTGTGGCTCCAGGGGCCCAGCCCGGAGGGTGTGTGGCCCAAGACTTTGAGGACAGAAGCTGAAAACACAAACTCAGCTTAGGATTGGGGACGTAGGTATGGCAGACCCGATCGACAAACCATGAGAAGAACTCTTCAGGATATGAAGAAAGTGCGAGTCTGAGGCGCTTGCTCAGGCTTTTGTCTCTGGATTTTGTATCAGCGATGGCCGTGGAATGTCGGGGAGGCCTCATGGGCCATGGACGAATCTTCCTCTCTGAGGATTTGGCCCGATTCCCAATTGCTTTTCGTCAATCTGTGGGATGGGAGGACTCATTTCAGTTTTGTTACCTCAGGTGTCCCACCAATAGAGGAATTCCAAAGCCAAGCCGTGGGGAAGACTGAAGGGACAACCCGAACTATGGTTAAAAATTGGGGCCTAGGGGCATGGCAAGCCCAATATTCTATCTCTTCATCCAGCCACTGAGTGGCCTTACTTGAGGATTGGGCTCGGCCTGAGGGTCACAATGTGTGTTTGTGACCAATGTGGCCCGCCAGCATGGGCGGGGTCTCATGGGCCACACTGGCTTCAACTACACTGAACGTTGGACAACATGCCAACCACAAGGTTTCTTGTCATGGGGAAGGAGTTCTGATTTCTGCATCACCTTCAACCCTGGGCAGTGATTGGAGATAAGGTCTAGGTTCTGAAACCTGAAAACCGAGGTTGGGAAGAGATGACAACCTAAGGCCATGGCGGCTCGATGTGCTCAGTGTGCGGCCAGCTGTCTGGGAGGGTCCAGGGGTCCAGGCTCAGGCTGTGTCAGAAAGGGCATTAGTGCCCTGGTCAGCCTATTTATTAGGGGTACAGCCAAGGTCGGTGCAGTTTGATCCGCATTTGGGGTTACTGGGTAGCCCCAGCGGACAATGTTTTTCTTCTGGAGGCCCGTCAGAGTGCTGCATTGTAGTTCTGGATTGCCAAACTGGAGGGCTTGTGGGCCAGTAGTCTGACGACAGAAGTCTGAGAACACAAGCTAGGCTTAGGTTTCTGGGTGAGGCCATGGCAGGCACAATCTACAGACCTGAATCTAGATCTCGTGCATCTGAAGTCAGGGCGAGTATCAGACGATCGCTCAGGTTGGAGTTTCTGTCCCTGATGTCCCCTTCATGAATGGGGGGGCATCACGAGGCCATGGGGGTTTTCCCACGATGGGAGTTGTGAGAAGCTCCAAACTGCAGAGTGTCTTCTGCAGGACAATTGAGACCTGTTGTTTGGCTCCAGGCCAATGATTCTGTGCGGGGTTCTAAGGATGGAAGGCTGGGTAGCCCACCTCGCATTCCAATTGTCTCCTAGCAACAAGACAGGTTAGATCTCCTGGATCTGTGGGGAGCAACCGAGGACGCTGAGTTGAATTGGACACCCCTGGGGATGGGTCCTAATGTGCTTTTGTGTCTAATGAGACCTTGGAGTGAAGCGGTGGCACTGGGGACCTAAAGGGTTCTCCTAAACAGAGGCATTGACACAGCCCCAACGTGCAAGTTTCTCATGTGTAGATGAGATGTTTTCTGATGTGTGGGTCAAGAAAGAGCTATATGCTGCTTTTGAAATCCAGGCCTCTGAGGAGAGATGCCTGGAAATCAAAGCAATGGATCTGATTAGTGCCTAGGGGCCAGTTCTTTCCTTTTTACCTCTGGGGACATCTGTCTATGGGTCTGAGTGCAGGTAGGTGCTCAGTTGGGCTCAGATTGCCCCTGTTTTTCCTGGCAAGTCACCACTATTGAGATGGATTAGGGACTTTGGAGGTTTATTCTATTAGATGGGTTGTGGCCATTGGAATGGGCACACACAATTCCATTGGAGAGGGCAAGTACAGTCCTCAGGTTTGGCTCCAGGGGCCTGAGCCTGTAGGTTGTGTAGGCCAGGGCTGTTTGGACAGTTGTCTGAAAACACACACCCTCCAGACTAGGGCCCCTGGAACCACACCTCAGGATTGTTCCTGCCCTCTCAAAGGGAATTCTTCATATTCCATTGGGCACAACCATATAATTCAGGAGAAATCTCCAATATCCCTGGGACCATACCAATATTGTAGGCCGCCTGGTACAAACAGGGGTGATCTGACACTAGCTGAGCAACTAGCTCCACACAGACTCGGAGACAGATGTCCCCAGAGAAGAACATTGAACTGGACTGGCCCCTAGGCCCTAATCAGATCCATTGCTTTGGTTACCAGGCATCTCTTCTCAGAGGCCTGGTTTCCAATACCAGCCTATGGGGTTTCCAGAGGCCCCTTCAGAGCAAGTCTTGTCTGCACATTGGAAACTTGCTCGTGGAGCTATGTCAGAACCTCAGAGGCCTGGTTTTCAATACCACCATATGGGGGTTTCCTGAGTCATCAGTCAGAACAAATGTCTTCTCCACATGGGAAACGTGCTCTTTCAAGCTGTGTCAAAACCTCCGGCTAGGAAAATCCTTCAGGGCCCCGGTGCCACCACCTCATTCTAAGGTCTCCATGGACACAATCCCACATTAGGACCCATCTGCAGGAGAGTCTATTTCAACTCAGTGCCCTTGGGTGCTCCCCTAGAGCCAGCAGATCGAACCTATCTTGTCACTAGGAGACAATTGGAATGTGAGGCGGGCTGGCTAGGCATCCATCTGTAGAAAACTACTCTGAAGTAATTCCATATGGGACATCCTGGAGCCATCCAACAGGTCACAGCTGTCCTGCAGAAGGAATCCTTGCGCTTTGGAGCACCTCACAACTCCCATCATGGGAAAAGCTCTGTGGCCTCGTGGTGCACCGTCCCCTTCATGAAAGAGCCATCTTGGACAGAAACTCCAAACTGAGCCAACGTCTAATCCTCGCCCTGACTTCAGATGCACGAAATCTTGATTCAACTCTGCAGAGTGTGCCTGCCGAAACCCCGCCCCGAAGCAAAACCTAGCTATTGTTCTCAGACTTTGTCCTCACACTCCGAGCCCACCAGCCCTCCAGTTAGGGAATTCTGGAGAGACACAATGCAGCACTCTGACTGCCCTCCAGAAGAGAAACGTTGTCCTATGGGGCTAACCAGAAACACCAAATGAGGATCAACCTGCATGCCACTTGACTCTATCCCAATTATACAGTTTCGCTTGGGCGTTAATGCCCTGTCTTGCACAGCCTGAGGTCTGAATTCCCAACCGACACCCAGACAGCTGGCTGTACACTGAGCACATCAGACCCGCCATGGCTTTAGGTCATCATCTCTTCCCAACCTTGGTTTTCAGGCTTCAGAACCTAGACCTTATATATACTCACTACCCAGGGGTGAACGTGATGCAGAAATGAAACTCCTTCTTCCTCAAGGCAAGAAACCTTGTGGTTGGCATGTTTTCCAACGTTCAGTGTAGGAGAATCCAGTGTAGCCCATGAGTCCCCGCCCATGCTTGAGAACCGAAATGGGCACAAACACATTGGGACCCTCAGTGTGAGCCCTGTCCTCAAGTAAAGCCTCTCAGGGGATGGACCAAGAACCCGCATTGCCATCCCTAGTCCCCCAATATTAATGAGATGTTGAGAGGTCTAGTCACCCCTATTCAGGTCTCTGCTCTGGAACCCCTGAGGAAAAAAATATCGAAGGGTCTCCTCCATCCCCTGAATGAGCCCCAAAACTTGGGATCTGACCAAATCTTAAAAGAGAAAGAATCATCCATGGCCAAAGAGGCCATCCCGTCATTCCATGGCCACCATTGACACAAAATCTAGAGACAAAAGCCTGGAGATATGCCTCACACTTGCCCTTTGTTCATAGCCTGAAAAATTCTCCTCACGGTCTATAGATCAGGCCTGTCATACCTACGTCCCCAAACCTAAGCTGAGTTTGGGTTTTCAGATTTCTGTCCCCACTGTCCTGGCCCACACACCCTCCAGGCTGGGGCCCCTGGAGCCATGCCTCAGGACTGTGCCTGCCTTCTCCAAGCATATTCTGCCCATTCCATTGGCCACAACCCTAAAGATTAGGAGAACACTCCAACGTCCCTGAGGCCATCCCAATAGTGTTGGCCACTCAGCGCAAACAGGGTGATCTGTCCCAAGATGAGCAACTACCTCAACTCAGACCCATAGACAGATAACCCCAGAGAAGAAGATTGAACCGGACAGGCACCTAGGCCCTAATCAGATCCATTGCTTTTGATTCCAGGCATCTCTCCTCAGAGGCCTGGTTTCCAATACCAGCATATGTGTTTTTCAGGAGGTACCAGTCTGAAAAAATCTCATTTCCACATGGGAAACATGCATTTTGGAGCTGTGTCACAACCTCCAGTTAAGGGAAACCTTCAGGCCCCAGCAGCCAACACCCCATTCCAAGGTCTCCATGGACACAAACCCGCATTATGACCCATCCGCAGGCGAGTCCATTTCAACTCATCCCCTTTCGTTGCTCCCCAAAAGAAGCAGATCGAACCTGCCTTGTCACTAGGAGACAATAGGAATGTGAGGCGGGCACTCCAGGAATCCATCCTTAGAACCCTGCACTGCCGTCGTTCCGCATGGGACGTCCTGGAGCAATCTGACCGGTCTCGACTGTCCCGTAGAAGGAATCCTTGCCGATTCGAGCAACATACAATGCCAATCGTGGGAAAGTCTCCATAGCCCCATGATGCCCCCCACCATCATGAAGGGGCCATCCTGAACAGAAACTTCAACCTGAGCCTACGTCTGATCCTCGCCCTGACTTCAGATGCATGAGATTTAGATTTAGCTCTACAGAGTGTGCCTGCCATGATCTTGACCCAAAACCTAAGCCTAGCTTGTGTTCTCACACTTCCTTCCTCACAATTCTGGCCCACAAGCCCTCCAGTGTGAGAATTCCGTCGCCACAATGCAGCACTCTTCCTTCCCTCCAGAAGAAAAACGTTGCCCCTGGGGCTACCCAGAAACGCCAAATGAGGATCAACCTGCATGCCACTCAACTTTACTCCAATTATACAGTCTAAGCTTGGCACTAATGCCCTGTCTGACACAGCCTGAGCCTGGACCTCCTGGATGACACCCAGAAAGGTGGTGTCACACCTAAGGACTGTGCCAGTGCTCTCCAAGGGAACTCTGCCCGTTTCATTTGCCACAACCTTACAGATTAGGAGAAACCTCCAATTCCCAAGACCAGTCCAATAGTGTTGGCCTCCCCCAACAAACATGGGTGATCTGACACAAGCTGAGCAGTGACCTCCATTCTGAATCTTAGACAGAGACACTCAGAGGAGAATATTGAAAAGGACAGGCCCCTAGACCGTAATCAGATACATTGCTTTGGATTCCAGGCATTGTTCCCCAGATGCTTGGTTTCCAATACCAGGTTGTGGGGGTTTCAGAACAAATCTCGTCTCTACATGGGAAACTTGCTCTTTGGAGCTGCATCAAAACCTAAGGTTAGGAGAATTCTTCAGGGCAACAGAGCCACTGCCCCATTCCAAGGGATCCATGGACACAAATCCACATCGACTGATCCTCATGAGATTCCATTTCAATTCAGCCCCCTCGGTTGTTCCCCCAGTGACAGCAGATCAAATCCTCCTTTTCACTAGGACACAACTGGAATGCAAGTTGGACTGCCCAGGCATCCATCATTAGAACTGTGCTTTGGAGCATTTCTTATGGGACGTCCTTGATCCATCCAAAAGTTCGTGACTGTCCCGCTGACGGAATCCTTGTGGTTTGGAGCATCACACACTCACAAAGTTGGAAATCTTCCATGGTTTCCTGATGCCCCCCCACCTTCATGAAGGGGACATCATGTACAGAAACTCTAACCTAAGCCAACATCTGATCCTCGCCCTGACTTCAGATGCACGAGATCTCATTTCAGGTCTGTAGAGTGTGCTTGCCATGTCTCCGCTGCGAATTCAAAGCTGAACTTGTGTTCTCAGACTTCTGTCCTAAAACACCTGGCCAACAAGCCCTGAAGTTGGCAATTCTGGAGCCAGAATGCAGCACTCTGCCTGCCCTCCAGAAGAAAATCTTTGCCCTATGGGGCCAACCAGAAACCCCAAATGAGGACCAACCTTCACATCACTCGACTGTATCCCAATTATACAGTCTAGCCTGGGGACTAATGCCCTGCCTGAAACAGCCTGAGCCCAGACCTCATGATGGACACAGACATCTGGCCGCACACTAAGTGCATCGGAACCACCATGGCCTTAGGTCGTCATCTCTTACCAACCTCGGTTTTCAGGCTTCAGAATCTAGACCTTATCTCTACTCACTGCCATGCCGTGTACGTGATGCAGAAATCAGAACTCCTCCTTCCCCATGACCAGAAACCCTGTGGTTGGCATGTTGTCCAACGTGCAGTGTAGGAGAAACCAGCATGGCCCATGAGGCCTCAGACATGCTTGAGGGCTGCGATGGGCACAAACACACATTAGGATCCTAAGCATGATCCCTGGCCTCAAGTAAAGCCTCTCCGGGGATGGACCAAGAGCCCACATATGGAGATTACCATGCCCCTACTCCCCAAGCCTTAACCAGTGCTTGAGAAGTCTAGTCACCCCTACTCAGATCTCTTCTCTAGAATCCCTCCTTGGTGGGACACATGAGATTAAAAAAAAAAATAGAGAAAGGACTCCTACCGTCCAAAGAATGACCGCAAACACTTGGAATTGGGCCAAATTCACAGAGAGAAATACTCGTGCATGGCTGATGAGGCCATCCTGACATTCCACGGCCACCATTGACACAAAATCCGGAGACAAAAGCCTGAAAAAGCGCCACACACTCGCCCTTTGTTCAAAGCCTGAAAAATTTTCACGGTCTGTAGATCGGGCCTGCCATACCTATGTCCCCAAACCTAAGCCACATTTGTGTTTTCAGACTTCTGTCTCCATTGTCCTGGCCCACACACCCTCAAGGCTTGGCCCCATGGAGCCACACTTCAGGACTGTGCCTGCCCTCTCCATGGGAATTCTGCTCATTCCTTTGGCACAACCTGACAGATTAGGAGAAACATCCGAAGTCCCCGAGGCCACCCCAATATTGTAGGATGTCCGGGACAAACAGGGACCATCTGCCACAAGCTGAGCCACTACCTCCAATCAGACCTGTAGATAGATATCCATAGAAAAGAAGATTGAACAGGACAGGCACCTAGGCCCTAAACGGATCCATTGCTTTTGTTTTCACGTATCTCTCCTCAGAGGCCTGGCTTCCAATACCAGCACATGGGGGTTTCTGGAGCTACCAATCAGAACAAATCGCATGCCACATGGGAATCATGCTATATGGAACTGTGTCAAAACCTCCAGTTAGGAGAAAATTTCACGTCACTGGAGCCACCGCCCCATTCCAATGTCTCAATGGACACAATCCCACATTATGACCCATCCTCAGTAGAGTCCATTTCAACTCAAACCTGGCGGTTGCTCACCCAGTGCCAGCAGATCAAACCTGCTTTGTCACTCGGAGACAATTGGAATGCGAGTTCGTTGCCCAGGTATCCGTTGTTAGAACTCTGCTCTGGAGAAATTCCTAATGGGGTGTCCTTGATCCATTCAACAGGTCTCAACTGTCCTGCAGAAGGAATCCTTGTGGTTTGCAGCATCACACACTCGCACCGTGGGAAAACCTCCATGGCCTCGTGATGCCTCCACCTTCAGGTAGAGGACATCATGGACAGAAACTCCCGTCTGATCCTCGCCCTGACTTCAGATGCATGAGATCTCAATTCAGCTCTGCATAGTGTGCCTGCCTTGCCCTCGCCCCAAAACCTAAGCCAGCTCACGTTCTCAGACTTCCGTCCTCACACTCCTGGCCCACAAGCCTTCCACTTTGGGAATTCTGGAGACAAAATGCAGTACTCTGACTGCCCTCCAGAAGAGAGACTTTGCCCTAGGGGTCTACCCAGAAACATCAAATGAGGATCAACCTGCAATTCTCTAGATTGTACCCCAATTATACAGTCTAGCCTGGGCACTGATGCCCTGTCTGACACAGCCTGACCCCAGACCTCGTGACCGACACCCAGACACCTGGCCTCACACTGAACACATCGAACATGCCATGGCCTTAGGTCATCATCTCTTCCCAACCTTGGTCTTCAGGCTTCAGAACCTAGACATGATCTCCACTCACAACTAAGTGATGTACGTGATGCAGAAATCAGAACTTCACCTTCCCCATGACCAGAAACCTTGTGGTTGGCATGTTGTCCAACGTTCAGTATATGAGAACCCAGCATGGCCCATGAGGCCTCAGACATGCTTGAGGGCTGCGATGGGCACAAACACACATTAGGACCCTAAGCATGAACCCTGGCCTCAAGTAAAGCCTCTCCGGGGCTGGACCAAGAGCCTGCATATGGGACTTGCCATGCCCCTACTCCCCCAATCCTAGCCAGAGCTTGAGAAGTCTAGTCAACCTTATTCAGAGCTCTTTTATGGAATCCCTCTTTGGTGGGACACATAAGGTAAAAAAAAAAAAAAAAAAACAAGATAAAGAAAAAAAAAAAGTAAGGACTCCTACCATCCAAAGAATGAACCCAAACACTTGGAATTTGGCCAAATCCACAGAGAGAAATACTCGTCCATGGTCGATGAGGCCAGCCTGACATTCCACGGCCACCATTGACACAAAATCAGGAGACAAAAACCTGAAAAAGCGCCACACACTTGCCCTTTGTTCAGAGCCCCCAAAATTCTCAAGGTCTGTAGATCGGGCCTGCCATACCTATGTCCCCAAACCTAAGCCACATTTGTGTTTTCAGACTTCTGTCTCCATTGTCCTCACCCACACACCCTAAAGGCTGGGCCCCATGGAGCCACACCTCAGGACTGTGCCTGCCCTCTCCAAGGGAATTCTGCTCATTCATTTGGCACAACCTGACAGATTAGGAGAATCATCCAAAATCTCTGAGGCCATCGCAATAGTGTAGGATGTCCTGGACATACAGGGACCCTCTGGCACAAGCTGAGCCACTACCTCCAATCAGAACCTTAGACAGATATCCATAGAAAAGAATATTGAACAAGACAGGCACCTAGGCCCTAATTGGATCCATTGCTTTTGTTTTCAGGCATCTCTCCTCAGAGGCCTGGATTCCAATACCAGCATAAGGGGGTTTCCAGAGCTACCTATCAGAAAAAATCTCGTCTCCACATGGGAATCTTGCTCTATGGAGCTGTGTCATAACCTCCAGTTAGGAGAAAACTTCAGGTCACTGGAGCCACCGCCCCATTTGAATATCTCCATGGACACAATCCCAAATTATGACCCATCCTCAGGAGAGTTCATTTCAACTAAACCCCCTCGGTTGCTACCCCAGAGCCAGCAGATTGAACCTGCCTTGTCGCTAGGAGACAATTGAAATGCGAGTTGGGCTCTTCAGGCATCCATCCTTAGAACCCTGCTCTTGCGTCGTTCCTTATGGGACATCCTTGAGCCATCCAACAGGTCTCGACTGTCCCACAGGAGTCCTTGTGCATGGACCACCTAACAACTCATATCATGGAAAGCTTCCAAGGTCACATGATGCCCCCAATCTTCATGAAGGCAGATCATGGAAAGAAACTCCAACCTGAGCCAACAGCTGATCTTCGCCTTGACTTCAGATGCACGAGATCTTGATTCAGCTCTTCAGAGTGTACCTGTTGTGCCCTCACCCCAAAACGTAAGCATAGCTAGTGTTCTCCGACTTCCGTCCTCACTCTCCTGGACCACACGCCCTCTATTTTGGGATTTCCGATGACACAGTGCTGCACTCTGCCTGCCCTCTAGAAGAAAAATATTGCCCTATGGGTCTACCCAGAAACCTCAAATGAGGATAAACCTGCACGTCACTCAACTGTACACCAATTATATAGTCTAGCCTGTGCACTAATGCCCTGTCTGACAGAACCTGAGGCCTGAATTCCCAACCGACACCCAGACAGCTTGCAGTACACTGAGAACATCTGAACCACCATGGCCTTAGGTCGCCATCTCTTTCCAACTTTGGTTTTCAGGCTACAGAATCCTAGACCTTATCTCTACTCACTTCCCATGGGTGAACGTGATGCAGAAATCAGAACTCCTCCTTCCCTCTCGCCAGAATCTTGTGGTTGGCATCTTGTCCAACGTTCAGTGTAGGACCCCTGTAGGGCCTACAGGGGTAGTAGTAGGGCCCCTGAGGGTAGTGTAGGGTCCCTGAGGCCCTGCCTATGCTTAAGAGCTGCGGTGGGCTCAAACACACATTGGGACCCTCAGTTTGAGCCCTGTCCTCAAGTAAAGCCTCTCAATGGCTGGACCATGAGCCCGCATATGGGGCCTGCCATGCCCCAAGTCACCCAATTTTAATCAGAGGTAGAGACATCTAGTCACCCCTACTCAGGGCTCTGCTCTGGAATCCCTCTTTGGTGGGACATTTGAGGTAAATAAACACAGAAAGGACTCCTCCCACTCACAGAATGACCCCAATCACTTGTTATTGGGCCATCCCAAGTGATTGGGGTCCAGAGAGAAAGACTCGTCCATGGCCCATGAGGCCAGCCCGAAATTCCACGGCCACTATTGACACAAAATCCAGAGACATAAGCTTCAGCAAGCGTTCACACTCACCCTTAGGTCATAGCCCAAAAAATTCTCCTCATAGTCTGTAGATTGGGCCTGCCATACCTACGTCCCCAAACCTAAGCCGAGTTTGTGTTTTCAGACTTCTATCCTGACATCCCTGTCCCACACACCCTCCAGTCTGAGGCCCCTGGAGCCACACCTCAGGACTGTGCCTGCCCTCTCCAAGGAAATTCTTCCCATTCCATTGGCCACAACCCTACAGATAAGGAGAAACCTCCAAAGTCCCAGAGGCCATTCCAATAGTGTAGGCCACCCAGGACAAAGAGGGGCGATCTCTCACAAGCTGAGCAACGACGTCAACTCACCCGTAGACAGATAACCCAAGAGAAGAAGATTAAACTGGACTGGCCCCTAGAATGTAATTGGTTCCATTGCTTTTTTTTCTAAGCATCTCTCCTCAGAGGCCTGTTTTCCAATACCAGCATATGGGGGATTCCAGAGATACCAATCAGAACAAATCTTGTCTTCACATGGGAAACTTATCCTTTGGAGCTCTGTAAAAGCCTCCAGTTAGGAGAAACCTTCAGGTAGCCGGAGCAACCGCCCTATTCCAAGGTCTCCATGGACACATACCCGCATTATGACCATTCGGCAGGAGAGTACATTTCAACTCAGCCCCGTCGATGACTCCCCCAGAGGCAGAATATCAAACCTGCCTTGTCGCTAGGAGACAACTGGAATGCAAAGCAGACTCTCTAGGCATCCATCCTTGGAATCCTGCTCTGGCGCCGTTCCATATGGGATGTCCTGGAGCCTTCCAACAGGTCTTGACTGTCCCACAGAAGGAATCCTTGCAGATTGGAGCATCTCACAACTCCTATCGTGGGAAAACCTACATGGCCTCATGAGATGCTCCCCTTTATAAAGGGGCCATCATGGACAGAAACTCCAACCTGAGCCAACTTCTGATGCATTGCTTTGGTATCTAGGTATCTCTCCTCAGAGGCCTGGTTTCCAATATCAGAATATGGGGGTTTCCTAAGGAAACAATCAGAACAGATCTCATCTCCACATGGGAAACTTGCTCTTTGGAGCTGTGTCAATACCTCAGGTTAGGAGGATCCTTCAGGGCGCTGGCACCATGGCCCAATCCCAAGGTCTCCAAGGACACAAACTTACATTATGATCCATTCTCAGGAGAGTCCATTTCAAATCAGCCCCCTCGGCTGCTCACCCAGAGCCAGCAGATCAAACCTTCCTTGTCACTAGGAGACAGTTAGAATGGGAGGCGGGCTGCCCAGGCATCCATCCTTAGAACCCTGCTCTGGAGAACTTCTTTATGGGACGTCTTGAATCCAACCAACCTGTCTTGACTGTCTCACAGAATGAATCCTTGTGGTTTGAAGCATCACACAATAACAGTGTGAGAAAACCTCCATTTCCTCATGATGCCCCACACCTTCATAAATGGGCCATCACGGACAGAAACTCCATCCTAAGCCAAAGTCTGATCCTCGCCCTGAATTCAGAAGCATGAGATCTCGATTCAGCACTTGAGAGTGTGCCTGCTGGGCCCTTGCCCGAAACCTAAGCCTAACTTGTGTTCTCAGAATTCCGTCCTCAGAATCCTGGCCACACCCCTCCAGTTTGGCAATTCTGGAGACACAATGCAGCACTCTGCCTGGCCTCCAGAAGAAAAATGTTGCCCTATAGGGCTAACGAGAAACGCCAAATGAGTAACAACCTCCATGCCACTCGACCATACCCCAATTATACAGTCTAGCCTGTGCACTAAAGCCCTGTCTGACACAGCCTGAGGGCAGACCTCCAGTCCAACACCAGGACAGCTGGCCGTACACTGAGCATATCATACCCACAATGGCTTTAGGCCATCATCTCTACCCAACCTCAATTTTCACCTTCAGAACCTAGACCTTATGTACACTCACTGCTCAGGAGTGAACGTGATGCAAGAATCAGAACTTCTCCTTCGCCATGGCAAGAAACCTTGTGGTTGGCATGTTGTCCAACGTTCATTGTAGGAGAAAGCAGCATGGACTATGAAGTCCCACCTATCCCTGAGGGCCACAATTTGCACAAACACATATTGTGACCCTCAGCGTGAGACCTATCCTCATGTGAAGCCTCTTAGTGACTGAAACAACAGCCCACATATGGGGTTTGCCAAGCCCCTAGTCCCCCAATCTCAACCAGAGTTCGAGATGTCTAGTCACCCGACTCAGGGCTCTGCTCTGGAATCCCTCTTTGGTGGGACACCTGAGGTAAAAAAAAAAAAAAAATACAGAAAGGACTCTTCCCATCCACAGAATGATCCCAACCCCTTGGGATAAGGCCAAATCACCAGAGAAAGAATTGTCCATGGCCCTTGAGGACACCCCGACATTCCACGGCCACCGTTGACACAAAATCCAGAGACAAAAGCCTGAGCAAGCGCCACATACTCGCCCTTTGTTCATAGCCCGGAAAATTCTCACGGTCTGTAGATCGAGCCTTCATACATACATCCCCAAACCTAAGCTGAGTTTGTGTTTTCAGACTTCTGTCCCCACAGTCCTGGCCCACACACCATCCAAGCTGGGGCCCCTGGAGCCACACCTCAGGACTGTGGCTTCCCTCTCCAGGGGAATTCTGCCATTTCCATTGGCCACAACCCTATAGATTAGGAGAAACCTCCAATCTCCCCGAGGCCATCCGAATAGTTTTGGCTGCCCAGGACAAACAGGGATGATCTTTCAAACGTTAGGAAACTACCTACACTCAGACCCAGAGACAGATATCCCCATAGAATAAGATTGAACTGGACAGGCACTTAGGCTCTAATCAGATCCATTGCTTTTGTTTCCAGGCATCTCTCCTCAAAGGCCTGGTTTCCAATACCAGCATAGGGGGATTACTGAGGCACTCATCAGAAAAATCTCGTCTCCACATAGGAAATGTACTCTTTGGAGCTCTATAAAAACCTCCGTTTAGGAGAATCTTTCAGGGCCCCGGATCAAGCGCCCCATTCCAAGGTCTCCATGGACTTAAACCAACATTATGATCTATCCTCGGGAGCGTCCATGTCAACTGAACCCCCTTGGTTTCTCCCCCAGGGCCTGCAGATCAAACCTGCCTTGTTGCTAGGAGACAACTAGAATGGGAGGTGGGCTGCCTAGGCATCAATCCTTAGAACCCTACTCTGGAGTCTTTCCATATGGGACATCCTAGAGCCATCCAACAGGTCTCAAGTGTCCCACAGAAGGAATATTTGCAGTCTGGAGCATCTCACAACTCCCATTGTGGGAAAATCTACATGGCCTCTTGAGACGCTCCACTTTTAAAGTGGGCATCATCGACAGAAACTCCAACCTGAGCAAACGTCTGATATTCGCCCTGACTTCAGGTGCATGAGATCATGATTCAGCTCTGCAGAGTGTGCCTTCTGTGCCCTCACCCCAAAAACTAAGCCTAGCTTGTGTTCTCAGACTACAATCCTCACACCCCTGGCCCAAAAGCCCTACAGTTTGGCAATACTGGGGCCACAATGCAGCACTCTGCCTGCCCTCCAGGAGAAAAAACGTTGCCTTATGGATCTACCTAGAAACCCGAATGAGGATCAATTGAACGCCACTCGACTGCACCCCAAATATACAGTCTACCCTGTCTAATGCCTTGTATGACACAGCATGAGCCCACACCTCCAGACCTACGCTCAACCACTGGCCGCACACTGAGCTCATTGAACCCAACAGGTCCTTAGGTCTTCATTTCTTCCCAACCTCGGTTTTCGGGTTTCAGAACCTAGACCTAAACTCCAATCACTGTCCAGGGGTGATCGTGATGCAGAAGTCACAACTCTTCCTACGCCATGGCCAGAAACCTTGTGGTTGGCATATTCTCCAACGTTCAGTGTCGAAGAATCCAGCGTAGCCCATGAGGCTTTTCCCATGCTTGAGGGCCTTGTTGGCAAAAATAGGAATTGTGACCCTCAGCATGAGCCCTGTCCTCAAGGAAGGCCTCTCAGTGTCTGAATCAAGAGCCCACATATTGGACTTGCCATGCCCCTAGGCCCCCAAACTAAAACAGAGGTGGGGTGGTCCAGTTGTCCCTCCCGAGGACTCTGCTCTGGAATCCCTCTTTTATTGGGACACATGAGGTACAAAAAATAAACTAAAATAAAATAAAAAACAGAAAGGACTCCTCCCATCCCACAGAACGTACCCAAACTCTTGGGATTGGGTCAAATCCTCAGAGAAGGAAAGCCGTCCACAACCCATGAGGCCACGCCAGCATTCCACCCACATTGTTGACACAAATCCAGAGACAAAATCTGAGCAAGCACCTCAAACTCACACTTTTTCATATCTTGAAGTGTTATCAAGGTCTGTAGATTGGGCGTGCCAAAACTATGTCCCCAATCCTAAGCAGAGTTTGTGTTTTCAGATTTTTGTCCCCACAGGCCTGGCCCACACACCCTCAAGGCTGGGCTCTAGAGCCAAACTCAGAACTTTGCCTGCCCTCTCCAGGGGATTTCTGCCAATTCCATTGACCACAACACTATAGATTAGGAGAAACTCCAAAGTCCCGAGGCCATTCCAATATTATAGGCTGCCCAGGACAAACAGGGGCGATCTGACACAATCTGAGCAACTACCTCACCTCAGATACTTAGACACGTATCCCCAGCAAAGAGATTGAACCGGACAGGCACCTAGGCTCTAATCATATCCATTGCTTTTGTTTCCAGTCATCTCTCCTCAGAGGCCTGGTTTCCAATACCATCATATGGGAGATTCCTTAGGCACTCATCAAAACAATTCTCTTCTCTACATAGGAAACGTACTCTTTAGAGCTCCATCAAAACCTCCGGTTATGAACATCCCTCAAGGACCCGGAACAAGACCCCATTCCAAGGTCTCCATGGACACAAATGCACATTATGACCCATCCTCAACTCACCCATTTCAACACACCCGATTCGGTTGCTCCCCTAGATCAGGCTGATTGAACTTGCCTTGGCTCTATGAGACACCTGGAATGGGAGGCAGGCTGCCCAGGCATCCATCCTTAGAACCCTGCTCTGGATAACTTCCTTATGGGATGTCCTGGAGCCATCCAACAGGTCTCGACTGTCCCACAGAAGGAATCATTGCGGTTTGGAGCATCTCACAATTCCCATCGTGGGAAAACCTCCATGTCCTCGTGACACCCTCCCCTTCATGAAGGGGCCGTCATGGACAGAAACTCCGACCTAAGCCAACGTCTGATCCTAGCTCTGTCTTCAGGTATACGGGATCTCGAATCATCTCTGCAGAGGGTGCCTGCCGTCCCCTCACCCCGAAATCTAAGTCTGGCTTGTGTTCTCAGAATTTTTTCCTCACACTCCTGGCCCACAAGCCTTCCAGTTTGGGAATTCTGCAGCCACTATGTGGCACTGTGTCTTCCCTCCAGAAGAAAAACGTTGCCCTCTGGGGCTACCCAGTAACCACAAATGAGTACCATCCTGCACGAAACTCGACTGCACCCCAATGATACAGTCTAGCCTGGGCACTAATTCCCGGTCTTCCACAGCCTGAGCCTGCACCTCCCAACCCACACTCAACAGCAGTCCGAACACTGAGCACATCACACACACCATGGCCTTAGGTCTTCATCTCTTCACAACCTCAGTTTTCAGGCTTCAGAACCTAGACCTTAAATCCAATCACAGTCCAAGAGTGAAAGTGTTGCAGAAATTAGAACTCCATCCTCCCCATGGCCAGAAAACTTGTGGTTCCCATACTGTGCAACGTTCAGTGTAGGAGACACCAGCATGGTACATTAGGCCACGCCCTGACTTGAGGGGCTCCTTGGGCACAAAAACACATTGTGAAACTCAGTGTGAGACCTATCCTCAAGGAAGGCCTCTCAGTGTCTGGACCAAGAGCCCAAATATGGGGCTTACCATGTGCTTAGGTCCCAATGTTAAGCAGAGGTCTGGTTGTCCAGTCGCCCCTCCCCAGGACTCTGCTCTGGAATCCCTCTTTTGGTGGTCCACCTGAGGTAAAAAAAAAAAAAAAAAAAAAAAAAAAAAAAAAAAAAAAAAAAACAGAAAGACCTCCTCCCTTCCGACAGAATGAACCCAAACTCTTGGGATCGGGTCAAATCCCCAGAAAGGGAGCCTCATCGATGGCCCATGAGGACACCCCGACATTCCATGGAAATCGGTGACACATTTCCAGAAAACAAAACAAAACAAAAAGCATGAGCAAGCACCTCACATTCGCCCTTTGTTCATATCCCGAAGAGTTCTCATCACGGTATATAGATCAGGCCGGCCATACCTACATCCTCCAACCTAAGTGGAGTTTGTGTTTTCAGAATTTTGTCCAAATAGCCCTGGACCACACACGCTCCACACTTGGGTCCCTGGAGCCACACCTCAGGACTGTGCTTCCCTTTCAAGGGAATTCTTCCCATTCCATTGGCCACAACCTCGCAAATTAGGAAAAACCTCCAAAGTCACCGAGGCCATCCCAATAGTGTAGGCCGCCCAGGACAAACAGGGGTGATCTCAAACCAGCTGAGCAACTACCTCCACTCAGACAACAGATGTCCCCAGAGAAGAATATTGAACCCGACAGGACCCTAGGCCCTAATCAGATCCATTGCTTTGGTTTCCAGGCATCTCTCCTCAGAAGCCTCGTTTCCAATACCAGCATATGGTGGTTTCCTGAGGCACCAATAAGAACAAATCTCGTCTCCCCATGGAAAACTTGCTCATTGGAGCTTTGTCATAACCTCTGGTTAGGAGAATCCTTCAGGGTCCTGGTGCCTATGCCCCATACAAAGGTCTCCATGGACTCAAACCAACATTAAGACCATCCTCAGGAAAGTCCATTTCAACTCAGCCCCCTCTGTTGCTACCCCAAGCCAGCAGATCAAACGTTTCTTGTTGCTAGGAGACAATTGGGATGTGAGGCTGCTGCCCAGGCATCCATACATAGAACCCTGTTCTGGGAAAATACCTTATAAGACGTCCTGGAGCCATCCAACAAATCTTAATTGTCCCACAGAAGGAATCCTTGTGGTTTGGAGCATCTCACACTCCAATAGCGGCAAAACCCCTATGGACACATAATCCCCCCTCTTCTTGAAGGGGCCAACATGGACAGAAACTCAAACCTGAGCCAAAGTCTGATCCTCGACTTACTTCAGACGCATGAGATCTCAATTCAGCTCTGCAGAGTGTGCCTGCCATGTCCTTGCCCCGAAACCTAAGCCTAGCTTCTGTTCTCAGCTTCCGTCCTCACTCTCCTGGCCCACAAGCCCTCCAGTTTGGGAATTCCGAAGCCACAATGCAGCACTCTGCCAGCCCTCCATAAGAAAAACTTTTCCCTATGCTGCTAATAAGAAACCCCAAATGATTTTCTAATGCATGTCACTCGATGGTAGAGAAATTATACAGCCTACCCTGTATACTAATGCCCTGTCTGGCACAGCCTGAGACAAGAAATCCCAAACGACACCCAGACAGCTGGCCCCAACCTGGACACATAGGACCCGCTATTGCTGTAGGTCGTCATCTTTTCCTAACCTCATTTTTCAGGCTTCAGAACCTATACGTTAAATCCAATCACAGTCCAAGAGTGAAAGTGTTGCAGAAATTAGAACTCCATCCTCCCCATGGCCAGAAAACTTGTGGTTCCCATACTGTGCAACGTTCAGTGTAGGAGACACCAGCATGGTACATTAGGCCACGCCCTGACTTGAGGGCCTCCTTGGGAACAAAAACACATTGTGAAACTCAGTGTGAGACCTATCCTCAAGGAAGGCCTCTCAGTGTCTGGACCAAGAGCCCAAATATGGCTCTTGCCATGTTCTTATGTCCAAATGTTAACCAGAGGTCTGGTTGTCCAGTCGTCCCTCCCCAGGACTCTGCTCTGGAATCCCTCTTTTGGTGGTCCACCTGAGGTAAAAAAACAAACAAACAAAAAAAAAACAAAAAAAAAACAGAAAGACCTCCTCCCTTCCGACAGAATGAACCCAAACTCTTGGGATCGGGTCAAATCCCCAGAAAGGGAGCCTCATCGATGGCCCATGAGGACACCCCGACATTCCATGGCAATCGGTGACACATTTCCAGAAAAAAAAAAAAAAAGCTTGAGCAAGCACCTCACATTCGCCCTTTGTTCATATCCTGAAGAGTTCTCCTCACGGTCTATAGATCCGGCCGGCCATACCTACATCCTCCAACCTAAGTGGAGTTTGTGTTTTCAGACTTTTGTCCAAATAGCCCTGGACCACACACGCTCCACACTTGGGTCCCTGGAGCCACACCTCAGGACTGTGCTTCCCTTTCAAGGGACTTCTTCCCTATCCATTGGCCACAACCTTGCAAATTAGGAAAAACCTCCAAAGTCACCGAGGCCATCCCATTAGTGTAGGCCGCCCAGGACAAACAGGGGTGATCTCAAACCAGCTGAGCAACTACCTCCACTCAGACAACAGATGTCCCCAGAGAAGAATATTGAACCGGACAGGCCCCTAGGCCCTAAACAGATCCATTGCTTTGGTTTCCAGGCATCTCTCCTCAGAGGCCTCGTTTCCAATACCAGCATATGGTGGTTTCCTGAGGCACCAATAAGAACAAATCTCGTCTCCCCATGGAAAACTTGCTCATTGGAGCTTTGTCATAACCTCTGGTTAGGAGAATCCTTCAGGGCCCTGGTGCCACTGCCCCATACCAAGGTCTCCATGGACTCAAACCAACATTAAGACCATCCTCAGGAAAGTCCATTTCAACTCAGCCCCCTCTGTTGCTACCCCAAGCCAGCAGATCAAACGTTTCTTGTTGCTAGGAGACAATTGGGATGTGAGGCTGCTGCCCAGGCATTCATACGTAGAACCCTGTTCTGGAAAAATACCTTATAAGACGTCCTGGAGCCATCCAACAAATCTTAATTGTCCCACAGAAGGAATCCTTGCGGTTTGGAGCATCTCACAACTCCAATAGAGGCAAAAACCCATGGCCTCATAATCCCCCCTTTTCTTGAAGTGGCCAACATGGACAGAAACTCAAACCTGAGCCAAAGTCTGATCCTCGACTTACTTCAGACGCATGAGATCTCAATTCAGCTCTGCAGAGTGTGCCTGCCATGTCCTTGTCCCGAAACCTAAGCCTAGCTTGTGTTCTCAGCTTCCGTCCTCACTCTCCTGGCCCACAAGCCCTCCAGTTTGGGAATTCCGAAGACACAATGCAGCACTCTGCCTCCCTTCCAGAGGAAAAACTTTGCCCTATGCTGCTAATAAGAAATCCCAAATGATTTTCTAATGCATGTCACTCAATGGTAAAGCAATTATACAGTCTACCCTTTATACTAATGCCCTGTCTGGCACAACCTGAGACAAGACATCCCAAACGACACCCAGACAGCTGGCCCCAACCTGGACACATAGGACCCGCTATGGCTGTAGGTCGTCATCTTTTCCCAACCTCGGTTTTCAGGCTTCAGAACCTAGACCTTATCTCCAATCACTGCCCAGGGGTGAACGTGATGCAGAAATTAGAATTCCTCCTTCCCCATGGCTAGAAACCTTGTGGTTGGAATGTTGTCCAACGTTCAATGTGGGAAAACCTGCATTGTCCTAAAGGCCACGCCAGTGCTTGAGGGCCGCCTAGGGCACAGACATGCATTGTGACCTGCAGTGTGAGTCCCGTATTAAAGTAACGCCTCTCAGTGGCTGGACCAAGATCCTGCATATGGGGCTTGTCATATCCATAGGCCCCCAGGCTTAACCAGAGGGCGAGTATTCCAGTTGTCAGTACCCACTGCTATGCTCTAGAATCCCTCTAATGGGGGGACACATGAAGCAGAAAACAGGACACTTCCCTTCCCACAGAATGACCCCAAACTCTTGGGGGCTGGACAAACTACCAGAGAGGGAGACTTCTACGACCCATGAGGCAACTCCTACATTAAACGGCCATTGTGGACAAAACATCCAGAGACAAAAGCCTGAGCGACTGCCTCCCTCTCACCCTTCTTTCATATCCAGAGGAGCTCCCCTCATGGACTGTAGATCAGGCCTGCCGTAACCTCGGCCCCAAACCTGAGCTGAGTTAGGGTTTTTGGATGTCTGTCTGCACAGCCATGGCCCACACAGCCTCCAGGCTGGGGTCTCTGGAGCCACACCACAGAACTGTGCCTGCTCTCTCCTAAGAAACTGCCCATTCCATTGGCCACAACTCTACAAAATAGTAGAAACCTCAAGGTCCCCAAGGACATCCCACTACCGCAAGCCGCACTGCACAAATAGGGGCATTATGACACAAGCTGAGCAACTACTACCTCCATGCAGACACACAGACAGATATCCGCAGAGACAGAAGATTGAACCAGACAGGCCCCTAGGCCCTATTATGAACTCTTGCTTTGGTATCCAGGTATCACTCCTCAGAGGCCTGGGTTTGAAGACCAGCATACGGGCTTTCCTCAGGCACTAGACAGAAGACCTCTCATCTCCACATGGGAAGCTTCCTTGTTGGAGTTGTGTCAAGCCCTTCGGGTTGGAGAATCCTGCAGAGTCCCTTAGCTACTGCCACATTCCAAGGTCTCCATGGCCACGAACCCACATTATGAATCATTCTCAGCAGAGTCCATTTAAACTCAGCCTTCTGGGTAGCTCACCCAAGAGCCCGCAGATTGAGCGTGCCTTGTCTCGACCAGGCAATGGGAAGGTGAGTTGGCGTTTCTCGGCATCCATGCTTAGGCCCCTGCTCTCGAGTCTTTCTGTATGGGGCATCCTGGAACCATCCAATAGTACTCGACTTTCCTGAAGAAGGAAACTTTGAAGTTTGGAGCAGCTCACAACTCCCAGCGTAGGGAAACCTCCCTGGCCTCATGACACCCCCACCCCCTTCAGGAAGGGGCCATCATGGACACAAACTGCAGCTTGAGGCAACATCTGATACTCGCCCTGACCTCACCTGCAGGAGATCTCGATTCAGCCTCTGCAGAGTGGGCCTGCCATGCTCTTGGCCCCAAAACTCGTGCTAGCTTGTGTTTTCAGACTTCCTTCCTCACAATCCTGGCCACACCCCTCCAGTTTGACAATTCTGGAGACACAATGCAGCACTCTGCCTGCCCTCCAGAAGAAAAATGTTGCCCTATAGGGCTAACTGGAAACGCCAAATGAGTAACAACCTGCATGCCACTCGACCATACCCCAATTATACAGTCTAGCCTGTGCACTAAAGCCCTGTCTGACACAGCCTGAGGGCAGACCTCCAGTCCAACACCCAGACAGCTGGCCGTACACAGAGCATATCACACCCACAATGGCTTTAGGCCATCATCTCTACCCAACCTCAGTTTTCACCTTCACAACCTAGACCTTATCTCCACTCACTGCTCTGGAGTGAACGTGATCCAAGAATCAGAACTTCTCCTTCGCCTTGGCAAGAAACCTAGTGGTTGGCATGTTGTCCAATGTTCATTGTAGGAGAAAGCATCATGGACTATGAGGCCCCACCTATCCCTGAGGGCCACAATTTGCACAAACACACATTGTGACCCTCAGCATGAGCCCTATCCTCATGTAAAGCCTCTTAGTGACTGGAACAACAGCCCACATATGGGGCTTGCCAAGCCCCTAGTCCCCCATTCTCAACCAGAGTTGGAGATGTCTAGTCACCCCTACTCAGGGCTCTACCCTGCAATCCCTCTTTGGTGGGACACCTGAGGTAAAAAAAAAAAATACAGAAAGGACTCTTCCCATCCACAGAATGATTCCAACCACTTGGGATCAGGCCAAATCACCAGAGAAAGAATTGTCCATGGCGCTTGAGGACACCCCAACATTCCACGGCCATCATTGACACAATATCCAGAGACAAAACCCTGAGCAAGCGCCACATACTCGCCCTTTGTTCATAGCCCGGAAAATTCTCACGGTCTGTAGATCGAGCCTTCATACATACATCCCCAAACCTAAGCTGAGTTTGTGTTTTCAGACTTCTGTCCCCACAGTCCTGGCCCACACACCATCCAAGCTGGGGCCCCTGGAGCCACACCTCAGGACTGTGACTTCCCTCTCCAGGGGAATTCTGCCATTTCCATTGGCCACAGCCCTATAGATTAGGAGTATCCTCCAATCTCCCCGAGGCCATCCGTATAGTGTTGGCTGCCCAGGACAAACAGGGATGATTTTCACAAGTTAGGAAACTACCTCCACTCAGACCAGAGACAGATATCCCCATAGAATAAGATTGAACTGGACAGGCATTTAGGCCCTAATCAGATCCATTGCTTTTGATTCCAGTCATCTCTCCTCAGAGGCCTGGTTTCCAATACCAGCATATGGGAGATGCCATAGGCACTCATCAAAACAATTCTCTTCTCTACATAGGAAACATACTCTTTCAGCTCCATCAAAACATCCGGTTATGAACATCCCTCAAGGCCCCAGATCAAGCACCCCATTCCAAGGTCTACATGGACACAAATGCACATTATGACCCATTTTCAACTCACCCATTTCAACACACCCACCTCGGTTGCTCCCCTAGATCCAGCAGATCGAACTTGCCTTGGCTCTATGAGACACCTGGAATGGGAGGCAGGCTGCCCAGGCATCCATCCTTAGAACCCTGCTCTGGATAACTTCCTTATGGGATGTCCTGGAGCCATCCAACAGGTCTCGACTGTCCCACAGAAGGAATCATTGTGGTTTGGAGCATCTCACAATTCCCATCGTGGGAAAACCTCCATGTCCTCGAGACACCCTCCCCTTCATGAAGGGGCCGTCATGGACAGAAACTCCGACCTAAGCCAACGTCTGATCCTAGCTCTGTCTTCAGGTATACGGGATCTCGAATCATCTCTGCAGAGGGTGCCTGCCGTCCCCTCACCCCGAAATCTAAGTCTGGCTTGTGTTCTCAGAATTTTTTCCTCACACTCCTGGCCCACAAGCCTTCCAGTTTGGGAATTCTGCAGCCACTATGTGGCACTGTGTCTTCCCTCCAGAAGAAAAACGTTGCCCTCTGGGCTACCCAGTAACCACAAATGAGTACCATCCTGCACGAAACTCGACTGCACCCCAATGATACAGTCTAGCCTGGGCACTAATTCCCGGTCTGCCACAGCCTGAGCCTGCACCTCCCAACCCACACTCAACAGCTGGCCGAACACTGAGCACATCAGACACACCATGGCCTTAGGTCTTCATCTCTTCCCAACCTCAGTTTTCAGGCTTCAGAACCTAGACCTTAAATCCAATCACAGTCCAGAATTGAAAGTGTTGCAGAAATTAGAACTCCATCATCCCCATGGCCAGAAAACTTGTGGTTGCCATATTGTGCAACGTTCAGTGTAGGAGAAACCAGCATGGTACTTTAGGCCACGCCCTGACTTGAGGGGCTCCTTGGGCACAAAAACACATTGTGAAACTCAGTGTGAGACCTATCCTCAAGGAAGGCCTCTCAGTGTCTGGACCAAGAGCCCACATATGGGGCTTGCCATGTTCTTAGGTCCCAATGTTAACCAGAGGTCTGGTTGTCCAGTTGCCCAAACCCACGACTCTGCCCTGGAATCCCTCTTTTGGTGGTCCTCCTGAGGTTAAAAAAAAAAAAAAACACAGAAAGGCCTCCTACCTTCCGACAGAATGAACTCAAACTCTTGGGATCGGGTCAAATCCCCAGAAAGGGAGCCTCATCGATTGCCCATGAGGACACCACGACATTCCATGGCAATCGGTGACACATTTCCAGAAAAAAAAAAAAAGCATGAGCAAGCACCTCACATTCGCCCTTTTTTCATATCCCGAAGAGGTCTCCTCGCGGTCTATAGATCGGGCCGGCCATACCTACATACCACAACCTAAGTGGAGTTTGTGTTTTCAGAATTTTGTCCAAATAGCCCTGGATCACACTCGCTCCACACTTGAGTCCCTGGAGCCACACCTCAGGACTGTGCTTCCCTTTCAAGGGATTTCTTCCCATTCCATTGGCCACAACCTTGCAAATGAGGAAAAACCTCCAAAGTCACCAAGGCCATCCCAATAGTGTAGGCCGCCCATGACAAACAGGGGTGATCTCAAACCAGCTGAGCAACTACCTCCACTCAGACAACAGATGTCCCCAGAGAAGAATATTGAACCGGACAGGCCCCTAGGCCCTAATCAGGTCCATTGCTTTGGTTTCCAGGTATCTCTCCTCAGAGGGCTCGTTTCCAATACCAGCATATGGTGGTTTCCTGAGGCACCAATAAGAACAAATCTCGTCTCCCCATGGAAAACTTGCTCATTGGGGCTTTGCCATAACCTCTGGTTAAGAGAATCCTTCAGGGCCCTGGTGCCACTGCCCCATACCAAGGTCTCCATGGACTCAAACCAACATTAAGACCATCCTCAGGAAAGTCCATTTCAACTCAGCCCCCTCGTTGCTACCCCAAGCCAGCAGATCAAACGTTTCTTGTTGCTAGGAGACAATTGGAATGTGAGGCTGCTGCCCAGGCATCCATACGTAGAACCCTGTTCTGGAAAAATACCTTATAAGACGTCCTGGAGCCATCCAACAAACCTTAATTGTCCCACAGAAGGAATCCTTGCGGTTTGGAGCATCTCACAACTCCAATAGTGGGAAAACGCCCATGGCCTCATATTGCCCCCCTTCCTGAAGTGGCAAACTTGGACAGAAACTCAAACCTGAGCTAAAGTCTAATCTTCGACCTGACTTAAGACGCATGAGATCTCAATTCAGCTCTGCAGAGTGTGCCTGCCATGTCCTTGCCCCGAAACCTAAGCCTAGCTTTTGTTCTCAGACTTCCGTCCTCACTCTCCTGACCCACAAGCCCTCCAGTTTGGGAATTCCGAAGCCACAATGCAGCACTCTGCCAGCCCTCCAAAGAAAAACTTTTCCCTATGCTGCTAATAAGAAACCCCAAATGATTTTCTAATGCATGCCACTCGATTGTAAAGCAATTATACAGCCCACCCTGTATACTAATGCCCTGTCTGGCACAGCCGGAGACAAGACATCCCAAACGACACCCAAACAGCTGGCCCCAACCTGGACACATAGGAACCGCTATGGCTGTAGGTCGTCATCTCTTCCCAACCTCGGTTTTCAGGCTTCAGAACCTAGACCTTATCTCCAATCACTGCCCAGGGGTGAACGTGATGCAGAAATTAGAATTCCTCCTTCCCCATGGCCAGATACCTTGTGGTTGGCATGTTGTCCAACGTTCAATGTGGGAAAACCTGCATTGTCCGAAAGGCCACGCCAGTGCTTGAGGGCCGCCTAGGGCACAGACATGCATTGTGACCCGCAGCGTGAGTCCTGTATTAAAGTAACGCCTCTCAGTGGCTGGACCAAGATCCTGCATATGGGGCTTGTCATATCCATAGGCCCCCAGGCTTAACCAGAGGGCGAGTATTCCAGTTGTCAGTACCCACTGCTATGCTCTAGAATCCCTCTACTGCGGTGACACATGAAGCACAAAACAGGACACTTCCCTTCCCACAGAATGACCCCAAACTCTTGGGGGCTGGACAAACTACCAGAGAGGGAGACTTCTACACCCATGAGGCAACTCCTACATTAAACGGCCATTGTGGACAAAACATCCAGAGACAAAAGCCTGAGCGACTGCCTCCCTCTCACCCTTCATTCATATCCAGAGGAGCTCCCCTCATGGACTGTAGATCAGGCCTGCCGTAACCTCGGCCCCAAACCTGAGCTGAGTTAGGGTTTTTGGATGTCTGTCTGCACAGCCATGGCCCACACAGCCTCCAGGCTGGCGTCTCTGGAGCCACACCACAGAACTGTGCCTGCTCTCTCCTAAGAAACTGCCCATTCCATTGGCCACAACTCTGCAAAATTGTAGAAACCTCAAGGTCCCCAAGGACATCCCACTACCGCAAGCCGCACTGGACAAATAGGGGCATTATGACACAAGCTGAGCAACTACTACCTCCATGCAGACACACAGACAGATATCCGCAGAGACAGAAGATTGAACCAGACAGGCCCCTAGGCCCTATTATGAACTCTTGCTTTGGTGTCCAGGTATCACTCCTCAGAGGCCTGGGTTCAAAAACCAGCATACGGGCTTTCCTGAGGCACTAGACAGAAGAATTCTCATCTCCACATGGGAATCTACCTTGTTGGAGATGTATCAAGCCCTTGGGGTTGGAGAATCCTGCAGAGTCCCTTAGCTACTGCCACATTCCAAGGTCTCCATGGCCACCAACCCACATTATGACTCATCCTCAGGAGAGTCCATTTAAACTCAGCCTTCTGGGTAGCTCACCGAAGAGCCCGCAGCTTGAGCGTGCCTTGTCTCGACCAGGCAATGGGAAGGTGAGTTGGCGTTTCTCGGCATCCATGCTTAGGCCCCTGCTCTCGAGTCTTTCTGTATGGGGCATCCTGGAACCATCCAATAGTACTCGACTGTCCTGAAGAAGGAAACTTTGAAGTTTGGAGCAGCTCACAACACCCAGCGTAGGGAAACCTCCCTGGCCTCATGACGCCCCCACCCCCTTCAGGAAGGGGCCGTAATGGACACAAACTCCAGCTTGAGGCAACATCTGATACTCGCCCTGACCTCACCTGCAGGAGATCTTGATTCAGCCTCTGCAGAGTGGGCCTGCCATGCTCTTGGCCCCAAAACTCGTGCTAGCTTGTGTTTTCAGACTTCCTTCCTCACAATCCTGGCCACTCCTCTCCAGTTTGGCAATTCTGGAGACACAATGCAGCACTCTGCCTGCCCTCCAGAAGAAAAATGTTGCCCTATAGGGCTAACCAGAAACGCCAAATGAGTAACAACCTGCATGCCACTCGACCATACCCTAATCATACAGTCTAGCCTGTGCACTAAAGCCCTGTCTGACACAGCCGGAGGGCAGACCTCCAGTCCAACACCCAGACAGCTGGACGTACACAGAGCATATCACACCCACAATGGCTTTAGGCCATCATCTCTACCCAACCTCAGTTTTCACCTACACAACCTAGACCTTATCTCCACTCACTGCTCAGGAGTGAACGTGATGCAAGAATCAGAACTTCTCCTTCACCTTAGCAAGAATCCTAGTGGTTGGCATGTTGTCCAATGCTCACTGTAGGAGAAAGCATCATGGACTATGAGGCCCCACCTATCCCTGAGGGCCACAATTTGCACAAACACACATTGTGACCCTCAGCGTGAGCCCTATCCTCATGTAAAGCCTCTTAGTGACTGGAACAACAGCCCACATATGGGGCTTGCCAAGCCCCTAGTCCCCCAATCTCAACCAGAGTTCGAGATGTCTAGTCACCCCTACTCAGGGCTCTACTCTGGATTCCCTCTTTGGTGGGACACCTGAAATAAAAAAAAATACAGAAAGGACTCTTCCCATCCACAGAATGATCCCAACCAGTTGGGATCAGGCCAAATCATCAGAGAAAGAATTGTCCATGGCCCTTGAGGACACCCCGACATTCCACGGCCACCATTGACACAAAATCCAGAGACAAAACCCTGAGCAAGTACCACATACTCGCACTTTGTTCATCGCCCGGAAAATTCTCACGGTCTGTAGATCGAGCCTTCATACATACATCCCCAAACCTAAGCTGAGTTTGTGTTTTCAGACTTTTGTCCCCACAGACCTGGCCCACACACCATCCAAGCTGGGCCCCTGGAGCCACACCACAGGACTGTGGCTTCCCTCTCCAGGGGAATTCTGCCATTTCCATTGGCCACAACCCTATAGATTAAGAGAATCCTCCAAACTCCCCCAAGCCATCCGAATTGTGTTGGCTGCCCAGGACAAACAGGGATGATCTTTCACAAGTTAGGAAACCACCTCCACTCAGACCCAGAGACAGATATCCCCATAGAATAAGATTGAACTGGACGGGCACTTAGGCCCTAATCAGATCCATTGCTTTTGATTCCAGTCATCTCTCCTCAGTGGCCTGGTTTCCAATACCAGCATATGGGAGATTCCTTAGGCACTCATCAAAACAATTCTCTTCTCTACATAGGAAACATACTCTTTAGAGCTCCATCAAAACCTCCGGTTATGAACATCCTTCAAGGCCCCGGATCAAGCACCCCATTCCAAGGTCTACATGGACACAAATGCACATTATGACCCATCCTCAACTCACCCATTTCAACACACCCGCCTCGGTTGCTCCCCTGATCCAGCAGATCAAACTTGCCTTGGCTCTATGAGACACCTGGAATGGGAGGCAGGCTGCCCAGGCATCCATCCTTAGAACCCTGCTCTGGATAACTTCCTTATGGGATGTCCTGGAGCCATCCAACAGGTCTCGACTGTCCCACAGAAGGAATCATTGCGGTTTGGAGCATCTCACAATTCCCATCGTGGGAAAACCTCCATGTCCTCGAGAAACCCTCCCCTTCATGAAGGGGCCGTCATGGACAGAAACTCCGACCTAAGAAAACGTCTGATCCTAGCTCTGTCTTCAGGTATACGGGATCTCGAATCATCTCTGCAGAGGGTGCCTGCCGTCCCCTCACCCCGAAATCTAAGTCTGGCTTGTGTTCTCAGAATTTTTTCCTCACACTCCTGGCCCACAAGCCTTCCAGTTTGGGAATTCTGGAGCCACTATGTGGCACTGTGTCTTCCCTCCAGAAGAGAAACGTTGCCCTCTGTGGCTACCCAGTAACCACAAATGAGTACTATCCTGCACGAAACTCGACTGCACCCCAATGCTGCAGTCTAGCCTGGGCACTAATTCCCTGTCTGCCACAGCCTGAGCCTGCACCTCCCAACCCACACTCAACAGCTGGCCGAACACTGAGCACATCAGACACACCATGGCCTTAGGGCTTCATCTCTTCGCAACCTCAGTTTTCAGGCTTCAGAACTTAGACCTTAAAGCAATCACAGTCCAGGAGTGAAAGTGTTGCAGAAATTAGAACTCCATCTTCCCCATTGCCAGAAAACTTGTGGTTCCCATACTGTGCAACGTTCAGTGTAGGAGAAACCAGCATGGTACTTAGGCCATGCCCTGACTTTAGGGGATCCTTGGGCACAAAACCACATTGTGAAACTCAGTGTGAGACCTATCCTCAAGGAAGGCCTCTCAGTGTCTGGACCAAGAGCACACATATGGGGCTTGCAATGTTCTTAGGTCCCAATGTTAACCAGAGGTCTGGTTGTGAAGTTGCCCCCACCCACGACTCTGCTCTGGAATCCCTCTTTTGGTGGTCCACCTGAGGTAAAAAAAAAAATAAATAAATAAAATAAACAAAGAAAAACAGAAAGGCCTCCTCCCTTCCCACAGAATGACCCCAAAATCTTGGGATCGGGTCAAATCCCCAGAAAGGGAGCCTCATCGATGGCCCATGAGGACACCCCGACATTCCATGGAAATCGGTGACACATTTCCAGAAAAAAAAAAAAAAGCATGAGCATGCACATCACATTCGCCCTTTGTTCATATCCCGAAGAGGTCTCCTCACGGTCTATAGATCGGGCCGGCCATACCTACATCCCCCAAATTAAGTGGAGTTTGTGTTTTCAGACTTTTGTCCAAATAGCCCTGGACCACACACGCTCCACACTTGGGTCCCTGGAGCCACACCTCAGGACTGTGCTTCCCTTTCAAGGGAATTCTTCCCATTCCATTGTCCACAAACTTGCAAATGAGGAAAAACCTCCAAGGTCACCGAGGCCATCCCAATAGTGTAGGCCGCCCATGACAAACAGGGGTGATCTCAAACCAGCTGAGCAACTACCTCCACTCAGACAACAGATGTCCCCAGAGAAGAATATTGAACCGGACAGGCCCTTAGGCCCTAATCAGATCCATTGCTTTGGTTTCCAGGCATCTCTCCTCAGAGGCCTCGTTTCCAATACCAGCATATGGTGGTTTCCTGAGGCACCAATAAGAACAAATCTCGTCTCCCCATGGAAACTTGCTCATTGGAGCTTTGTCATAACCTCTGGTTAGGAGAATCCTTCAGGGCCCTGGTGCCACTGCCCCATACCAAGGTCTCCATGGACTCAAACCAACATTAAGACCATCCTCAGGAAAGTCCATTTCAACTCAGCCCCCTCTGTTGCTACCCCAAGCCAGCAGATCAAACGTTTCTTGTTGCTAGGAGACAATTGGAATGTGAGGCTGGCTGCCCAGGCATCCATACTTAGAACCCTGTTCTGGAAAAATACCTTATAAGACGTCCTGGAGCCATCCAACAAATCTTAATTGTCCCACAGAAGGAATCCTTGCGGTTTGGAGCATCTCACAACTCCAATAGTGGGAAAACCCCCATCGCCTCATAATTCCCCCCCCTTCCTGATGGGGCCAACATGGACAGAAACTCAAACCTGAGCCAAAGTCTGAACCTCGACCTGACTTCAGATGCATGAGATCTCAATTCAGCTCTGCAGAGTGTGCCTGCCATGTCCTTGCCCCGAAACCTAAACCTAGCTTGTGTTTTCAGACTTCTGTCCTCACTCTCCTGGCCCACAAGCCCTCCAGTTTGGGAATTCCGAAGCCACAATGCAGCACTCTGCCTGCCCTCCAGAAGAAAAACTTTGCCCTATGCTGCTAATAAGAAAACCCAAATGATTTTCTAATGCATGCCACTCGATTGTAAAGCAATTATACAGCCCACCCTGTGTACTAATGCCCTGTCTGGCACAGCCTGAGACAAGACATCCCAAACGACACCCAGACAGCTGGCCCCAACCTGGACACATAGGACCCGTTATGGCTGTAGGTCGTCATCTCTTCCCAACCTCGGTTTTCAGGCTTCAGAACCTAGACCTTATCTCCAATCACTGCCCAGGGGTGAACGTGATGCAGAAATTAGAATTCCTCCTTCCCCATGGCCAGAAACCTTGTGGTTGTCATGTTGTCCAACGTTCAATGTGGGAAAACCTGCATTGTCCGAAAGGCCACGCCAGTGCTTGAGGGCCGCCTAGGGCACAGACATGCATTGTGACCTGCAGCGTGAGTCCCGTATTAAAGTAACCCCTCTCAGTGGCTGGACCAAGATCCTGCATATGGGGCTTGTCATATTCATAGGCCCCCAGGCTTAACCAGAGGGCGAGTATTCCAGTTGTCAGTACCCACTGCTATGCTCTAGAATCCCTCTACTGGTGGGACACATGAAGCAGAAAACAGGACACTTCCCTTCCCACAGAATGACCCCAAACTCTTGG
The DNA here is from genome assembly GCF_964662115.1 of Mustela nivalis. Taxonomy (NCBI): domain Eukaryota; kingdom Metazoa; phylum Chordata; class Mammalia; order Carnivora; family Mustelidae; genus Mustela; species Mustela nivalis. Next base: position 311,864 of record NW_028135901.1, read on the forward strand.
GGGCTGGACAAACTACCGGACAGGGAGACTTCTACGACACATGAGGCAACTCCTACATTAAATGGCCATTGTGGACAAAACATCCAGAGACAAAAGCCTGAGCGACTTCTTTCATATCCAGAGGAGCTCCCCTCATGGACTGTAGATCAGGCCTGCCGTAACCTCGGCCCCAAACCTGAGCTGAGTTAGGGTTTTTGGATGTCTGTCTGCACAGCCATGGCCCACACAGCCTCCAGGCTGGGGTCTCTGGAGCCACACCACAGAACTGTGCCTGCTCTCTCCTAAGAAACTGCCCATTCCATTGGCCACAACTCTACAAAATAGTAGAAACCTCAAGGTCCCCAAGGACATCCCACTACCGCAAGCCGCTCTGGACAAATAGGGGCATTATGACACAAGCTGAGCAACTACTACCTCCATGCAGACACACAGACAGATATCCGCAGCGACAGAAGATTGAACCAGACAGGCCCCTAGGCCCTATTATGAACTCTTGCTTTGGTGTCCAGTTATCACTCCTCAGAGTCCTGGGTTCGAAGACCAGCATACGGGGCTTTCCTGAGGCACCAGACAGAAGACCTCTCATCTCCACATGGGAAGCTTCCTTGTTGGAGTTGTGTCAAGCCCTTCGTGTTGGAGAATCCTGCAGAGTCCCTTAGCTACTGCCACATTCCAAGGTCTCCATGGCCACCAACCCACATTATGACTCATCCTCAGGAGAGTCCATTTAAACTCAGCCTTCTGGGTAGCTCACCCAAGAGCCCACAGATTGAGCGTGCCTTGTCTCGACCAGACAATGGGAAGGTGATTTGGCGTTTCTCGGCATCCATGCTTAGGGCCCTGCTCTCGAGTCTTTCTCTATGGGGCATCCTGGAACCATCCAATAGTACTCGACTGTCCTGAAGAAGGAAACCTTGAAATATGGAGCAGCTCACAACTCCCAGCGTAGGGAAACCTCCCTGGCCTCATGACGCCCCCACCCCCTTCAGGAAGGGGCCGTCATGGACACAAACTCCAGCTTGAGGCAACATCTGATACTCGCCCTGACCTCACCTGCAGGAGATCTCGATTCAGCCTCTGCAGAGTGGGCCTGCCATGCTCTTGGCCCCAAAACTCGTGCTAGCTTGTGTTTTCAGACTTCCTTCCTCACAATCCTGGCCACACCCCTCCAGTTTGGCAATTCTGGAGACACAATGCAGCACTCTGCCTGCCCTCCAGAAGAAAAATGTTGCCCTATAGGGCTAACCAGAAACGCCAAATGAGTAACAACCTGCATGCCACTCGACCATACCCCAATTATACAGTCTAGCCTGTGCACTAAAGCCCTGTCTGACACAGCCTGAGGGCAGACCTCCAGTCCAACACCCAAACAGCTGGCCGTACACAGAGCATATCACACCCACAATGGCTTTAGGCCATCATCTCTACCCAACCTCAGTTTTCACCTTCACAACCTAGACCTTATCTCCACTCACTGCTCAGGAGTGAACGTGATGCAAGAATCAGAACTTCTCCTTCGCCTTGGCATGAAACCTAGTGGTTGGCATGTTGTCCAATGTTCTTTGTAGGAGAAAGCAGCATGGATTATGAGGCCCCACCTATCCCTGAGGGCCACAATTTGCACAAACACACATTGTGGCCCTCAGCGTGAGCCCTATCCTCATGTAAAGCCTCTTAGTGACTGGAACAACAGCCCACATATGGGGCTTGCCAAGCCCCTAGTCCCCCAATCTCAACCAGAGTTCGAGATGTCTAGTCACCCCTACTCAGGGCTCTACTCTGGAATCCCTCTTTGGTGGGACACCTGAGGTAAAAAAAAAAAAAATACAGAAAGGACTCTTCCCATCCAAAGAATGATCCCAACCACTTGGGATCAGGCCAAATCATCAGAGAAAGAATTGTCCATGGCCCTTGAGGACACCCCGACATTCCGCGGCCACCGTTGACACAAAATCCAGAGACAAAAGCCTGAGCAAGCGCCACATACTCGCCCTTTGTTCATAGCCCGGAAAATTCTCACGGTCTGTAGATCGAGCCTTCATACATACATCCCCAAACCTAAGCTGAGTTTGTGTTTTCAGACTTCTGTCCCCACAGTCCTGGCCCACACACCATCCAAGTTGGGGCCCCTGGAGCTACACCTAAGGACTGTGGCTTCCCTCTCCAGGGGAATTCTGCCATTTCCATTGGCCACAACCCTATAGATTAGGAGTATCCTCCAATCTCCCCGAGGCCATCCGAATAGTGTTGGCTGCCCAGGACAAACAGGGATGATCTTTCACAAGTTAGGAAACTACCTCCACTCAGACCCAGAGACAGATATCCCCATAGAATAAGATTGAACTGGACAGGCACTTAGGCCCTAATCAGATCTATTGCTTTTGATTCCAGTCATCTCTCCTCAGAGGCCTGGTTTCCAATACCAGCATATGGGAGATTCCTTAGGCACTCATCAAAACAATTCTACTCTACATAGGAAACATACTCTTTAGAGCTCCATCAAAACCTCCGGTTATGAACATCCCTCAAGGCCCGTATCAAGCACCCCATTCCAAGGTCTACATGGACACAAATGCACATTATGACCCATCCTCAACTCACCCATTTCAACACACCCGCCTCGGTTGCTCCCCTAGATCCAGCAGATCGAACTTGCCTTGGCTCTATGAGACACCTGGAATGGGAGGCAGGCTGCCCAGGCATCCATCCTTAGAACCCTGCTCTGGATAACTTCCTTATGGGATGTCCTGGAGCCATCCAACAGGTCTCGACTGTCCCACAGAAGGAATCATTGCGGTTTGGAGCATCTCACAATTCCCATCGTGGGAAAACCTCCATGTCCTCGTGACACCCTCCCCTTCATGAAGGGGCCGTCATGGACATAAACTCCGACCTAAGAAAACGTCTGATCCTAGCTCTGTCTTCAGGTATACGGGATCTCGAATCATCTCTGCAGAGGGTGCCTGCCGTCCCCTCACCCCGAAATCTAAGTCTGGCTTGTGTTCTCAGAATTTTTTCCTCACACTCCTGGCCCACAAGCCTTCCAGTTTGGAAATTCTGGAGCTACTATGTGGCACTGTGTCTTCGCTCCAGAAGAAAAACGTTGCCCTTTGGGGCTACCCAGTAACCACAAATGAGTACCATCCTGCACGAAACTCGACTGCACCCCAATGATACAGTCTAGCCTGGGAATTAATTCCCTGTCTACCACAGCCTGAGCCTGCACCTCCCAACCCACACTCAACAGCTGGCCGAACACTGAGCACATCAGACACACCATGGCCTTAGGTCTTCATCTCTTCCCAACCTCAGTTTTCAGGCTTCAGAACCTAGACCTTAAATACAATCACAGTCCAGGAGTGAAAGTGTTGCAGAAAATAGAACTCCTTCTTCCCCATGGCCAGAAAACTTTTGGTTGCCATATTGTGCAACGTTCAGTGTAGGAGAAACCAGCATGGTACATTAGGCCACGCCCTGACTTTAGGGGCTCCTTGGGCACAAAAACACATTGTGAAACTCAGTGTGAGACCTATCCTCAAGGAAGGCCTCTCAGTGTCTGGACCAAGAGCCCACATATGGGGCATGCCATGTTCTTAGGTCCCAATGTTAACCAGAGGTCTGGTTGTCCAGTTGCCCCCACCCACGACTCTGCTCTGGAATCCCTCTTTTCGTGGTCCACCTGAGGTAAAAAAACAAAAAACAAAAAAACAAAAAAAATAAACAAAAAAAAAAACAGTAAGGCCTCCTCTCTTCCGACAGAATGACCCCAAACTCTTAGAATCGTGTCAAATCTCCAGAAAGGGAGCCTCATCGATGGCCCATGAGGACACCCCGACATTCCATGGAAATCGGTGACACATTTCCAGAAAAAAAAAAAAAAAAAAAAAAGCATGAGCAAGCACCTCACATTCGCCCTTTGTTCATATCCCGAAGAGTTCTCATCACGGTCTATAGATCGGGCCGGCCATACCTACATCCCCCAAACTAAGTGGAGTTTGTGTTTTCAGACTGTTGTCCAAATAGCCCTGGACCACACACTTTCCACACTTGGGTCCCTGGAGCCACACCTCAGGACTGTGCTTCCCTTTCAAGGGAATCCTTCCCATTCCATTGGCCACAACCTTGCAAATTAGGAAAAACCTCCAAAGTCACCCGTCAATCCCAATAGTGTAGGCTGCCCAGGACAAACAGGGGTGATCTCAAAACAGCTGAGCAACTACCTCCACTCAGACAACAGATGTCCCCAGAGAAGAATATTGAACCGGACAGGCCCCTAGGCCCTAATCAGATCCATTGCTTTGGTTTCCAGGCATCTCTCCTCAGAGGCCTCGTTTCCAATACCAGCATATGGTGGTTTCCTGAGGCACCAATAAGAACAAATCTCGTCTCCCCATGGAAAACTTGCTCATTGGAGCTTTGTCATAACCTCTGGTTAGGAGAATCCTTCAGGGCCCTGGTGCCACTGCCCCATACCAAGGTCTCCATGGACTCAAACCAACATTAAGACCATCCTCAGGAAAGTCCATTTCAACTCAGCCCCCTCTATTGCTACCCCAAGCCAGCAGATCAAACGTTTCTTGTTGCTAGGAGACAATTGGAATGTGAGGCTGGCTGCCCAGGCATCCATACTTAGAACCCTGTTCTGGAAAAATACCTTATAAGACGTCCTGGAGCCATTCAACAAATCTTAATTGTCCCACAGAAGGAATCCTTGCGGTTTGGAGCATCTCACAACTCCAATAGTGGGAAAACCCCCATGGGCTCATAATGTCCCCCCTTCATGAAGGGGCCAACATGGACAGAAACTCAAACCTGAGCCCAAGTCTGATCCTCGACCTGACTTCAGACGCATGAGATGTCAATTCAGCTCTGCAGAGTGTGCCTGCCATGTCCATGCCCTGAAACCTAAGCCTAGCTTGTGTTCTCAGACTTCCGTCCTCACTCTCCTGGCCCACAAGCCCTCCATTTTGGGAATTCCGAAGCCACAATGCAGCACTCTGCCTGCCCTCCAGAAGAAAAACTTTGCCCTATGCTGCTAATAAGAAACCCCAAATGATTTTCGAATGCATGCCACTCGATTGTAAAGCAATTATACAGCCTACCCTGTATACTAATGCCCTGTCTGGCACAGCCTGAGACAAGACATCCCAAACGACACCCGGACAGCTGGCCCCAACCTGGACACATAGGACCCGCTATGGCTGTAGGTCGTCATCTCTTCCCAACCTCGGTTTTCAGGCTTCAGAACCTAGACCTTATCTCCAATCACTGCCCAGGGGTGAACGTGATGCAGAAATTAGAATTCCTCCTTCCCCATGGCCTGAAACCTTGTGGTTGTCATGTTGTCCAACGTTCAATGTGGGAAAACCTGCTTGTCATATCAATAGGCCCCCAGGCTTTACCAGAGGGCGAATATTCCAGTCATCAGTACCCACTGCTATGCTCTAGAATCCCTCTACTGGGGGGACACATGAAGCAGAAAACAGGACACTTCCCTTCCCACAGAATGACCCCAAACTCTTGGGGGCTGGACAAACTACCAGAGAGGGAGACTTCTACGACCCATGAGGCAACTCCTACATTAAACGGCCATTGTGGACAAAACATCCAGAGACAAAAGCCTGAGCGACTGCCTCCCTCTCACCCTTCTTTCATATCCAGAGGAGCTCCCCTCATGGACTGTAGATCAGGCCTGCCGTAACCTCGGCCCCAAACCTGAGCTGAGTTAGGGTTTTTGGATGTCTGTCTGCACAGCCATGGCCCACACAGCCTCCAGGCTGGGGTCTCTGGAGCCACACCACAGAACTGTGCCTGCTCTCTCCTAAGAAACTGCCCATTCCATTGGCCACAACTCTACAAAATAGTAGAAACCTCAAGGTCCCCAAGGACATCCCACTACCGCAAGCCACACTGGACAAATAGGGGCATTATGACACAAGCTGAGCAACTACTACCTCCATGCAGACACACAGACAGATATCCGCAGAGACAGAAGATTGAACCAGACAGGCCCCTAGGCCCTATTATGAACTCTTGCTTTGGTGTCCAGGTATCACTCCTCAGAGGCCTGGCTTCGAAGACCAGCATACGGGGCTTTCCTGAGGCACCAGACAGAAGACCTCTCATCTCCACATGGGAAGCTTCCTTGTTGGAGTTGTGTCAAGCCCTTCGGGTTGGAGAATCCTGCAGAGTCCCTTAGCTACTGCCACATTCCAAGGTCTCCATGGCCACCAACCCACATTATGACTCATCCTCAGGAGAGTCCATTTAAACTCAGCCTTCTGGGTAGCTCACCCAAGAGCCCGCAGATTGAGCATGCCTTGTCTCGACCAGGCAATGGGAAGGTGAGTTGGCGTTTCTCGGCATCCATGCTTAGGGCCCTGCTCTCGAGTCTTTCTGTATCGGGCTTCAAGGGACCATCCAATAGTACTCGACTGTCCTGAAGAAGGAAACTTGAAGTTTGGAGCAGCTCACAACTCCCAGCGTAGGGAAACCTCCCTGGCCTCATGACGCCCCCACCCCCTTCATGTAGGGGCCGTCATGGACACAAACTGCAGCTTGAGGCAACATCTGATACTCGCCCTGACCTCACCTGCAGGAGATCTCGATTCAGCCTCTGCAGAGTGGGCCTGCCATGCTCTTGGCCCCAAAACTCATGCTAGCTTGTGTTTTCAGACTTCCTTCCTCACAATCCTGGCCACACCCCTCCAGTTTGGCAATTCTGGAGACACAATGCAGCACTCTGCCTGCCCTCCAGAAGAAAAATGTTGCCCTATAGGGCTAACCGGAAACGCCAAATGAGTAACAACCTGAATGCCACTTGACCATATCCCAATTATACAGTCTAGCCTGTGCACTAAAGCCCTGTCTGACACAGCCTGAGGGCAGACCTCCAGTCCAACACCCAGACAGCTGGCCATACACAGAGCATATCACACCCACAATGGCTTTAGGCCATCATCTCTACCCAACCTCAGTTTTCACCTTCAGAACCTAGACCTTATCTCCACTCACTGCTTAGGAGTGAACGTGATGCAAAAATCAGAACTTCTCCTTCGCCTTGGCAAGAAACCTAGTGGTTGGCATGTTTTCCAACGTTCAGTGTAGTTGAAACCAGTGTGGCCCATGAGGCCCCGCCCATGTTTATGGGCCACATTGGTCACAAACACACATTGTGTCCCTCAGCCTGATCCCAGGCCTCAGGTAAGGCCTCTCAGTGGCTGGATGAAGAAACAGCATATTGGGCTTGCCATGCCCCTAGGCCCCTAAATTTTACCCATAGTTCGGGTTCTCCCTTCACTTTTCCCCAGGGCTCATCTTTGGAATTCCTCTTTTGGCGGGACACCTGAGGTAACAAACCTGAAAAAAGTCCTCCCATTCCACAGATTGACGAAAAACATTTGGGATCGGGCCAAATCCCCAGAGAGGAAGATTCGTCCATAGCCCATGAGGCATCCCCGACATTCCACGGCCATCGCTGATACAACATCCAGAGACAAAATCATGAGCAAGTGCCTCAGACTCGCTCTTTCTTTATATCCGGAAGTGTTCTTCTCATGGTTTATAGATCGGGCCTGCCATACCTACCTCCCCAAACCTAAGCTGAGTTTGTGTTTTCAGACTTCTGTCCCCAAAGTCCTGGGCCACACACCCTCCATCCTGGGGCCCCAGGTGTCACACATTAGGACTGTGTCTACCCAATCCATGGGAATTCTGCCCATTCCATTGTCCAAAACCGTAAAATTAGGAGAACCCTCCAAATCCCTGAGGCCATCCCAATAGTAGAGGTCGCCCGGGACAAACTAGAGCCGTCTGATACCACCTGAGCATCTACCTCCACTCATACCATAAATGGATGTCCCCTGAGAAGAAGATTGAACCAGACAGAACCCTAGGCCTTAATCGGATACATTGCTTTGGTTTACAGGCATGTCTCCTCAAAAGCCTGGATTCCAATACCAGCATAGGGGTTTTTCTGAGGCACCCATCAGAACAAATCTCGTCTCCACAAGGAACCTTGTGCATTGAGTTATGTCAAAAGCTTAGGACAATACTTCAGGGTCCCGGTGCCACCGGCCCATTTTAAAGCCCTCATGGACACAAACACACATTAGGACCCATCCTAAGGAAAGTCCATTTCAAGTCAGTCTCTCCTGTTGCTCACGCAGAGCCATCAGATCTAAACTGTCTTGTTGCTAGGAGACAATTGGAATGCGAGGCCGGCTTCCCAGTCATCCATCCTCGAACGGTACCCTGGAGTTATTCCATATGGGATGTCCTGAAGCTGCCCAAGAGGTCTCAATTGTCCGGCAGAAGGAATCCTTGAAGGGGGCATCCCACAACACCCAACGTGGGAAAACCTCCATGGCCTCGAGATTCCGCTCCCTTCATGAAGGGGCCGTCATGCACATAAACTCCAACCTGAGCCAATGTCTGATCCTCGCCCTGACTTCAGATGCATGAGATATTGGTTCAGATCTACAGTGGTCCCTGCCGTGTCCTCGCCCTGATACACAAGTCTAGCTTGTGTTCTCAGACTTCCGTCCTCACACTCCTGGCCCCGAAGCCCTCAAGTTTGGCAATTCCGGACCGACAATGAAGCACTCCGCCTGCCCTTTAGAAAACAAATTTTGCCTAATGAGCTGCCGAGACAACTTATATGAGGAGAAATCTACATGGCACTCGACTGTACCCAAATTATATAGTCTACCTGGGCACTAATGCACTGTCTGACACAACCTGAGCCCGGACCTCCTGACCAACACCCAGACAGCTGACCGCACACTGAGCACATCAGACCCGCCCTGGCCTTAGGTCATCATCTCTTCCCTACCTCAGTTTTCAGGCTTCAGAATCTAGACCTTATCTCCAATCACTGCCCAAGGGTGCCTGTGATGGAGAAATCAGAACTCTTCCTTACCCATGGCAAGAAATCTTGACGTTGGCATGTTGTCCAACGTTCAGTGTAGGAGAAACCAGGATTCACCATGAGGCCCCGCCAATTCTTGTTTGCGAAGTGGGCATAAACACGCATTGTGACCCTCAGTGTGAGTCCTGTCCTCTAATAAGTCCTCTCATTCGCTCGACCATTAGATGTCATAATGGGCTTGACATGTCCCTAGGCCCAAATTTGTAACCAGATTTCTGGTTGTCCAGTCGGCCCTCCCCAGGGCTCTACTCTGGAATACCTCATTTGGTGGAACACCTGAGGTTAAAAAACAAAACAAGGCAAATCACAACAACAACAAAACGGACTTCTTCCATCCCACAGAATGACCCCAAAATCTTGCGACGGGGCCAAACCCCCAGAGAGTAAGACTCGTCCATTTCCCATGAAGTCACCCGGAATTTCACGACCATGAGTGACACGATATCCAGAGACAAAAACTTGAGCAAGAGCCTCACACTCGACCTTTTTTCATATCCCGAAAAGTTCTCCTCATGGTCTGTAGATCAATCCTGCCATACCTATGACCCGAAACATAAGCCGCGTTTGTGTTTTCAGACAACTGTCCAAACAGCTCTGCCTACACACCCTACAGGCTCAGGCCCCTGGAGCCAAACCTGAGGACTGTACTTGCCCTCTCCAAGGGAATTGTATGTGCCCATTCCAATGGCCACAACCTACTAATAGGATAAACCTGCAAACTCCCTGAGGCCATCCCAATAGTGGTGGCTCTCCAGGACAAACAGGAGCAATCTGAGCCCATCTGAGCACCTACATGCAATCAGATGCATAGACTGATGTCCCCAGAGGTAAAAAGGTACGAACAGGCCCCTAGGCACTATTTGGATTCATTGTTGTGGTATCCAGTCATCTCTCCTCAGAGGCCTGGATTTCAATACCAGCATATGGCTGTTACCTGACTCATCCATCAGAACAAATCTCATCTACATATGGGAAACTTGCACGTTGGAGCTGTGTCAAAGCCTCTGTTTGAAAAAACCCTTCAGGGCCCCAGTGCCACCGCTTCATTCCAAGATCTCCATAGACACAAAAACATATTAGGATCCATCCACAGGAGAGTCCATTTCAACTCAGGTCCAGATTGATCCCCCAGATCCAGCAGATATATCCTGTCTTGTTGCTAGGACACAATTGGAATGCAAGTTGGGCTACCCAGGCATCAATCCTTAGAACCCTGCTTGGAATCGTTGGCCTGGAGCCAACCAACATGTCTCAATAGTCCTGCACAAGAATCTTTGCAGTTTGGAGCTTCTCACAACTAACATCGTGGGAAAACCCCCACGACATCGTGACCGCGCCCCTTCATGAAGTGGCCATCAGGGACAGAAACACCAACTTGAGCGATCTTCTGATCCTCGCCCTGACTTCAGAAGCACGAGATCTCGATTCAGGTCTGTAGATTGTTCCTGCCTTGTCCTCACCCAGAAACCTAAGCCTAGCTTGTGTTCTCAGATTTCCGTCCTCAGACTACTGGCCCACAAGCCTCCAGTTTGCAAACTAGAACTATAATGCAGCACTCTGCCAGCCTTCAGGAAGAAAAATATTGCCCTCTGGTGCAACCCAGAAACCCAAATGAGAATCACCTGCACGCCATTCGACTGTACCCCAAATATATAGGCTTACCTGGGCACTATTGCCCTTTCTGACACAGCCTGAGACTGGAAATCCTAGCCCCACCCAGGAAGCTGGTCGAACACTGAGCCCACCAGACGCGCATTGTCCTTAGGTCGTCATCTCTTCCCTACCTCGGTTGTCAAGTTTCAGAACCTAGACCTTATCTTCAATCACAACCCAGGCTTGAAAGTGAAGCAGATCACAACTCCTTCCCCGTGGCAAGAAACCATGTAGTTGGCATGTTGTCCAACGTTCAGTGTAGTTGAAACCAGTGTGGCCCATGAGGCCCCGCTCATGTTTATGGGCCACATTGGTCACAAACACACATTGTGACCCTCAGCCTGATCCCAGTCCTCAGGTAAGGCCTCTCAGTGGCTGGATGACGAGACAGCATATTGGGATTGCCATGCCCCTAGGCCCCAAATTTTACCCATAGTTCGGGTTGTCCCTTCACTTTTCCCCAGGGCTCTTCTTTGGAATTCCTCTTTTAGCGAAACACCTGAGGTAACAAACCTGAAAGGAGTCCTCCCATTCAACAGATTGACGAAAAACAATTGATATCGGGCCAAATCCACAGAGAGGAAGATTCATCCATGGCCCATGAGGCCTCCCCGACATTCCACGGCCATCTCTGATACAAAATCCAGAGACAAAAGCCTGAGCAAGTGCCTCAGACTCGCTCTTTCTTCATATCCAGAAGAGTTCTTCTCATGGTTTATAGATCGGGCCTGACATACCTACGTCCCCAAACCTAAGCTGAGTTTGTGTTTTCAGACTTCTGTCCTCATAGTCCTAGGCCACACACCCTCCAGGCTGAGGCCCCTGGAGTCACACATTAGGACTGTGCCTATCCAATCCATGGGAATTCTGCCCATGCCATTGTCCAAAACAGAAAAATTTGGAGAACCCTACAAATCCCTGAGGCCATCCCAATAGTGCAGGTCGCCCGGGACAAACAAGGGCGGTCTGATACCAGCTGAGCATCTACCTCCACTCATACCATAGATGGATGTCCCCTGAGAAGAAGATTGAACCAGACAGGACCCTAGGCCATAATCGGATACATTGCTTTGGATTACAGGCATGTCTCCTCAAAAGCCTGGATTCCAATACCAGCATAGAGGTTTTCCTGAGGCACCCATCAAAACAAATCTTATCTCCGGAAGGAACCTTGTACATCGAGCTATGTCAAAAGCTTAGGACAATTCTTCAGTGTCCCGGTGTCACCGCCCCATTTTAAGGCCCTCATGGACACAAACACACATTAGGACCCATCCTCAGGAAAGTCCATTTCAAGTCAGCCACTCCTGTTGCTCACGCAGAGCCATCAGATCTAAACTGTCTTGTTGCTAGGAGACAATTGGAATGCGGGGCGGGCTTCCCAGGCATCCATCCTCGAACAGTGCCCTGGAGTCATTCCATATGGGATGTCCTGGAGCTGCCCAACAAGTCTCAATTGTCCCGCAGAAGGATTCCTTAAAGGGGGCATCCCACAACTCCCAACGTGGGAAAACCTCCATGGCCTCGAGATTCCGCTCCCTTCATGAAGGGGCCGTCATGCACAGAAACTCCAACCTGAGCCAACGTCTCATCCTCGCCCTGACTTCAGATGCATGAGATATAGGTTCAGATCTACAGGGGTACCTGCCGTGCCCTGGCCCTGAAACCCAAGTCTAGCTTGTGTTCTCAGACTTCCGTCCTCACACTCCAGTCCCCGAAGCCCGGTAGTTTCGCAATTCCAGACACACAATGCAGCACTCTGCCTGCCCTCTTGAAAAAAAATTTGGCCTAATGAGCTGCCCAGGCACCTTATATGAGGATAAATCTACATGGCATTCGACTGTACCCAAAGTATATAGTCTAACCTGGGCACTAATGCACTGTCTGACACAACCTGAGCTCGGACCTCCTGACCAACACCCAGACAGCTGACCGCACACTGAGCACATCAGAACCGCCATGCCTTAGGTCATCATCTCTTCCCAACTGCGGTTTTTCAGGCTTCAGAACCTAGACCTTATCTCCAACCACTGCCCAGGGGTGCCTGTGATGCAGAAATCAGAACTCGTCCTTACCCATGGCAAGAAACCTTGTGGTTGGCATGTTGTCCAACGTTCAGTGTAAGAGAAACCAGCATTCACCCGGAGGCCCCGCCAATTCTTGAGTGCGAAGAGGGCATAAACACGCATTGTGACCCTTAGCGTGAGTCCTGTGCTCTAGTAAGTCCTCTCAGTGGCTCGACCATTAGATGTCATAATGGGCTTGACATGTCCCTAGGCGCCAATTTTAAACCAGATTTCTGGTTGTCCTGTCGGCCCTCCCCAGGTCTCTACTCTGGAATACCTCATTTGGTGTGAAACCTGAGGTTAAAAAACAAAACAAAGCAAATCAACAACAACAACAAAACGGACTTCTTCCATCCCACAGAATGACCCAAAACCCTTGGGACGGGGCAAAACCCCAGAGAGTAAGACTCGTTCATTTCCCATGAAATCACCCGGAAATTTCACGACCATGAGTGACACGATATCCAGAGACAAAAACTTGAGCACGAGCCTCACACTCGCCCTTTTTTCATATCCTGAAGTGTTCTCCTCATGGTCTGTAGATCAGTCCTGCCATACCTATGACCCGAAACATAAGCCGCGTTTGTGTTTTCAGACAACTGTCCAAACAGCTCTGGCCTACACACCCTACAGGCTCAGGCCCCTCGAGCCAAACCTGAGGACTGTACTTGCCCTCTCCAAGGGAATTGTGTGTGCCCAATCCAATGGCCACAACCCTAATAATAGGATAAACTTCCAAACTGCCTGAGGCCATCCCAATAGTGGTGGCTTCCCAGGACAAACAGGGGCAATCTGAGCTCATCTGAGCACCTACCTGCACTCAGACGCATAGACTGATGTCCCCAGAGGTAAAAAGGAACGAACAGGCCCCTAGGCACTAAACGGATCCATTGCTGTGGTATCCAGTCATCTCTCCTCAGAGGCCTGGATTTCAATACCAGCGTATGGCTGTGTCTTGACTAACCCATCAGAAAACATCTCATCTACATATGGGAAACTTGCACGTTGGAGCTGTGTCAAAGCCTCTGTTTGGAAAAACCCTTCAGGACCCCAGTGCCACCACTACATTCCAAGGTCTCCATAGACACAAAAAAACATTAGGACCCATCCACAGGAGAGTCCATTTCAACTCAGCCTCCTGCGTTGCTCCCCCAGATCCAGCAGATCTAACCTGTCTTGTTGCTAGGACACAATTTGAATGCGAGGTGGGATACCCAGCCATCCATCCTTAGAACCCTGTCAGACTTCCGTCCTCACTCTCCTGGCCCACAAGCCCTCCAGTTTGGGAATTCCGAAGCCACAATGCAGCACTCTGCCTGCCCTCCAGAAGAAAAACTTTGCCCTATGCTGCTAATAAGAAACCCCAAATGATTTTCTAATGCATGCCACTCGATTGTAAAGCAATTATACAGCCTACCCTGTATACTAATGCCCTGTCTGGCACAGCCTGAGACAAGACATCCAAAACGACACCCAGACAGCTGGCCCCAACCTGGACACATAGGACCCGCTATGGCTGTAGGTCGTCATCTCTTCCCAACCTCGGTTTTCAGGCTTCAGCAATGTGGGAAAACCTGCATTGTCTGAAAGGCCATGCCAGTGCTTGAGGGCCGCCTAGGGCACAGACATACATTGTGACCTGCAGCGTGAGTCCCGTATTAAAGTAACGCCTCTCAGTGGCTGGACCAAGATCCTGCATATGGGGCTTGTCATATACATAGGCCCCCAGGCTTAACCAGAGGGCGAGTATTCCAGTTTCAGTACCCACTGCTATGCTCTAGAATCCCTCTACTGGTGGGACACATGAAGCAGAAAACAGGACACTTCCCTTCCCACAGAATGACCTCAAACTCTTGGGGGCTGGACAAACTACCAGAGAGGGAGACTTCTACGACCCATGAGGAAACTCCTACATTAAACGGCCATTGTGGACAAAACATCCAGAGACAAAAGCCTGAGCGACTGCCTCCCTCTCACCCTTCTTTCATATCCAGAGGAGCTCCCCTCATGGACTGTAGATCAGGCCTGCCGTAACCTCGGCCCCAAACCTGAGCTGAGTTAGGGTTTTTGGATGTCTGTCGGCACAGCCATGGCCAACACAGCCTCCAGGCTGGGGTCTCTGGAGCCACACCACAGAACTGTGCCTGCTCTCTCCTAAGAAACTGCCCATTCCATTGGCCACAACTCAACAAAATAGTAGAAACCTCAAGGTCCCCAAGGACATCCCACTACCACAAGCCGCACTGGACAAATACAGGCATTATGACACAAGATGAGCAACTACTACCTCCATGCAGACACATAGACAGATATCCGCAGAGACAGAAGATTGAACCAGACAGGCCCCTAGGCCCTATTATGAACTCTTGCTTTGGTGTCCAGGTATCACTCCTCAGAGGCCTGGGTTCGAAGACCAGCATACGGGGCTTTCCTGAGGCACCAGACAGAAGACCTCTCATCTCCACATGGGAAGCTTCCTTGTTGGAGTTGTGTCAAGCCCTTCGGGTTGGAGAATCCTGCAGAGTCCCTTAGCTACTGCCACATTCCAAGGTCTCCATGGCCACCAACCCACATTATGACTCATCCTCAGGAGAGTCCATTTAAACTCAGCCTTCTGGGTAGCTCACCCAAGAGCCCGCAGATTGAGCGTGCCTTGTCTCCACCAGGCAATGGGAAGGTGAGTTGGCGTTTCTCGGCATCCATGCTTAGGCCCCTGCTCTCGAGTCTTTCTGTATGGGGCACCAAGGGACCATCCAATAGTACTCGACTGTCCTGAAGAAGGAAACTTTGAAGTTTGGAGCAGCTCACAACTCCCAGCGTAGGGAAACCTCCCTGGCCTCATGACGCCCCCACCCCCTTCATGTAAGGGCCGTCGTGGACACAAACTCCAGCTTGAGGCAACATCTGATACTTGCCCTGTCCTCACCTGCAGGAGATCTCGATTCAGCCTCTGCAGAGTGGACCTGCCATGGTCTTGGTCCCAAATCTCGTGTTTTCAGACTTCCTTCCTCACAATCCTGGCCACACCCCTCCAGTTTGGCAATTCTGGAGACACAATGCAGCATTCTGCCTGCCCTCCAGAAGAAAAATGTTGCCCTATAGGGCTAACCAGAAACGCCAAATGAGTAACAACCTGCATGCCACTCGACCATACCCCAATTATACTGTCTAGCCTGTGCACTAAAGCCCTGTCTGACACAGCCTGAGGGCAGACCTCCAGTCCAACACCCAGACAGCTTGCCGTAAACAGAGCATATCACACCCACAATGGATTTAGGCCATCAACTCTACACAACCTCAGTTTTCACCTTCAGAACCTAGACCTTATCTCCACTCACTGCTCAGTAGTGAACGTGATACAAGAATCAGAACTTCTCCTTCGCCTTGGCAAGAAACCTAGTGGTTGGCATGTTTTTCCAAAGTTCAGTGTAGTTGAAACCAGTGTGGCCCATGAGGCCCCGCCCATGTTTATGGGCCACATTGGTCACAAACACACATTGTGTCCCTCAGCCTGATCCCAGGCCTCAGGTAAGGCCTCTCAGTGGCTGGATGAAGAGTCAGCATATTCGGCTTGCCATGCGCCTAGGCCCCAAATTTTACCCATAGTTCGGGTTCTCCCTTCACTTTTCCCCAGGGCTCATCTTTGGAATTCCTCTTTTGGCGGGACACCTGAGGTAACAAACCTGAAAGGAGTCCTCCCATTCCACAGATTGACGAAAAACAATTGGGATCGGGCCAAATCCACAGAGAGGAAGATTCGTCCATGGCCCATGAGGCCTCCCCGACATTCCACGGCCATCTCTGATACAAAATCCAGAGACAAAAGCCTGAGCAAGTGCCTCAGACTCGCTCTTTCTTTATATCCGGAAGAGTTCTTCTCATGGTTTATAGATCGGGCCTGCTATACCTACCTCCCCAAAGCTAAGCTGAGTTTGTGTTTTCAGACTTCTGTCCTCAAAGTCCTGGGCCACACACCTTCCAGGCTGGGGCCCCAGGTGTCACACATTAGGACTGTGTCTACCCAATCCATGGGAATTCTGCCCATTCCATTGTCCAAAACCGTAAAATTAGGAGAACCCTCCAAATCCCTGAGGCCATCCCAATTGTGCAGTTCGCCCGGGACAAACAAGGGCGGTCTGATACCAGCTGAGCATCTACCTCCACTCATACCATAGATGGATGTCCCCTGAGAAGCAGATTGAACCAGACAGGACCCTAGGCCATAATCGGATACATTGCTTTGGTTTACAGGCATGTCTCCTCAAAAGCCTGGATTCCAATACCAGCATAGGAGTTTTTCTGAGGCACCCATCAGAACAAATCTCGTCTCCACAAGGAGACTTTTGCATCGAGCTATGTAAAAAGCTTAGGAGAATACTTCAGGGTCCCGGTGCCACCGCCCCATTTTAAGGCCCTCATGGACACAAACACACATTAGGACGCATCCTCAGGAAAGTCCATTTCAAGTCAGTCACTCCTGTTGCTCACGCAGAGTCATCAGATCTAAACTCTCTCGTTGCTAGGAGAAAATTGGAATGCGAGGCCTGCTTCCCAGTCATCCATCCTCGAATGGTGCCCTGGAGTCATTCCATATGGGATGTCCTGAAGCTGCCCAACAGGTCTCAATTGTCCCGCAGAAGGTATCCTTGAAGGGGGCATCCCACAACACCCAACGTGGGAAAACCTCCATGGCCTCGAGATTCCACTCCCTTCATGAAGGGGCCGTCATGCACATAAACTCCAACGTGAGCCAACGTCTGATCCTCGCCCTGACTTCAGATGCATGAGATATTGGTTCAGATCTACAGAGGTCCCTGCCGTGTCCTCGCCCTGATACACAAGTCTAGCTTGTGTTCTCAGACTTCCGTCCTCACACTCCTGGACACGAAGCCCTCAAGTTTGGCAATTCCGGACCGACAATGAAGCACTCTGCCTGCCCTCTAAAAAACAAATTTTGCCTAATGAGCTGCCCAGACAACTTATATGAGGATAAATCTACATGGCACTCAACTTTACCCAAATTATATAGTCTACGGGGGCATTAATGCACTGTCTGACACAACCTGAGCCCGGACCTCCTGACCAACACCCAGACAGTTGACCGCACACTGAGCACATCAGACCCTCCATGGCTTTAGGTTATCATCTCTTCCCTACCTCCGTTTTCAGGCTTCAGAATCTAGACCTTATCTCCAATCACTGCCCAAGGGTGACTGTGATGCAGAAATCAGAACTCGTCCTTACCCATGGCAAGAAATCTTGTCGTTGGCAGGTTGTCCAACGTTCAGTGTAGGAGAAACCAGGATTCACCATGAGGCCCCGCCCATTCTTGTTTGCGAAGTGGGCATAAACACGCATTGTGACCCTCAGTGTGAGTCCTGTCCTCTAGTAAGTCCTCTCAGTCACTCGACCATTAGATGTCATAATGGGCTTGACATGTCCCTAGGCCCAAATTTGTAACCAGATTTCTGGTTGTACGGTCGCCCCCCCCCCAGGGCTCTACTCTGGAATCCCTCATTTGGTGGGACACCTGAGGTTAAAAAACAAAACAAGGCAAATCACAACAACAACAAAACGGACTTCTTCCATCCCACAGAATGACCCCAAAATCTTGCGATGGGGACAAACCCCCAGAGAGTAAGACTCGTCCATTTCCCATGAAGTCAACCGGAAATTTCATGACCATGAGTGACACGATATCCAGAGACAAAAACTTGAGCAAGAGCCTGACACTCGCCCTTTTTTCATATCCCGAAGAGTTCTCCTCATGGTCTGTAGATCAATCCTGCCATACCTATTACTGAAACATAAGCCGCGTTTGTGTTTTCAGACAACTGTCCAAACAGCTCTGCCTACACACCCTACAGGCTCAGGCCCCTGGAGCCAAACCTGAGGACTGTACTTGCCCTCTCCAAGGGAATTGTATGTGCCCATTCCAATGGCCACAACCCTTCTAATAAGATAAACCTCCAAACTCCCTGAGGCCATCCCAATAGTGGTGGCTCTCCAGGAGAAACAGGAGCAATCTGAGCCCATCTGACACCTACATGCACTCAGATGCATAGACTGATGTCCCCAGAGGTAAAAAGGTACGAACAGTCCCCTAGGCACTATTGGATTCATTGTTGTGCTATCCAGGCATCTCTCCTCAGAGGCCTGGATTTCAATACCAGCATATGGCTGTTTCCTGACTCATCCTCAGAACAAATCTCATCTACATATGGGAAACTTGCACGTTGGAGCTGTGTCAAAGCCTCTGTTTGGAAAAACCCTTCAGGGCGCCAGTGCCACTGCTTCATTCCAAGATCTCCATAGACACACAAACATATTAGGATCCATCCACAGGAGAGTCCATTTCAACTCAGCCTCCTGGGTTGCTCCCCCAGATCCAGCAGATCTAATCTGTCTTGTTGCTAGGACACAATTGGAATGCGAGGTGGGCTACCCAGCCATCCATCCTTAGAACCCTGCTCAGAATCGTTGCCCTGGAGCCAACCAACAGGTCTCAATTGTCCTGCAGAAGAATCTTTGCAGTTTGGAGCTTCTCACAACTAACATCGTGGGAAAACCCCCACGGACTCATGACCCCCCCCCGCCTCTTCATGAAGGGCCATCAGGGACAGAAACACCAACCTGAGCGATCTTCTGATCCTCGCCCTGACATCATAAGCACGAGATCTCGATTCAGGTCTGTAGATTGTTCCTGCCTTGTCCTCACCCAGAAACCTAAGCCTAGCTTGTTCTCAGATTTCCTTCCTCAGACTACTGGCCCACAAGCCTCCAGTTTGAAAACCAGAACTATAATACAGCACTCTTCCTGCCCTCAGGAAGAAAAACATTGCCCTCTGGGGCTACCCAGAAACTCCAAAAGAGGATCAACCTGCACGCCATACGACTGTACCCCAAATATATAGGCTGACCTGGGCACTATTGCCCTTTTTGACACAGCCTGAGCCTGGATTATCTGGCCCCACACAGAAAGCTGGCCGCTCACTGAGCACATCGGACCCGCCATGGTCTTAGGTCGTCATCTCTTCCCAACCTCGATTGTCAAGTTTCAGAACCTAGACCTTATCTCCAATCACTGCCCAGGCTTGAAAGTGATGCAGAAATCACAACTCATTCCCCGTGGCAAGAAACCATGTGGTTGGCATGTTGTCCAACGTTCAGTGTAGTTGAAACCAGGGTGGCCCATGAGGCCCCGCTCATGTTTGCGGGCCACATTGGTCAAAACCACACATTGTGACCCTCACCCTGATCCCAGTCCTCAATAAGGCCTCTCAGTGGCTGGATGAAGAGATAGCATATTGGGCATGCCATGCCCCTAGGCCCCAAATTTTACCCATAGTTCGGGTTCTCCCTTCACTTTTCCCCAGGGCTCTTCTTTGGAATTCCTCTTTTGGCGGGACACCTGAGGTAACAAACCTGAAAGGAGTCCACCCATTCCACAGATTGACGAAAAACAATTGGGATCGGGCCAAATCCACAGAGAGGAAGATTCGTCCATGGCCCATGAGGCCTCCCCGACATTCCACGGCCATCTCTGATACAAAATCCAGAGACAAAAGCCTGAACAAGCGCCTCAGACTTGCTCTTTCTTCATATCCGGAAGAGTTCTTCTCATGGTTTATAGATCGGGCCTGCCATACCTACGTCCCCAAACCTAAGCTGAGTTTGTGTTTTCAGACTTCTGTCCTCAAAGTCCTGGGCCACACACCCTCCAGGCTGGGGCACCTGGAGTCACACATTAGGACGGTCCTACCCAATCCATGGGAATTCTGCCGATGCCATTGTCCAAAACAGTAAAATTTGGAGAACCCTACAAATCCCTGAGGCCATCCCAATAGTGCAGGTCGCCCGGGACAAACAAGGGCGGTCTGATACCAGCTGAGCATCTACCTCCACTCATACCATAGATGGATGTCCCCTGAGAAGAAGATTGAACCAGACAGGACCCTAGGCCATAATCGGATACATTGCTTTGGATTACAGGCATGTCTCCTCAAAAGCCTGGATTCCAATACCAGCATAGAGGTTTTCCTGTGGCACCCATCAAAACAAATCTCGTCTCAACAAGGAACCTTCTGCATCGAGCTATGTCAAAAGCTTAGGAGAATACTTCAGGGTCCCGGTGCCACCGCCCCATTTTAAGGCCCTCATGGACACAAACACACATTAGGACCCATCCTCAGGAAAGTCCATTTCAAGACAGCCACCCCGGTTTCTCCCGCAGAGCCATCAGATCTAAACTGTCTTGTTGCTAGGAGACAATTGGAATGCGAGGCGGGCTTCCCAGGCATCCATCCTCGAACGGTGCCCTGGAGTCATTCCATATGGGATGTCCTGGAGCTGCCCAACAAGTCTCAATTGTCCCGCAGAAGGAATCCTTGAAGGGGGCATCCCACAACTCCCAACGTGGGAAAACCTCCATGGCCTCGAGATTCCGCTCCCTTCATGAAGGGGCCGTCATGCACAGAAACTCCAACCTGAGCCAATGTCTGATCCTCGCCCTGACTTCAGATGCATGAGATATAGGTTCAGATCTACAGGGGTACCTGCCGTCCCTGGCCCTAAAACCCAAGTCTAGCTTGTGTTCTCAGACTTCCGTCCTCACACTCCAGGCCCCGAAGCCCGGAAGTTTCGCAATTCCAGACCCACAATGCAGCACTCTGCCTGCCCTCTAGAAAAAAAATTTGGCCTAATGAGCTGCCCAGGCACCTTATATGAGGATAAATCTACATGGCATTCGACTGTACCCAAAGTATATAGTCTAACCTGGGCACTAATGCACTGTCTGACACAACCTGAGCTCGGACCTCCTGACCAACACCCAGACAGCTGACCGCACACTGAGCACATCAGATCCGCCATGGCCTTAGGTCATCATCTATTCCCAACTGCGGTTTTTCAGGCTTCAGAACCAAGACCTTATCTCCAACCACTGCCCAGGGGTGCCTGTGATGCAGAAATCAGAACTCGTCCTTACCCATGGCAAGAAACCTTGTGGTTGGCATGTTGTCCAACGTTCAGTGTAGGAGAAACCAGCATTCACCCGCAGGCCCCTCCAATTCTTGAGTGCGAAGAGGGCATAAACACGCATTGTGACCCTCAGCGTGAGTCCTGTGCTCTAGTAAGTCCTCTCAGTGGCTCGACCATTAGATGTCATAATGGGCTTGACATGTCCCTAGGCCACAATTTTAAACCAGATTTCTGGTTGTCCGGTCGGCCCTCCCCAGGGCTCTACTCTGGAATACCTCATTTGGTGAGACACCTGAGGTTAAAAAACAAAACAAAGCAAATCAACAACAACAACAAAACGGACTTCTTCCATCCCCAGAATGACCCAAAACTCTTGGGACGGGGCAAAACCCCAGAGAGTAAGACTCGTCCATTTCCCATGAAGTCACCCGGAAATTTCACGACCATGAGTGATACGATATCCAGAGACAAAAACTTGAGCACGAGCCTCACACTCGCCCTTTTTTCATATCCTGAAGAGTTCTCCTCATGGTCTGTAGATCAGTCCTGCCATACCTATGACCCGAAACATAAGCCGCGTTTGTGTTTTCAGACAACTGTCCAAACAGCTCTGGCCTACACACCCTACAGGCTCAGGCCCCTGGAGCCAAACCTGAGGACTGTACTTGCCCTCTCCAAGGGAATTGTATGTGCCCATTCCAATGGCCACATCCCTACTAATAGGATAAACCTCCAAACTGCCTGAGGCCATCCCAATAGTGGTGGCTTCCCAGGACAAACAGAGGCAATCTGAGCTCAGCTGAGCACCTACCTGCACTCAGACGCATAGACTGATGTCCCCAGAGGTAAAAAGGAACGAACAGGCCCCTAGGCACTAAACGGATCCATTGCTGTGGTATCCAGTCATCTCTCCTCAGAGGCCTGGATTTCAATACCAGTGTATGGCTGTTTCTTGACTCACCCATCAGAAAACATCTCATCTACATATGGTAAACTTGCACGTTGGAGCTGTGTCAAAGCCTCTGTTTGGAAAAACCCTTCAGGACCCCAGTGCCACCGCTACATTCCAAGGTCTCCATAGACACAAAAAGACATTAGGACCCATCCACAGGAGAGTCCATTTCAACTCAGACTCCTGGGTTGCTCCCCCAGATCCAGCAGATCTAACCTGTCTTGTTGCTAGGACACAATTGGAATGCGAGGTGGGCTACCCAGCCATCCATCCTTAGAACCCTGCTCAGAATCGTTGCCCTGGAGCCAACCAACAGGTCTCAATTGTCCTGCAGAAGAATCTTTGCAGTTTGGAGCTTCTCACAACTAACATCGTGGGAAAACCCCCACGGCCTCGTGGCCCCCCTGCCCCTTCATGAAGGGCCATCAGGGACAGAAACACCAACCTGAGCGATCTTCTGATCCTCGCCCTGACATCATAAGCACAAGATCTCGATTCAGGTCTGTAGATTGTTCCTGCCTTGTCCTCACCCAGAATCCTAAGCCTAGCTTGTTCTCAGATTTCCTTCCTCAGACTACTGGCCCACAAGCCTCCAGTTTGAAAACCAGAACTATAATGGAGCACTCTTCCTGCCCTCAGGAAGAAAAACATTGCCCTCTGGGGTTACCCAGAAAATCCAAAAGAGGATCAACCTGCACGCCATTCTACTGTACCCCAAATATATAGGCTGACCTGGGCACTATTGCCCTTTTTGACACAGCCTGAGCCTAAATTACCTGGCCCCACACAGAAAGCTGGCCGCTCACTGAGCACATCGGACCCGCCATGGTCTTAGGTCGTCATCTCTTCCCAACCTCGGTTGTCAAGTTTCAGAACCTAGACCTTATCTCCAATCGCTGCCCAGGCTTGAAAGTGATGCAGAAAACACAACTCCTTCCCCGTGGCAAGAAACCATGTGGTTGGCATGTTGTCCAACGTTCAGTGTAGTTGAAACCAGTGTGGCCCATGAGGCCCCGCTCATGTTTGCGGGCCACATTGGTCAAAACCAACATTGTGACCCTCACCCTGATCCCAGTCCTCAATAAGGCCTCTCAGATGCTGGATGAAGAGATAGCATATTGGGCTTGCCATGCCCCTAGGCCCCAAATTTTACCCATAGTTCGGGTTCTCCCTTCACTTTTCCTTAGGGCTCTTCTTTGGAATTCCTCTTTTGGCGGGACACCTGAGGTAACAAACCTGAAAGGAGTCCTCCCTTTCCACAGATTGACGAAAAACAATTGGGATCGGGCCAAATCCACAGAGAGGAAGATTCGTCCATGGCCCATGAGGCCTCCCCGACATTCCACGGCCATCTCTGATACAAAATCCAGAGACAAAAGCCTGAGCAAGCGCCTCAGACTCGCTCTTTCTTCATATCCGGAAGAGTTCTTCTCATGGTTTATAGATCGGGCCTGCCATACTTACGTCCCCAAACCTAAGCTGAGTTTGTGTTTTCAGAATTCTGTCCTCAAAGTCCTGGGCCACACACACTCCAGGCTGGGGCCCCTGGCGTCACACATTAGGACTGTGCCTACCCAATTCATGGGAATTCTGCCGATGCCATTGTCCAAAACAGTAAAATTTGGAGAACCCTACAAATCCCTGAGGCCATCCCAATAGTGCAGGTCGCCTGGGACAAACAAGGGCGGTCTGATACCAGCTGAGCATCTACCTCCACTCATACCATAGATGGATGTCCCTTGAGAAGAAGATTGAACCAGACAGGACCCTAGACCATAATCGGATACATTGCTTTGGATTACAGGCTTGTCTCCTCAAAAGCCTGGATTCCAATACCAGCATAGAGGTTTTCCTGAGGCACCCAACAAAACAAATCTCGTCTCCACAAGGAACCTTGTGCATCGAGCTATGTCAAAAGCTTAGGAGAATACTTCAGGGTCCCGGTGCCACCGCCCCATTTTAAAGCCCTCATGGACACAAACACACATTAGGACACATCCTCAGGAAAGTCCATTTCAAGACAGCCACCCCGGTTTCTCCCGCAGAGCCATCAGATCTAAACTGTCTTGTTGCTAGGAGACAATTGGAATGCGAGGCGGGCTTCCCAGGCATCCATCCTCGAACGGTGCCCTGGAGTCATTCCATATGGGATGTCCTGGAGCTGCCCAACAAGTCTCAATTGTCCCGCAGAAGGAATCCTTGAAGAGGGCATCCCACAACTCCCAACGTGGGAAAACCTCCATGGCCTCGAGATTCCGCTCCCTTCATGAAGGGGCCGTCATGCACAGAAACTCCAACCTGAGCCAACGTCTGATCCTCGCCCTGACTTCAGATGCATGAGATATAGGTTCAGATCTACAGGTGTACCTGCCGTCCCTGGCCCTAAAACCCAAGTCTAGCTTGTGTCCTCAGACTTCCGTCCTCACACTCCAGGCCCCGAAGCTCGGAAGTTTCGCAATTCCAGACCCACAATGCAGCACTCTGCCTGCCCTCTAGAAAAAAAATTTGGCCTAATGAGCTGCCCAGGCACCTTATATGAGGATAAATCTACATGGCATTCGACTGTACCCAAAGTATATAGTCTAACCTGGGCACTAATGCACTGTCTGACACAACCTGAGCTCGGACCTCCTGACCAACACCCAGACAGCTGACCGCACACTGAGCACATCAGAACCACCATGGCCTTAGGTCATCATCTCTTCCCAACTGCGGTTTTTCAGGCTTCAGAACCTAGACCTTATCTCCAACCACTGCCCAGGGGTGCCTGTGATGCAGAAATCAGAACTCGTCCTTACCCATGGCAAGAAACCTTGTGGTTGGCATGTTGTCCAACGTTCAGTGTAGGAGAAACCAGCATTCACCCGCAGGCCCCGCCAATTCTTGAGTGCGAAGAGGGCATAAACACGCATTGTGACCCTCAGCGTGAGTCCTGTGCTCTAGTAAGTCCTCTCAGTGGCTCGACCATTAGATGTCATAATGGGCTTGACATGTCCCTAGGCCACAATTTTAAACCAGATTTCTGGTTGTCCGGTCGGCCCTCCCCAGGGCTCTACTCTGGAATACCTCATTTGGTGAGACACCTGAGGTTAAAAAACAAAACAAAGCAAATCAACAACAACAACAAAACGGACTTCTTCCATCCCCAGAATGACCCAAAACTCTTGGGACGGGGCAAAACCCCAGAGAGTAAGACTCGTCCATTTCCCATGAAGTCACCCGGAAATTTCACGACCATGAGTGATACGATATCCAGAGACAAAAACTTGAGCACGAGCCTCACACTCGCCCTTTTTTCATATCCTGAAGAGTTCTCCTCATGGTCTGTAGATCAGTCCTGCCATACCTATGACCCGAAACATAAGCCGCGTTTGTGTTTTCAGACAACTGTCCAAACAGCTCTGGCCTACACACCCTACAGGCTCAGGCCCCTGGAGCCAAACCTGAGGACTGTACTTGCCCTCTCCAAGGGAATTGTATGTGCCCATTCCAATGGCCACATCCCTACTAATAGGATAAACCTCCAAACTGCCTGAGGCCATCCCAATAGTGGTGGCTTCCCAGGACAAACAGAGGCAATCTGAGCTCAGCTGAGCACCTACCTGCACTCAGACGCATAGACTGATGTCCCCAGAGGTAAAAAGGAACGAACAGGCCCCTAGGCACTAAACGGATCCATTGCTGTGGTATCCAGTCATCTCTCCTCAGAGGCCTGGATTTCAATACCAGTGTATGGCTGTTTCTTGACTCACCCATCAGAAAACATCTCATCTACATATGGTAAACTTGCACGTTGGAGCTGTGTCAAAGCCTCTGTTTGGAAAAACCCTTCAGGACCCCAGTGCCACCGCTACATTCCAAGGTCTCCATAGACACAAAAAGACATTAGGACCCATCCACAGGAGAGTCCATTTCAACTCAGACTCCTGGGTTGCTCCCCCAGATCCAGCAGATCTAACCTGTCTTGTTGCTAGGACACAATTGGAATGCGAGGTGGGCTACCCAGCCATCCATCCTTAGAACCCTGCTCAGAATCGTTGCCCTGGAGCCAACCAACAGGTCTCAATTGTCCTGCAGAAGAATCTTTGCAGTTTGGAGAATCTCACAACTAACATCGTGGGAAAACCCCCACGGCCTCGTGACCACCCCGCCCCTTCATGAAGGGCCATCAGGGACAGAAACACCAAACTGAGCGATCTTCTGATCCTCGCCCTGACATCATAAGCACGAGATCTCGATTCAGGTCTGTAGATTGTTCCTGCCTTGTCCTCACCCAGAAACCTAAGCCTAGCTTGTTCTCAGATTTCCTTCCTCAGACTACTGGCCCACAAGCCTCCAGTTTGAAAACCAGAACTATAATGGAGCACTCTTCCTGCCCTCAGGAAGAAAAACATTGCCCTCTGGGGCTACCCAGAAACTCCAAATGAGGATCAACCTGCACGCCATACGACTGTACCCCAAATATATAGGCTGACCTGGGCCCTATTGCCCTTTTTGACACAGCCTGAGCCTGGATTATCTGGCTCCACACAGAAAGCTGGCCGCTCACTGAGCACATCGGACCCGCCATGGTCTTAGGTCGTCATCTCTTCCCAACCTCGGTTGTCAATTTTCAGAACCTAGACCTTATCTCCAATCACTGCACAGGCTTGAAAGTGATGCAGAAATCACAACTCCTTTCCCGTGGCAAGAAACCATGTGGTTGGCATGTTGTCCAACGTTCAGTGTAGTTGAAACCAATGTGGCTCATGAGGCCCCGCTCATGTTTGCGGGCCACATTGGTCAAAACCACACATTGTGACCCTCACCCTGATCCCAGTCCTCAATAAGGCCTCTCAGTGGCTGGATGAAGAGATAGCATATTGGGCTTGCCATGCCCCTAGGCCCCAAATTTTACCCATAGTTCGGGTTCTCCCTTCACTTTTCCCCAGGGCTCTTCTTTGGAATTCCTCTTTTGGCGGGACACCTGAGGTAACAAACCTGAAAGGAGTCCTCCCATTCCACAGATTGACGAAAAACAATTGGGATCGGGCCAAATCCACAGAGAGGAAGATTCGTCCATGGCCCATGAGGCCTCCCCGACATTCCACGGCCATCTCTGATACAAAATCCAGAGACAAAAGCCTGAGCAAGCGCCTCAGACTCGCTCTTTCTTCATAACCGGAAGAGTTCTTCTCATGGTTTATAGATCGGGCCTGCCATACCTACGTCCCCAAACCTAAGCTGATTTTGTGTTTTCAGACTTCTGTCCTCAAAGTCCTGGGCCACACACCCTCCAGGCTCGGGCCCCTGGAATCACACATTAGGACTGTGCCTACCCAATCCATGGGAATTCTGCCGATGCCATTGTCCAAAACAGTAAAATTTGGAGAATCCTACAATCCCTGAGGCCATCCCAATAGTGCAGGTCGCCCGGGACAAACAAGGGCGGTCTGATACCAGCTGAGCATCTACCTCCACTCATACCATAGATGGATGTCCCCTGAGAAGAAGATTGAACCAGACAGGACCCTAGGCCATAATCGGATACATTGCTTTGGATTACAGGCATGTCTCCTCAAAAGCCTGGATTCCAATACCAGCATTGTGGTTTTCCTGAGGCACCCATCAAAACAAATCTCGTATCCACAAGGAACGTTGTGCATCGAGCTATGTCAAAAGCTTAGGAGAATACTTCAGGGTCTCGGTGCCACCGAGACCATTTTAAGGCCCTCATGGACACAAACACACATTAGGACCCATCCTCAGGAAAGTCCATTTCAAGTCAGCCACCCCGGTTTCTCTCGCAGAGCCATCAGATCTAAACGGTCTTGTTGCTGGGAGACAATTGGAATGCGAGGCCGGCTTCCCAGGCATCCAACCTCGAACAGTGCCCTGGAGTCATTCCATATGGGATGTCCTGAAGCTGCCCAACAGGTCTCAATTGTCCCGCAGAAGGAATCCTTGAAGGGGGCATCCCACAACTCCCAACGTGGGAAAACCTCCATGGCCTTGAGATTCCGCTCCCTTCATGAAGGGTCCGTCATGCACAGAAATTCCAACCTGAGCCAATGTCTGATCCTCGCCCTGACTTCAGATGCATGAGATATAGGTTCAGATCTACAGTGGTACCTGCCGTGTCCTCGCCCTGAAACCCAAGTCTAGCTTGTGTTCTCAGACTTCCGTCCTCACACTCCTTGACACGAATCCCTCAAGTTTAAAATTCCGGACCGACAATTAAGCACTCTGCCTGCCCTCTAGAAAACAAATTTTGCCTAATGAGCTGCCCAGACAATTTATATGAGGATAAATCTACATGTCACTCGACTGTACCCAAAGTATA
The DNA here is from genome assembly GCF_964662115.1 of Mustela nivalis. NCBI lineage: Eukaryota > Metazoa > Chordata > Mammalia > Carnivora > Mustelidae > Mustela > Mustela nivalis. The sequence continues at coordinate 340,765 of NW_028135901.1, forward strand.
TAGTCTAACCTGGGCACTAATGCACTGTCTAACACAACCTGAGCTCGGACCTCCTGACCAACACCCAGACAGCTGACCGCACACTGAGCACATAAAACCCGCCATGGCCTTAGGTCATCATCTCTTCCCTACCTCAGTTTTCAGGCTTCAGAACCGAGACCTTATCTCTAATCACTGCCCATGGGTGAGTGTGATGCAGAAATCAGAACTCCTCCTTACCCATGGCAAGAACCCTTGTGGTTGGCACGTTGTCCAACGTTCAGTATAGTTGAAACCAGTGTGGCCCATGAGGCCCCGCTCATGTTTGCGGGCCACATTGGTCAAAACCACACATTGTGACCCTCACCCTGATCCCAGTCCTCAATAAGGCCTCTCAGTGGCTGGATGAAGAGATAGCATATTGGGCTTGCCATGCCCCTAGGCCCCAAATTTTACCCATAGTTCGGGTTCTCCCTTCACTTTTCCCCAGGGCTCTTCTTTGGAATTCCTCTTTTGGCGGGACACCTGAGGTAACAAACCTGAAAGGAGTCCTCCCATTCCACAGATTGACGAAAAACAATTGGGATCGGGCCAAATCCACAGAGAGGAAGATTCGTCCATGGCCCATGAGGCCTCCCCGACATTCCACGGCCATCTCTGATACAAAATCCAGAGACAAAAGCCTGAGCAAGCGCCTCAGTCTCGCTCTTTCTTCATATCCGGAAGAGTTCTTCTCATGGTTTATAGATCGGGCCTGCCATACCTACGTCCCTAAACCTAAGCTGAGTTTGTGTTTTCAGACTTCTGTCCTCAAAGTCCAGGGCCACACACCCTCCAGGCTCGGGCCCCTGGAATCACACATTAGGACTGTGCCTACCCAATCCATGGGAATTCTGCCGATGCCATTGTCCAAAACAGTAAAATTTGGAGAATCCTACAAATCCCTGAGGCCATCCCAATAGTGCAGGTCGCCCGGGACAAACAAGGGCGGTCTGATACCAGCTGAGCATCTACCTCCACTCATACCATAGATGGATGTCCCCTGAGAAGAAGATTGAACCACACAGGACCCTAGGCCATAATCGGATACATTGCTTTGGATTACAGGCATGTCTCCTCAAAAGCCTGGATTCCAATACCAGCATTGAGGTTTTCCTGAGGCACCCATCAAAACAAATCTCGTATCCACAAGGAACGTTGTGCATCGACCTATGTCAAAAGCTTAGGAGAATACTTCAGGGTCTCGGTGCCACCGAGACCATTTTAAGGCCCTCATGGACACAAACACACATTAGGACCCATCCTCAGGAAAGTCCATTTCAAGTCAGCCACCCCGGTTTCTCTCGCAGAGCCATCAGATCTAAACGGTCTTGTTGCTGGGAGACAATTGGAATGCGAGGCCGGCTTCCCAGGCATCCAACCTCGAACAGTGCCCTGGAGTCATTCCATATGGGATGTCCTGAAGCTGCCCAACAGGTCTCAATTGTCCCGCAGCAGGAATCCTTGAAGGGGGCATCCCACAACTCCCAACGTGGGAAAACCTCCATGGCCTAGAGATTCCGCTCCCTTCATGAAGGGTCCGTCATGCACAGAAACTCCAACCTGAGACAATGTCTGTTCCTCGCCCTGACTTCAGATGCATGAGATATAGGTTCAGATCTACAGTGGTACCTGCCGTGTCCTCGCCCTGAAACCCAAGTCTAGCTTGTGTTCTCAGACTTCCGTCCTCACACTCCTTGACACGAATCCCTCAAGTTTAAAATTCCGGACCGACCTTTAAGCACTCTGCCTGCCCTCTAGAAAACAAATTTTGCCTAATGAGCTGCCCAGACAACTTATATGAGGATAAATCTACATGTCACTCGACTGTACCCAAAGTATATAGTCTAACCTGGGCACTAATGCACTGTCTAACACATCCTGAGCTCGGACCTCCTGACCAACACCCAGACAGCTGACCGCACACTGAGCACATAAAACCCGCCATGGCCTTAGGTCATCATCTCTTCCCTACCTCAGTTTTCAGGCTTCAGAACCGAGACCTTATCTCTAATCACTGCCCATGGGTGAGTGTGATGCAGAAATCAGAACTCCTCCTTACCCATGGCAAGAACCCTTGTGGTTGGCACGTTGTCCAACGTTCAGTGTAGTTGAAACCAGTGTGGCCCATGAGGCCCCGCTCATGTTTGCGGGCCACATTGGTCAAAACCACACATTGTGACCCTCACCCTGATCCCAGTCCTCAATAAGGCCTCTCAGTGGCTGGATGAAGAGATAGCATATTGGGCTTGCCATGCCCCTAGGCCCCAAATTTTACCCATAGTTCGGGTTCTCCCTTCACTTTTCCCCAGGGCTCTTCTTTGGAATTCCTCTTTTGGCGGGACACCTGAGGTAACAAACCTGAAAGGAGTCCTCCCATTCCACAGATTGACGAAAAACAATTGGGATCGGGCCAAATCCACAGAGAGGAAGATTCGTCCATGGCCCATGAGGCCTCCCCGACATTCCACGGCCATCTCTGATACAAAATCCAGAGACAAAAGCCTGAGCAAGCGCCTCAGTCTCGCTCTTTCTTCATATCCGGAAGAGTTCTTCTCATGGTTTATAGATCGGGCCTGCCATACCTACGTCCCTAAACCTAAGCTGAGTTTGTGTTTTCAGACTTCTGTCCTCAAAGTCCAGGGCCACACACCCTCCAGGCTCGGGCCCCTGGAGTCACACATTAGGACTGTGCCTACCCAATCCATGGGAATTCTGTCGATGCCATTGTCCAAAACAGTAAAATTTGGAGAACCCTACAAATCCCTGAGGCCATCCCAATAGTGCAGGTCGCCCGGGACAAACAAGGGCGGTCTGATACCAGCTGAGCATCTACCTCCACTCATACCATAGATGGATGTCCCCTGAGAAGAAGATTGAACCAGACAGGACCCTAGGCCATAATCGGATACATTGCTTTGGATTACAGGCATGTCTCCTCAAAAGCCTGGATTCCAATACCAGCATCGAGGTTTTCCTGAGGCACCCATCAAAACAAATCTCGTATCCACAAGGAATCTTGTGCATCGAGCTATGTCAAAAGCTTAGGAGAATACTTCAGGGTCCCGGTGCCACCGCCCCATTTTAAGGCCCTCATGGACACAAACACACATTAGGACCCATCCTCAGGAAAGTCCATTTCAAGTCAGCCACCCCGGTTTCTCCCGCAGAGCCATCAGATCTAAACTGTCTTGTTGCTAGGAGACAATTGGAATGCGAGGCGGGCTTCCCAGGCATCCATCCTCGAACGGTGCCCTGGAGTCATTCCATATGGGATGTCCTGGAGCTGCCCAACAAGTCTCAACTGTCCCGCAGAAGGAATCCTTGAAGGGGGCATCCCACAACTCCCAACGTGGGAAAACCTCCATGGCCTCGAGATTCCGCTCCCTTCATGAAGGGGCCGTCATGCACAGAAACTCCAACCTGAGCCAACGTCTGATCCTCGCCCTGACTTCAGATGCATGAGATATAGGTTCAGATCTACAGGGGTACGTGCCGTGCCCTGGCCCTGAAACCCAAGTCTAGCTTGTGTCCTCAGACTTCCGTCCTCACACTCCAGGCCCTGAAGCCCAGAAGTTTCGCAATTCCAGACCCACAATGCAGCACTCTGCATGCCCTCTAGAAAGAAAATTTGGCCTAGTGAGCTGCCCAGGCACCTTATATGAGGATAAATCTACATGGCATTCGACTGTACCCAATGTATATAGTCTAACCTGGGCACTAATGCACTGTCTGAACAACCTGAGCTCGGACCTCCTGACCAACACCCAGACAGCTGACCGCACACTGAGCACATCAGAACCGCCATGGCCTTAGGTCATCATCTCTTCCCAACTGCGGTTTTTCAGGCTTCAGAACCTAGACCTTATCTCCAACCACTGCCCAGGGGTGCTTGTGATGTAGAAATCAGAACTCGTCCTTACCCATGGCAAGAAACCTTGTGGTTGGCATGATGTCCAACGTTCAGTGTAGGAGAAACCAGCATTCACCCGGAGGCCCCGCCCATTCTTGAGTGCGAAGAGGGCATAAACACGCATTGTGACCCTCAGCGTGAGTCCTGTGCTCTAGTAAGTCCTCTCAGTGGCTCGACCATTAGATGTCATAATGGGCTTGACATGTCCCTAGGCCCCAATTTTTAACCAGATTTCTGGTTGTCCGGTCGGCCCTCCCCAGGGCTCTACTCTGGAATACCTCATTTGGTGAGACACCTGAGGTTAAAAAACAAAACAAAGCAAATCAACAACAACAACAAAACGGACTTCTTCCATCCCCAGAATGACCCAAAACTCTTGGGACGAGGCAAAACCCCAGAGAGTAAGACTCGTCCATTTCCCATGAAGTCACCCGGAAATTTCACGACCATGAGTGACACGATATCCAGAGACAAAAACTTGAGCACGAGCCTCACGCTCGCCCTTTTTTCATATCCTGAAGAGTTCTCCTCATGGTCTGTAGATCAGTCCTGCCATACCTATGACCCGAAACATAAGCCGCGTTTGTGTTTTCAGACAACTGTCCAAACAGCCCTGGCCTACACACCCCAAAGGCTCAGGCCCTTGGAGCCAAACCTGAGGACTGTACTTGCCCTCTCCAAGGGAATTGTGTGTACCCATTCCAATGGCCACAATCCTACTAATAGGATAAACCTCCAAAGTTCCTGAGGCCATCCCAATAGTGGTGGCTTCCCAGGACAAACAGGAGCAATCTGAGCACATCAGAGCACCTTCCTGCACTCAGACCCATAGACTGATGTCCCCAGAGGAAAAAAGGAATGAGCAGACCACTAGGCACTAATCGGATCTATTGCTATGGTTTCCAGGCATGTCTCCTCAGAGGCCTGGATTTCAATACCAGCATATGGCTGTTTCTTGACTCACCCATCAGAACAAATCTCATCTACATATGGGAAACTTGCACGGTGGAGCTGTGTCAAAGTCTCTGTTTAGAAGAACCCATCAGGGACCCAGTGCCACCGCTTCATTCCAAGGTCTCCATAGACACAAAAACATATTAGGACACATCCACAGGAGAGTCAATTTCAACTCAGCCTCCTCAGTTGCTCCCCCAGATCCAGCAGATCTAACGTTTCTTGTAGCTAGGAGAAAATTGGAATGCCAGGTGGGGTACCTAGCCATCGATCCTCAGAACCATGCTTGGAATCCTTGGCCTGGCGCCAACTAACAGGTCTCAATTGTCCTGGAGAAGAATCTTTGTAGTTTGGAGCTTCTCACAACTCCCATCGTGCGAAAACCCCCATGGCCTCGTGATTCCCCCCCTTCATGAAGGGGCCATCAGGGACAGAAAGTCCAACCTGAAGATCGTCTGATCCTCACCCTGACTTCAGATGCACGAGATCTCGATTCAGATCTGTAGATTGTGCCTGCCATGTCCTCACCCATAAAAACTAAGCCTAGCTTGTGTTCTCAGACTTCAGTCCTCAGACTACTGGCCCACAAGCCCTCCAGTTTGGCAATCCAGAAGTACAATGCGGCACTCTGCCTGCTCCCTGGAAGAAGAACATTGCCCTCTGGGGCTACCCAGAAACCCCAAATGAGGATCAACCTGCACGCCATTTGGCTGTACACCAAATATATAGGCTGAAGTGGGCACAATTGCCCATTCTGACACAGCCTGAGCCTGGAACTCCTGGCCCCACCCAGACAGCAGGCCGCACACTGAGCACATCGGACTCGCCATGGCCTTAGGTCGTCATCTCTACCCAACCTCGGTTTTCAGGCTTCAGAACCTTGACCTTATCTCCAATCACTGCCCAGGTTTGAAAATGTTGCAGAAATCCGAACTCGTTTCCTTGGCATGAAACCTCGTTGTTGGCATGTTGTCCAACTTTCAGTGTAGTTGAAACCAGTGTGGCACATGAGACCCAGCCCATGCTTGAGGGCCACATTGGTCTCAAACACACATTGTGACCCTCAGCCTGAGCCCGGTCCTCAGGCAAGGCCTCTCAGTGGCTGCATGAAGAAACAGCATATTGGGCTTGCCATGCCCCTAGACCCTAATTTTTAACCATATTTCGGGTTGTCCCTTCACTCTTGCGCAGGGCTCTGCTTTGGAATTCCTCTTTTGGTGGGACACCTCAGGTAACAAACCCTAAAGGAGTCCTCCCATCCCACAGATTCACGAAAAAGAATTGGGATAGGGCCAAATCCACAGAGAGGAAGATTCGTCCATGGCCCATGAGGCCTCCCCGACATTCCACGGCCATCGCTGATACAAAATCCAGAGACAAAAGCCTAACTAAGCGCCTCAGACTCGCTCTTTCTTCATATCCTGAAGAGTTCTTCTCATGATTTGTAGTTCGGCCGTGCCATACCTACGTTCCCAAACCTAAGCTGAGTTTGTGTTTTTTGAGTTCTGTCCTCAAAGTCCTGGGCCACACACCCTCCAGGCTGGGCCCCTGGAACCACACATTAGGACTGGGCCTAACCAATCCATGGGAATTCTGCCCATTCCATTATCCAAAACCATACAAATTAGGAGAAACCTCCAAATTCCCTGAGGCCATACCAATGGTGTAGGTTGTCCGGGACAAAAAAGGGCCGTCTGACACCAGCTGAGCATCTACCTCCACTCATACCATAGATGGATGTCCCCAGAGAAGAAGATTGACCAGACAGGACCCCAGGCCATAATGGGATCCATAGCTTTGGTTTACAGGCATGTCTCCTCAAAAGCCTGGTTTCCAATACCAGCTGAGGGCTTCTCCTGAGGCACCCATCAGAACAAATCTCGTCTACACATGGGAAACTTGCATGTTGGAGCTCTCTCAAAGCCTCTGGTTAGAAGGACATTTCAGGTTCCCGGTGCCAGCGCCTCATTCCAAGGTCTCCATGGAGACACACCCACATTAGGACCCATCCACAGGAGAGTCCATTTCAACTCAGCCCCCTCAGTTGCTCCCCCTGATCCAGCACATCTAACCCGTCTTGTCGCTAGGAGATGATTGGAATGAGAGGCAGGCTTCCCAGACATCCATACTTAGAACCATTCTCAGAATTATGCTGTATGGGAAGTCCTGGAGCCAACCAACAGGTCTCAATAGTCCCGCAGAAGAATCTTTACTGTTTGGAGCATCTCACAACTCCCATCGAGGGCAAACCTCCATGGCCTCGTGATCCCGCCCCCTGTGCTTCATGAAGGGGCCATCAGGGACAGAAGCTCCAACCTGAGCGATCGTCTGATCCTCGCCCTGACTTCAGATGCAGGACATCTTGATTCATCTCTGCAGAGTGTGTCTGCCGTGCCCTTGCCCAGAAACGTAAGTCTAGTTTGTGTTCTCAACTTCCATCCTCACATTCCTGGCCCACAAGCCCTCCAGTTTGGCAATTCCAGAACTACAAGGCAGCACTCTGCCTGCTTTCTGGAAGAAAAACATTGCCCTCTGGGGCTACCCAGATTCCCCAAATGAGGATCAACCTGCATGCCACTTGACTGGACCCCAATTATACAGGCTGCCCTGGGCACTACTGCCCTTTCTGGCACAGCCTGAGACTGAACCTCCTGGCTCGCACCCACCCAGCTAGCCACACACTGAGCACATCAGACCCGCCATGGCCTTAGGTCATCATCTCTTTCCAACCTCGGTTTTCAGGCTTCAGAACCTAAACCTTATCTCCAGTCACCACCCAGGGTTGAACATGATGCAGGAATCAGAACTCCTTCCCCATGGCAAGAAACCTTGTGGTTGGCATGTTGTCCAACGTAAAATGTAGTTGAAACCAGTGTGGCCCATGAGGCCCTGCAGATGCTTGAGGACCAAGTCGTTCACAAACATGCATTCTGACCCTCAACGTGAGCCCAGTTCTCAAGTAAGGCCTCTCAGTGGCTGGACCAAAAGACAGCATATTGGGCTTGTCATGCCCCTAGGCCCCAATTTTTAACCAGATTTCTGGTTGTCCAGTCTCCCCTCCCCAGGGCTCAGCTTTGGAATCCCTCTTTTGGTGGGACACCTGAGGTAACAAAACTGAAAGGACTCCTCCCATCCCACAGTTTGACCCAAAACAATTGGAATCGGGCCAAATCCACAGAGCGGAAGACTCGTCCATGGCCCATGAGGCCTCCCTGACATTCCACGCCCATCGTTGACACAAAATCCAGAAACAAAAGCCTGAACAAGTGCCTCACAATCTCTCTTTCTTCATATCTGGAAGAATTCTCCTCACGGTCTGTAGATCGGGCCTGCCATACCTACGTCCCTAAACCTAAACTGAGTTTGTGTTTTAGACTTCTGTCTCCACAGTCCTGAGGCACACACCCTGCAGGCTGGGGCCCCTGGAGCCACATCAAAACTGTGCCTTCCCTCTCCACGGGAATTCTGCCCATTCCATTGTCCATAATCATAAAATTAGGAGAAACCTCCAAAGTCCCCAAGGCCTTCACAATAGTGTAGGCCGCCTGGGACAAACAAGGGCCATCTGACACCAGCTGAGCATCTAACTCCACTAATACCTTAGATGGATGTACACAGAGAAGAAGATTCAACCAGACAGGCCCCTAGGCTCTAAACGGAGCCATTGCTTTGGTTTCCAGTTATCTCTCTTCAGAGGCCTATATTCCAATAACAGTATATGGGGGTTTCCTGAGGCACGAATTAGAACAAATCTCGTCTCCACATGGGAAACTTGTCCTTTGGAGATGTCTCATAACCTCCGGTTAGGAGAATCCTTCAGGGCCCATGCACCAACGCCCCATTTCAAGGTCTCCATGGACACAAACCCACATTAGCATCCATCCTCAGGAGAGTCCATTTCAACTCAGCCCCCTTGGTTGCTCTGACAGAGCCAGCATATCAAACCTGTCTATTTGCTAGGAGACAACTGCAATGTGAGGCGGGCTTCCCATGCATCCATCCTAAGATCCCTGCTCTGGTGTCATTCTGTATGGTATGTACTGGAGTGATAAAAAAAGGTCTCAATTGTTGATCAGAAGGAATCTTTGTTGTTTGGAGCATCTCACAACTTCCATTGTGGGTAAACCTCCATGGACTGGAGATGCTGTCCCCTTCATAAAGTGGCCAGAATGGACAGAAATTCAAACCTAAGCCTAGGTTTGAACCTCGCCCTGACTTCAGATTCATGATATCCCGATTCAGATCTGCAGAGGGTGCCTGCCGTGCCCTCGCCCAGAACCTACGCCTAACATGTGTTCTCAGACTTCCGTCCTCACACTCCCCGTCCACAAGGCATCCACTTTGGAAATTCCGGAGCCACAATGCAGCACTCTGCCTGTTCTCCAGAAGAAAAACATTGCCCTTGGGGCTAACCAGAAATACCAAATAAAGATCAACCTGCACGGCACTCAGTTGTACCCCAATTATACAATCTACCCTGGGCACTAATGCCCTGTCTGACACAGCCCAAGCTTGGACCTCTCGACCAACACCCAGACAGCTGGCTCCACGCTGAGCATATCGGACCCAACATGGTCTTAGGTCGTCATCTCTTCCCAACCTCGGTTTTCAGACTTCACAACCTAGACCTTATCTCCAATCACTGCCCAGGGGTGAATGACATGCAGAAATCAGAATTAATACTTCCCCATGGCAAGAACTCATGTGGTTGACATGTTGACTATCATTCAGTGTAGGAGAAACAAGCATGCACCATGAGTCCCCACCCATGCTTGAGTACCACGAGGGCATAAACACGCATTGTGACCCTCAGCATGAGTTCTGTCCTCAATGAAGGCCTCTCAGTGGCTGGACCATTAGAAGGCATATTGGGCTTGCCATGCCCCTAGGCCCGTATTTTTAGTTAGATTTCTTGTTGTCCAGGGTTCTGCTCTGGAATCCCTCTTTTGGTGGGACACCTTAGTTAACAAAACTATATCCCACAGATTAACCCAAAACAATTGGGATCTGGCCAAATCCACAGAGAGAAAGACTCTTCCATGGCCCATGAGGACTCCTCGACATTCCACAGCCATCATTGACACAAAATCCAGGGGCAAAAGCCTGACAAGTGTCACACTTTAACCCTTTATTCATATCTTAAAAAGTTCTCCTCATAGTCTGTAAATCGGACCTGCCATACCTACGTCCCCAAAGCTAAGCTGAGTTTGTGTTTTCAGACATCTGTCCCCACAGTCCTTGTCCACACACCCTCAAGGCTGGGCCCTTGGAGCCACACATCAGGTCTGTGCCTGCCCACTCCACAGGAATTCTGCCCATGCCATTGTCCATAATCATACAATTTAGGAGAAACCTCCAAAGTCCCCGAGGCCATCCATATAGTGTAGGCCACCCGGACAAACAGGAGCGGTCTGACACCAGCTGAGCAACTACCTCCATTTCATAAAATAGACAGATTTCGACAGAGAAGAAGATTGAACCAGAGAGGCTCCTAGGACCTAATTGGATGCATTGCTGTGGTTTCTATGTATCTCTCCTCAGAGGCCTGGTTCTAATACCAGCATATGTGGGTTTCCTGAGGCACCAATTAGAACAAATCTTGTCTCCACATGGAAAACTTGCTCTTTCGAGTTGTTTCAAAATCTCCGGTTAGAATCCTTTAGAGCCCTGGGGCCACCACCCCATTCCAACGTCCTCATGGACACAAACACACATTAAGACCCATCTTCAGGAGAGTCCATTTCAACTCAGCTCCCACGATTGCTCCTGCATAGCCATCAGATCGTACCTGTCTTGTGGCAGGGAGACAATTGGTGTAAGAGGCAGTCTGCTCAGGCATCCATCCTTAGAACCCGGCTCTCGAGTCATTCCATATGGGATGTCCTGGAGCCATCCAACAGTTCTCAATTTTCCCGCAGAAGGAATCCTTGCAGATTGGAGCATCCCACAACTCCCAACGTGGGAAAACCTCCATGGCCTCGAGATTCCACCCCTTTGATGAAGGGGCCATCATGGACAGAAACTCCAACCTGCGCCTAAGTCTGATCCTCGTCCTGACTTCAGATGAATGAGATTTTGATTCGGATCTGCAGAGGGTGCCTGCCGTGCCCTCGCCCTGAAACTTAAGTCTAGCTTATGATCTCAGACTTACGTCCTCACACTCCTGGTCCCGACGCCCTCAAGTTTGGCAATTCTGGACCCACAATGCTGCACTCTGCCTGCCCACCAGAAGAAAAATGTTGCCCCAGTGAGCTTCCCTGACACAATAAATGAGGATGAACCTACATGGAACTCAACTGTACCCAAATTATACATTCTAACCTGGGCACTAATGCACTGTCTGACACAGCCTGAATCCATACCTCCTGAACAACACCCAGAAAGCTGACCGCACACTGAGCACATCGGACCCTCCATGACCTTAGGTTATCATCTCATCCCAACCTCGATTTTCTGGATTCAGAACTTAGATCTTATCTCCAGTCACTGCCCAGGGGTGAACATGATGCAGAAATCAGAATTCCTCCTTCCCCATGAAAAGAAACCTTGTGGTTCGTATGTTGTCCAAAGTTCAGTGTAGGAGAATCAAGCATGGCCCATGAGTCCCCGCCCATGCTTGATGCCTACATTGGGCACAAACATGCATTGTGACCCTCAGTGTGAGCACTGTACTCAAGTAAGACCTCTCAGTGGCTGGACCAAGGTACCCCATATGGGGATTGCCATGCCCTTAGGCCCCCAATCTTATACAGAGTTCGGGTTGTCCAGTCGCCCCTTCCCAGGGTTCTGCTCTGGAATCCCTCTTTAGTGGCACACCTGAGGTAAAAAAAAAAAAACAAAACAAAACAAAAAAAAAACAGAATGGACTCCTCCCATCCCACGGAATGACCCCAAAATATTGGGATCATCCAAATCCCCATAGAGGAAGTCTCACCCATGGTCCATGAGGACGCCCCTACATTCCACGGCCATCAGTGACACAAAATCCAGAGTCAAAAGCCTGAGCAAGTGCCTCACACTCACTCTTTGTTCATATCCTGAAGAGTTCTGCTCAAGGTCTGTAGTTCGGGCCTCCCATAACTATGTCCCCAAACCTAAGACGAGTTTCTGTTTTCAGACTTCTGTCCCCACAGCTCTGACCCACACACCCTCCATGCTTGAGCCCCTAGAGCCACACCTCAGGATTGTGCCTTCCCTCCCCAAAGGAATTCTGCCCATTTCATTGGCCACAAACTTGCAAATTAGGAGAAACCTCCAAAGTCTAAGTGGCCATCCCAATAGTGTAGACTGCCCAGGACAAATAGGGGCAATCTGACACCAGCTGAGGAACTACCTCCACTCAATCCCATAGACAGATGAACCGAGAGAAGAAGATTAAACCAGACAGGCCCCAGGCCCTAATCAGATCCATTGCCTTGGTTTCCAGGCATCTCTCCTCAGAGTTCTGGTTTCTAATACCAGCATATTGGGGGTTACTGAAGCACCAATGAGAACAAATCTTGTTTCCCCATGGGAAAAATGCTTCTTGGAGCTGTGTCAAAAACTCTGGTTAGGAGCATCCTTCAGAGCCCTGGTGCCACTGCCCCATTCCAAGGTCTCCATGGACACAATCCCACATTATGACCGATCCTCAGGAGAATGCATTTCAACTCAGCCCCCTCGGCTGCTACATCATAGGCAGCAATCAAACGTGCCGTTTCGCTAGGAGACAATTGGAATGCAAGGCCGGATGCCCAGGCATCCATCCTTAGAACCCTGCTCTGCAATTGTTCCATATGGGATGTCCTGGAGCCATCCAACAGGTTTCAACTGACCCTCAGAAAATCCTTGTGGTTTGGAGCATCTCACTACTGCCATCATGGGAAAACACCAATGGCGGTGTGATGACCCCCCTTCATGAAGGGGCCATCATGGACAGAAACTCCAACCTGAGCCAATATATGAACCTCGCCCTGACCTCAGATGCATGAAATCTAAATTCAGCTCTGCAGAGTGTGCCTGCCATTTCCTCGCCCTGAAACCAAAGCAAAGCTTCAGTTCTCAGACTTACATCCTTGCATTCCTGGCCGCAAGGCCTCCAGTTTGGCAGTTCCGGAGCCAGAATGCAGCACACTGCCTGCCCTCCAGAAGAAAGACTTTGCCTTATGGGGCTACGGAGAAACCCCAAATAATTATCTTCTGCATGCCACTCAACTGTACCCCAATTATACAGCGTATCTGGGCACGAATGCCCTGTCTGGCACAGCCTGAGTGCAGACCTCCTGAACGACACCTAGAAAGCTGGCCCCAAACTGAACACATCGGACCCGCCATGGCCTTAGGTCGTCATCTCTTCCAAACCTCGGTTTTCAGGCTTCAGAACCTAGACCTTATCTCCAATTAGTGCCCAGAGGTGAACGTGATGCAGAAATCAAAACTCCTCCTTCCCCATGGCAAGAAACCCTGAGGTTGGCATGTCCAAGGTTCACTGTAGGAGAAACCTGCAAGCTCAATGAGGTCCCGCCCAATATTGAGGACCACCTTGGGCACAAACACACATTGTGACCCTCAGCATGAGTCCACTATTCAAGTAACGTCTCTCAGTGGCTGGACCAAGAATCTGCATATGGGCTTGCCATGCCCATAGGACCCCAGGCCTAACCAGAGGGTGGGTATTCCAGTTGTATGTACTCAGTGCTCTGCTCTAGAATCCCTCTATTGTGGGGACACATGAGGCAGAAAACAGGACTCCTCCCTTCCCACAAAATGACCCCAATCTCTTGGGAGCCGGACAAATCACCAGAGAGGGAGACTTCCATGGCCCATGAGACCATGCTTACATTAAATGACCATCATGAATACAACATCCAGAGACATAAGCCTGAACGACCGCCTCTCACTCGCCTTACTTTCTAATCACAATGAGCTCCCCTCACGGACTGTAGATCACTCCTGCCATAACCTCAGCCCCAAACCTCAGCCGAGTTTGTGTTTTTGGATGTCTGTCCCCACAGCCCTGGCCCACACAGCCGCCAGGCTGGGGCCTCTGGAGCCACACCACAGGACTGTCCTGCTCTCTCCAAGGAGACTATGCCCATTCCATTGCCCATAACCCCACAGAATAGGAGAAACCTCCAGGCCCCCGAGGACATCCCACTACTATAAGCCTCTCTGGACAAAGGCATCCTGACACAAGCTGAGCAACTACCTCCATGCAGAAACACAGACAGATGTCGGCAGAGACAGTAGATTGAACCAGACAGGCCCCTGGGCCCTAATCTGAACTCTTGCTTTGGTTTCCAGGTGTCACTCCTCAGAGGCCTGGGTTTGAAGACCAGCATCTGGGGCTTTCCTGAGACACCAAACAGAACAACTATCGTCTCCACATGGGAAGCTTCATTGTTGGAGCTGTGTCAAACCCTTCGGTTTGGAGAAACCTGCAGAGTCCCTGAGCCCCCGCCACATTCCAAGGTCTCCATGGCCACCAACCCACAGTATGACTCATCCTCAGGAGAGTCCATTTCTACTCAGCCCTCTGAGAAACCCGCCCAAGAGCCTGCAGATTGAGCCTTCCTTGCCCCAAGCAGCCAGTGGGAATGTGAGGTGGCATTTGCAGACATTCATGCTTAGACCCCTTCTCTCGAGTCTTTCTGTAGGGGTCATCCTAGAACCATCTCATAGTACTCGACTGTCCTACAGAGGAAACCTTGATGTTTGGGGCAGCTCATAACTCCCAGCGTTGGGAAACCTCCCTGGCCTCATGACGCCCCCACCCCCTTCAGGAAGGGGCCATAATGGACACAAACTCCAACCTGAGGCAACGTCAGATACTCGCCCTGACCTCAGATGCAGGAGATCTCGATTCAGTCTCTGCAGAGTGGGCCTGCCATGCCCTCGGCCCCAAACCTAACGCTAGCTTGTGTTTTCAGACTTCCCTCTTCACACTCCAGGCAAACAAGCCCTCCAGACTGGGAATTCCAGAACCACAACACAGTTTTCTGCCTGCCCACCAGAAGAAAAACGTTGCCCTATGGGGCTCTCCAGAAACCACAAATGAGAACCAACCTGCTCTGGCCTCGACCGCACCCTAACTGGAAAGGCTACCCTGGTCAGTAATGCTCTGTCTGACACAGCCTGACGTCCCGACAGACAAGGAAACAGCTGGCTGCACACTAAGCACATCAGACAGGCCATGGCCTTATGCCGTCATCTCTTCCTAACCTGGGTTTTCAGACATCTGACCCTAGATATTATATCAAATCCTGGCAAACGTGGGTAACTGAAGCACAAATCAGATCTTCTCCTTCCCCATGGCTGGAAAGCTTGCTGTTGGCATGGAGTCATACCTTCAGTGTAGGAGAAACCTTCATGGCCCCTGAGGCCAAGCCTAAACTTGAGTGCCTCCTTGGGTACAAACTCGCATTGGGACCATCAGCATGGGCCCCATGTCGAAGTAAGGTCTCTCAGGGCCTGGACCAAGAGCCAGCATATGGGGCTTGCCAAGCCCCTATGATCCCAATCTTCACAAGAGCTCGAGTATTCCATTTGCTCGAACCCAGGACTGTGATCTGGAGTCCATCTCCTGGAAGAACACCTGAGCCAGACAGCAGGACTCCACCCTTCCCACAAAATGTCCCCAAAATCTTAAGAGCTGGACCAACTCCTCAGAGAGGGAGACTCTTCCATAGCCCCTGAGGTCACCCCTACATTCCACGGCTATGGGAGACAAAACATCCAAAGACAAAAGCTTGCGTGATTGCCTCCCATTTGCCCTTCTTTCATAAGATGAGGATCTCCTCTCACGGTCTGTGGGTCCATCCTGCCATGCTCTCGGCTCCACACCCAAGCCGAGTTTGTGTTTTCAGACTTCTGTACCCACAGCCCGGACCCACACACCCTCCAGGCTAGGGCCTATGGAGACACACTGAAGGACTGTGCCAGTCCTCTCCAAGAAAACTGTACCCAATCCATTGGCCACAACCCTAGAGATTAGGAGAATCCAATAAGGTCTCCAAGGCCATGCCTCGGCCATGGACTAAGAGGGGCACTCTGACACCAGCTGAGCAACTATCTTCACTTAGATACTCAGACAGTGTCCCCAGAGACAGAAGATTGAAACGGACAGGCATCTAGGCTCTAATCTGAACCCTAGCTTTGGTTTCCAGGTGTCTCTACTCAGAGAACTGGTTTGAAGACCAGTATCTGGGGCTTTTCTGAGGCACCAAAGAGAACCTGTCTCATCTCCACATAGGGATCTCTTTTTAATTGGAGCAATATTACACCCTTCGGTTAGGCGAATACTTCATGGCCCCTGAGCTGCCAACATATTCCAAGGTCTCCATGCACACAAACCCACATTATGACCCATCCGCAGGAGAGTCCATTTCAATTCAGCCCCCTAGTTAGCTCGCCCCAGAGCCAGTAGTTCAAACATGTCTTGTCACAAAGAGCCAATGGGAATGTGAGGTATGCTGTACAGGCATCCATCCTTCGAATCCTGCTCTCCAGTCTTTCCGTATGGGACATCCTGGAGCCATTCAACAGGACTCGACTGTCCAGCAGATGGAAAGCTTGTGGTATGGGTCAACGCACAAACTAGAGTTTGTGCTGGTGTCTAAGGTGCTGTGCAGGATTCTCCAATCTTGAGGGTTTGGCACAGGTCGAAGGGCATGGTTTCCTACTGGGGACAGGAGATATTCTATTGTGTGGCTCAGGGACCACATGTTGTATCCTAAGTTGGTATTTCAGAACAGGACCCTGAGGACAGATGCCTGAAAACCTAATCTAGTGTTCCAATGACGTCCTAGGAGCATGTCAGGTACAATCTTCTGACCCAGGAACATTGAAATGGCTGTCTGCTTGGATGTAGGTGATCAGGGCGTTTCAGACTGGCATTTGTGTCCAGTGCTGCCGACAATATTGGGTCGGGCTCAGGGCTCTTGCGTGTTTCTCCTAAACTGGAAGGTTTGGGCAGGTTTGACGGGCACAGTTTCCTTGGGGATGGCAGGCCCAGTCATGTGTTGTGGATCCAGAGACCCTGTCCTGGAGGGCATATGAGCCATGGTTTTGGGAGAGAAGTCTGCAAACACAAATGTGGGTTATGGTTAGTGGAAAGGTGATCACAGGCCCAATGAGTAGACCTGGAGTGCAGCTTGTCAGGATTAATTAGGGTGACTGGAAGGCAGTAGCACAGGCTTTTCTCTCTATATTGTGTGTCCAGGATGGCCTTGGAATGCAGGTATAGTCTCATGGGTCCATGGGAAACTTTTCCTCTCTATGGATCTGTGCAGCTCATAGTTTGGTGGCTTTTTTGTGGAAGGGAAGAGTGTTGTTTTCCATCTTATGGGTGCCCCAAAACAGGGATTCCAGATACAGGCTCTGTTTCTGGGCATCTGGGACTTCCCACCAAGGGTTAGGATTTGCACCTAGGGGTGTATGAGGCCTGCAATGCAGGATCATGATGGTGCAACTGAGAGGGATTGTTTGAAAGCTTGCTCAGGCTGAGTCTCACAATGCCTGTTTGCTCCCATGGCGGCCCTCAGGAGTGGGAGTGGTCTCATTGGTCATATATCTGGCTCCCTCTTAGAGAGTTGGACACCCAACCCAACAGCCAAATGTCCTGCCATGAGGAAGGATGAGTTCTCTTCCGTCAGGTTCCTCTGTGCTTCAGGTTGCCCCATTGGCAGGGTTTCCAGCAAGGTCTCGAGATAGGTGCCTGAATACCAAGGATGGGTGGAGATGACGTACTTGGGCCATAGCAATCCCAAATGCTAGATATGAGGCCTAAAACTCGGTCGGGGCTCAGGCTCTGTCAGACACAGCGCTAGTGGCCATGGCAGCCTTTATATCAGAGTAGATTCGAGGGCGGAGCAGATTGATCCTCATGTGGAGTTTCTTGGGAAGATTCCCAGGCATTTGTTCATTCAATAGGGAAGGCAGAATGCTGTGTTGTGGCTCCAGGTTTCCCAATCATGAGAGCTTGGGAACCAGTCAGTTTTGGGTGGAATTGTAAACAAAAGCTATGGTTCAATTCAGTGCCAAGCAGAAGGCAGTTCCAATTTGTAGCAGTTTACTCGAGACATCCAGCACTGGAATAAGGGTGGATGTCAGATGCTTGCTCACACTAGAGTTTTTGTCTATGATGACCGACAAGTGGAGGGGTGGTATAAAGAGGCCATGGAGGAGTTCACATGCTGAGGACTGTGAACTGCTGCAAAAAGTAACATTTCTTTGTACAGTGTAGGTGAAGTCTGGTTTGTTTACTCTAGGTTTCCCCATGTGGAAAGTTTGTGAAGAAGAGCTCTCCGGCATGGATGCCAGGAAAGCACACCTCCATTGACAATTGCAGCTGAGGAACATGGCAGATTCGTTCTGGTGGCTCTGGGACAAAGTGCCAAGGCCTTGAGTTGACATGGGATCTCTTGCAGATGGGTCACAATGCTTGTTTGTTACCAGGGAGAACTTAGAATGTGCTGGTTGCTAAGGTGCCATGCAGGATTCTCCTACCCTGAGGGTTTGGCACAGGTCGAAGAGCATGATATTCTTCTGGGGACAGGGGATGTTCTGTCGTGTGGCTCAGAGACCACATGATGTGTCATAGATTGGTATTTCAGAACAGGCCCCTGAGGACAGATGCCTAAAAACCTAATGGGGTTCCATTGAGAGCCTAGGGGCATTTTAGGTTCAATCGTCTATCTCACGATCATTGACTTGGCTATTTCCCTGGATGTAGGAGATAAGGGTGTTTCAGACTGCGCATTTCCATCCCGAGTGGCCGGCAATATTGGTGTGGGCTCAGGGGCCACACAGGTTTCTCCTAATTTGGAAGGTTTGGGCAAATCTGATATGCACAGTGTCCTTGGGGTTGGCAGCGAGAGTTCTGTGGTGTGGCTTCAGAGATAACATTCTGGTGGGCATGTGAGCCATGGTTTTGGGAGAGAAGTCTGCAAACACAAATACAAATTAGGGTGAGTGGCGAGGTGATCACAGGCCCAATGCGTAGACCTGGAGGGAAGCTCTTCATGAACTATAATTAGGGAGACTGGAAGGCAGTAGCACAGGCTTTTCTCTTTGGATTGTGTGTCCAGCATGGCCTTGGAATGCAGGTGTGGTCTCATGGGTCCATGGGAGTCCTTTCCTCTCTATGGATCCTGGTGGCTCTCCATAGTTTGTTAGCTTTTTCGGGGAAGGGGAGAGTGATGTTTTCCACCTTATGGGTGCCCCAAAACAGGGATTCCAGAGACGGGCTCTGGTTCATGGCATCTGGGACATCACAACATGTGCTAGGATTTGGGCTTAGGGGCATATTAGGCCTGCAATGCGGGTTCATGGTGGTGCAACAGAGAAGGATTGTTTGAAAGCATGCTCAGGCTGAGGGTCACAAGGCCTGTTTGCCTCCAGGGCATCCCTGAGGAGTTTGTGTGGTCTCACTGGACTTGTAAATGACTCCCCCTTTCAGGGTTGAACACCCATCCTAACAGCCAAGTTTCCTGATATGAAGAAGGAGGAGTTCTCTATTGTGCTTCAGGATGCCCCATTGTCAGGGATTCCAGCAAAGGTCTGGGGACAGGTGCCTGAATACCAAGGATGGGTAGAGATGAAATACTTGATCCATGGCAATCCCAAATGCTAGATGTGGGGCTCAAACTCTGGTGACTGACACTAGGTCTGGGCTCAGGCTCTGTCAGACACAGCACTAGTGGCCAGGGCAACCTATAAATCAGGGTCCCTCCGATATAAGGCCGAGCAGATTGATCTTCATGTGGGGTTTCTGGCCAGACTCACCAGGCACTTGTTTCTATCGGGAAGGCAGAATGCTGTGTTGTGTCTCCATAATTCGCTATCAAGAAGGCTTGGGGACCAGTCGGGTGAGGAAGGAATTGTAAACACAAGCTACAGTTCAATTCACTGCCAAGCGGAAGGCAGTTCCTGTGTCCAGCAGCTTTTTCGAGATATCCAGCACCTTAGTAAGGGAGGACGTCCGATATTTGCTCACACTGGAGTTTGTGTCTATGATGTCTGACAAATGGAGGGGTGGCGTCAAGAAGCCATGGAGGGATTTTCACGTTGAGACTCATGAGCTGCTCCAAATAGCAAGGTTTCATTCTACTGGACAGGTGGAGTGTGGTTTATTTGCTCCAGGGTCCCCCATGTGGAAAGTTTGGGTAGCAGAGCTCTACCGCATGGATGCCTGGAATGTTCAACTTCATTGACCATTGCAACTGAAGAACATGGCAGCTTTATTCTGGTGTCTCTGTAGCAAAGTACCAAGTCCTTGATTTGACATGGAATCTCTTGCAGATGGGCCACACAGCTGGTTTGTTACCAGGTAGATCTTAGAATGTGATGGTGGCTTAGTAGTTGTGCAGGAATCTACTACTCTGGGATTTTGCACAGATTGTAGGGCACGGTTTCCTTCTGGGGACAGGAGATGTTCTGTTGTGTGGCCCAGCCACCACATGTTGTATCATAAGTTCGCATTCAAGAACAGGCCTCTGAGGACACATGTCTGAAAACCGAATCAATGGTTCCAATGACGTCCTAGGGGCATGTTAGGTTCATTATTCTGACTCAGGACCATTGACTTGGCTGTGTTCCTGGATGTAGGGGATCAGGGTATTTCAGACTGTGCATTTGTGTTCAGAGCAGCCGCCGAAATTGGTGTAGGCCCAGAGGCTTTGTAGGTTTCTCCTAATCTAGACAGTTTGGGCAACTGTGATGGAAACAGTTTCCTTGTGGATGGCAGGGACAGTCCTGCAGTGTGGATCCAGAGACCCCATCCTGGAGGGCATGTGTGCCATGGTTTTGGTAGATAAGTCTGCAAACACAAATTTGAATTAGGGTGAGTGGCGAGGTGATCACAGGCCCAATGCATATACCTTGAGAGCAGCTCATCTGGAACTGTAATTAGGGTGAATAGAAGGCAGTAGCACAGGATTTTCTCTCCGGATTGTGTGTCCAGGATGGCCTCGGAATGCAGGTGTGTTCTCATGGGTCCATGGGAGACATTGCCTCTCTATGGATCCTGGTGGCTCCTCATAATTTGGTGACATTTTTGGGGAAGGGATGAGTGCTGTTTTCCATCTGAAGGGTGCACCAAAACAAAAATTCCAGAGATGGTCTCTGGGTCTGGGCACCTCGAAAATCCCACCAAGTTTTATGATTTGAACCTACAGGCATACCAGGCCTGAAATGAGGGATCATTGTGGTGAATCTGAGAGGGATTTTTTGAAAGCATGCTCAGGGTGAGGGTCACAATGCCTGTTTGTGCCAAGGGTAGTCCTCAGGAGTGTGTGTGGTGTCATTGATGTTGTAACTGGCTCCCCCTTTGAGGGTAGAACACCCATCCCAAAAGCCAGGTTTATTGCCATGGGGAAAGAAGAGTTCTCTATTGTGCTTCAAGTTCCCTAATTGGCAGGGATCCCTGCCAAGGTCTGGGGACAGGTGCCTGAATATCAAGGATGGGTAGAGATGACATACTTGGGCCATGGCAATCCCAAATGCTAGATATGGGGCCTGCTCTCTAGTGGCTGAAACTCAGTCGAGCTCAGGCTCTGTCAGACACGGCACTAGTGGCCATGGCAGCCTATAAATCGGTGTTGACTCGAGGGCCGACCTGATTGATCCTCATGTGGGTTTTCAGGGCAGACTCACCAGGCATTTCTTCATTCGATGGGGAAGGCAGAATGCTGCGTTGTGGCCCCAGATTTCCCTATCAAGAGGGCTTAGGGACCAGTCAGGTGAGGATGGAATTGTAAACACAAGCTATGGTTCAATTCAGTGCCAAGTGGAAGGCAGATCCAATGTGCAGTGTTTTATTCAAGACATCCAGCACCGGGATAAGGGTGCATGTCAGATGTTTGCTTAGACTGGAGTTTGTGTCTATGATGACCGACCAATGGAGTGGTGGCATCAAGAGGCCATGGAGCAGTTTACACGCTGAGGCCTGTGAGTTGATCCAAACATAAGGTTTCCTTCTACTGGACAGGGGAGGTCTGGTTTGTTTACACCAGGTTCCCCCATGTGCAAAGTTTGGGTAGCATAGTACTCGCACGTGGATACTGGAAAGCACACCTACATTGACCATTGCACCTAAGGAACATGGCAGGTTCTTCCTGGTTGCTCTAGGGCAAAGTACCAAGGCCTGGATTCTAATGAAGTTGGGTCACAATGCAGTTTTGTTACCACGGAAATCTTACTATGTGCTGGTGGCTAAGGGGCCATGTATGATTAGTCTATCCTGATGGTTTGACACCAGTCGAAGAACACGGTTTTTTTCTGGGTATCGGAGATGTTCTGTTGTGGGGCTCATGGACCAAATGTTGTATCATAAGTTGGAATTCCAGAACAGGCCTCTGAGGACAGATGCCTAAAAACTTCATCTAGGGTTCCAATGAAGTCCAAGGGGAATTTCAGGTTCAATCATCAGACTCAGGACCATCGACTTCGGTGTCTGCCTATATGTAGGCAATCAGGGTGTTTCTGACTGTGCCTTTGTGTACAGAGTGGCCTCCAATATTGGGGTGGGCTCTGGGGCCTTGCAGGTTTCTCCTAATCTTGAAGGTTTAGGAAAATTTGTGGGCACGGTTTCTTTGGGGGTGGCAGGCACAGTCCTGTGGTGTGGCTCCAGAGACTCCATCGTGGAGGGCATGTAAGCCATGGTTTTGGGAGAGAAGTCTGCAATCACAAACTCGGATTAGGTTGAGTTGCGAAGTGATCGTAGGCCCAATGCATAGACCTGGAGGGCAGATCGTCAGGAACTGTAAATCACGTACCTCGAAGGCACTAGCACTGGCTTTTGTATCTGGATTGTGTGTCCATGATAGCCTTGGAATGCAGGTGTGTTCTAATGTTTCCATGAGAGTATTTTCCTCTCTACAGATCCTGGAAGCTCCCAATAGTATGGTGGCTTTCTCGTTTGAATGGAAGAGTGCTGTTTTCAATCTTAGATGTTCCCCAAAAAGGGATTCCAGAGAAGGGCTGTGAGTCTGGGTGCTTGGAAAATCCCACCAGGATTAGGATTTGGGCCTAGGGGAGTACCAGGCCTACAATGTGTGACTTGGAGGTACAACTGAGAGCGTTTGTTTGAAAGCATGCTAGTCTGAGTGTCACAATGCCTGATGTGATTAGGGCAGCCCTTATGAGTGGGAGTTGTCTCCTTGGGCATGCAGCTGGCTACCACTTTAATGTAGGACACCCATCCCAACTACCAGGATTCCTGCCATGGAAAAGGAAGAATTCTCTATTGTGCCTCAGGTTCCCCCATTAGCAGGTATTCTAGCAAATGTCTGGGGACAGATGCCTGAATACCAAGGATGGGTAGAGATGAGGGACCTGAGACATGGCCAGTCTCACATGCCTGACTCTCTGAGTAGCTGACATGAATTGAGCACTCAGGCTCTGTCAGAAACAGAACTAGTGGTCAGGGCTGAGTATGAATCAGGGATCCCTCAAGGGCTGAGCAGATGGATCCTCATGCAGAGTTTCTGGGCAGAATCACCATGCCCTTCTTCTTTCTAAGGGGAAGGCAAAAAGCTGCGCTGTGGCCCCAGAATTCCCTATCAAGCGGGCTTGGGGACCAGTAGGGTGAGGATGGAATTGTAAACTCAAGCTAAGGTTCAATTCAGTGCCAAGCAAAAGGCAGTTCCATTGTGCAGTGTCTGATTCCAGATATCCAGCACCTGAGTAAAGGTGAAAGTCAGACATTTCCTCATGCTGGAGTTTATGTCTATGATGACCGATGAATGGAGGGGTGGCGTCAAGAGGCCATGGAGGATTTCACATGCTGGGGCTTGTGAGATGCTTTAAACAGCAAAGTTTCCTTCTACCACACAGGTGGAGTCTGGTTTATTTGCTCCAGGGTCCCCCATGTGGAAAGTTTGGGAAGCAGAGCACTCCCACGTGGATGCCTGAAAAGCACACCTCCATTAAAATTGCAGCTGAGAAACATGGCCAATTCGTTTTGGTGGCTCTTGGGCAAATTACCAAGGCCTGGAGTTGACATGAAGTCTCATGAAGATGGGTCATAATGCAGGTTTGTTACCATGGAGACCTTACAGTGTGCTGGTGGCTAAGGGACCATGTAGGATTCATCTACCCTGAGGGTTTGACACTGGTCAAAGGGCACGGTTTCCTTCTCGGACCAGAGATGTTCTGATGTGGGGCTAACGGACCAAATGTATCATAATTTGGTATTGCAGAACAGGCCTCTGAGGATAGATGCCTGAAAATTTAATCTAGGGTTCCAATAAAATCCTAACGGAATGTCAGGTTCAATCCTCTGACTCAGTATCATTGACTTCAATGTCTGCCTAGATGTAGGTGATCAGGGTGTTCCAGACTGTGCATTTGTGTACAGAGTGGCAACCAGTATTGGGGTGGGCTCAGGGGCCTTGCAGGTTTCTCCTAATCTGGAAAGATAGGGCAATTTGATGGGCACAGTTTCCTTGGCAATGGTGGGCACAGTCCTGTGGTGTGGCTCCAGAGACCCCATGCTGGAGGGCATGAGAGCCATGGTTTTGGGAGGGAAGTCTGCAAACACAAATGCGGGTTAGGTTTAGTGGCAAAGTGATTGTAGGCCCAATGCATACTCCTGGAGGGAAGCTCCGTGTGAAATGTAAATCGCATGCCTCAAAGGAGGTAGCACAGGCTTTTTTATCTGGATTGTGTATCCACGATGGACTAAGAATGCCGGTGTGGTCTCAGGTGTCCATGGGTGATATTTCCTCTCAAGTATCCTGGCGGCTCCTTATAATGTGGTGGCTTTCTCAGAGAGGAAAGAGTTCTGTTTTCCATATTCAGGGTGTCCCATAACAGGGATTGCAGAGAAGTGCTCTGGCTCTGTGCACCTGGAAATACCCACCAAGGGTTATGATTTGGGCATAGGGGCTTACCAGGCCTCCAATGCAAGTCCTGGAGATACAACTGAGAGCGTTTGTTTGAAAGCATGCTCAGGCTGAGGGTCACTATGCAAGCTTTTGCATAGGGTGGCCCTCAGGAATGGGGGTGGTCTCAATGGCCATTCAGTAGGCTAACACTCTGAGTGTTGGACACCCTTCTGAACTTACAGGAATCCTGCCATGGGCAATGAGGATTTCTCTATTGTGATTCAGGTTCCCTCATTGGTAGGGATTCCAGGAAAGGTCTGGGGACACATGCCTGAATACCAAGGATGGGTAAAGATGACGGCTCTGTTCCGTGGCCAGTCTAACATGCGGGATATGGGCCCCGCCTTCTAGGTGGCTGACACGAGGTCGGGGCTTAGGCTCTGTCAGACACAACACTAGGGGCCAGGGCTGTCTATAATTCAGGGTTCCCTCAAGGGACAAGTAGATTGATCATAATGTGGAGTTTCTGGGCAGACTCACCAGGCCCTTCTTCTTTCTATGGGGAAGGCAGAATGCTGTGTTGTGGCTGCAGAATTCCCTATCATGAGGGCTTGTGGACCAGTAGGGTGAGGATGGAATTGTAAACCCAAGCTATGAATAAATTCAGTGACAAGCGAATGGCATTTCCAGTGTGCAGCGGCTGATTCGAATATCCAGCACCTGAGTAAGCGCAGACGTCAGATGTTTGCTCAAGCTGGAGTTTGTGTCTATAATGACCGACAAATGGAGAGGAGTTGAAAAGAGGTCATAGAGGATTTCCCACACTTGAGCTTGTGAGATGCTCCAAACAGCCAGGTTTCCTTCTACAGGACAGGGCAGTCAGATTTGTTTGCTCGAGAGTCCCCCATGTGGAAAGTTTGGGTAGCAGAGCACTCCCACATGGATGCCTGGAAAGCACACTTCCACTGAACATTGCAGCTGAGGAACATGGCAGGTTCTTTCTGAAGGCTCTGGGGTGAAGTACCAAGGCCTGTAGTTGACATGGAATCTCATGAAGATGGCTCACAATGCTGGATTGTTACCAGTGAGATCTTAGATTCTGCTGGTGGCTACGGGCCAAGTAGGATTCATCTACCCTGAGGGTTTGACACAGTTCCAAGAGCACGGCTTCCATCTAGAGAAAGGAGATGTTCTGTTGTGGGGATCAGGGACCATATGTTGTATCTTAAGTTGGTACTCCAGAACAGGTCTCTGATTACAAATGCCTGAAAACCTAATCAGGGGTTACAATGAGGTCATAGGAGCATGTCAGGTTCAATCTTCTGACTGAGAAACACTGACTTGGGTATCTGCCTGGATTCAGGTGATCAGCGTATTTCAGAATGCACATTTGTGTCCAGAGGGGCCTCCAGTATTGGGGTGGGCTCAGGGGCCTTGCAGGTTTCTCCTTATCTCGAAGTTTTAGGCAAATGTGACGGACACATTTTCCTTGGGGATGGCAGGCACAGTCCTTTGGTGTGGCTCCAGAGACCCCATCCTGGAGGAAATATGAGCCATGGTTTCGGGATAGAAGTCTGTAAGCACAAACTCGGGTTAAGGTTAGCGGTGAGGTGATCGCAGGCCCAATGCATAGACCTGGAGGGCAGCTCGTCTGGAACTATAAATTAGTTGCCTTGAAGGTGGTAGCACAGGCTTGTGTATCTGGCTTTTGTGTCCAGGATGGCCTCGGAATGCAGGTGTGGTCTCATGGATCCATGGGAGATTTTTCCTCTCAAGGATCCTAGCGGCTACCTATACTATGGTGGCTTTCTTGGCGAAGGGGAGAGTGCTATTTTACATCTTAGGGGTGTCCCAAAACAGGGATTCCAGAGACAGGCTGTGTTTCTGGTCCCCTGAAAAATCCCACCAGGTGTTAGGATTTGTGCTTAGGGGAATATCAGGCCTGCAAATTTGGATTCTGGAATGCAACTGAGAGTGTTTGTTTGAAAGCATGCTCATGTTGGGGGTCACAATGCCTGCTTGTGTCCAGGGCGGCCCTCATGAGTGGGCGGGTTATCATTGGCCATTCAGCTGGCTACCACTCTGAGGTCTGGAAACCCATCCCAAGAGCCATCATTCCTGCCATGGGGAAGGAGGATTTCCCTATTGTGCTTCTGGTTCCCCCATTGGCAGGGATTTCAGCAAATGTCTGGGGACAGATGCCTGAATCAAGAATGGGTAGAGATGACAGCCCTGGGACATGGCTGGTCTCACATTCTGGAGTTGGAGCCCAGTCTCTGGGTCCTGACACGAGGTCAGAGACGAGGTTCTGTCAGACTCAGCGCTAGTGGCCAGGTAAACCTATAAATGGGGTTCACTCGAGGGTCGAGTAGATTTATCCTCATGTAAGGTTTCTGGGCAGTCTCTCCAGGCTGTTTTTTCTTGCTATGGGGAAGGCAGAATGCTGTGTTGTGGCTTCAGAATTCCCTATCAAGAGAGCTTACTGAACACCAGGGTGAGGATGGAATTGCAAACCCAAGCTCCTTTTTTTTTTCAAGATTTTATTTATTTGTCAGAGAGCGAGCGAGAGTAAGCACAGGCAGACAGAGAGGAAGGCAGAGTCAGATGGAGAAGCAGGCTCCCTGCGGAGCAAGGAGCCTGATGTGGGACTCGATCCCAGGACGCTGGGATCATGACCTGAGCCGAAGGCAGCTGTTTAACCAACTGAGCCACCCAGGCGTCCCGCCAAGATACTTTTAAATTCAGTGCCAAGCATAAGGCAATTCCAGTGTGTAGCAGCTGATTCAAATATGCAGCACTTGAGTAAGTGCAGATGTCAGTTGATTGCTCACGCTGGAGTTAGTGTCTATGATGACCAACAAATGGATGGGTGGCCTCAAGAGGCCATGGAGGATTACCCACCCTCAGGCTTGAGATACTCCATACAGAAAAGATTCCTTTTACCGTACAGGGGAGTCTGGTTTGTTTCCTCCAGGGTTCCCCATGTGGAAAGTTGGTATCAGAGCACTCCCGCTGGATGCCTGGAAAGTACACCTACATTGACCATGGCAGCAGAGGAACATGGCAGTTTCATTCTGGTGGCTCTGGGCCGAAGTACCAAGGGCTGGAGTTGTCATGGAGTCTCATGAAGATGGGTCACAATGCTGGTATTTTGTCAGGGAGATCATAGAATGTGCTGGTTGCCAGGGGGCCTTGAAGGATTCATCTACCCAGAGTGTTTGACACAGGTCCAGAGCACAGCTTTCTTCTAAGGACAGATGTTCTTTTGTGTGGCTCAGTGACCATATTGTATCATACATTGATATGCAGAACAGCCTTCTGAGTACAGATACCTGAAAACCTATTCTAGTGTTCCAGTGAATCCTAGGAGCATGTCAGGTTCAATCTTCTGTCTGAGGACCATTGACTTGGATATCAGCCTGGATGTAGATGATATGGTGTGTCAGACTGTGCATTTGCGTCCAGAGTGGCCTCCAATATTGGGCTGGGCTTAGGGGACTTGCAGGTTTCTCCTAATCTAGAGGGTTTGTTTAATAGTGACAATCA